>NW_008236924.1:5977814-5996231 GCF_000691975.1 Corvus brachyrhynchos | reverse complement strand
CTCCCCTGGGAAGGGTGGGGGGTCTTGAGTGGGCCACCTCCACCTGCCCGGGCTCGGTAACTTCGCTTTAGGGGGAAAAAAGGCGAATTCCCACAGCCAGTAGCAAGCGCAGCTTCCCCTCAGCCCTCAGCCCTTGTTTCCCCTCCCCGAAATCCCGTCCGTATCTGCTCCCTCCTGGTGGCCCTGCTGTGCCCTGCTGTGCCCAGCTGTGCCCAGCTGTGCCCAGCGTCTCCCTGACCATGCCACTGTCATTGTCCCTCCCCGGCGACCTGGGCTGGGGAGACCTGTGGGCCGTGTGACAGTGGCCCAGGCGTGGCAGCAGGGATGGTGGCTCCTGGCACTCCCAGGACAATCCGGGCTGCAGCTCAGCCCTGTGGGGACAGCGGGTTGTGACCGAAATGGGATGAGGTTTCACATGTACCCAATTATGGCTTGGGAAAGCAATAATTGAAATATAAGATGTGAATTAGCAATGGGTCTGGAGAAATTATCTTTTTGGGGCAATTTCAGCCCAGGACCACTTGGCCCCTTTCATCCGCCCCATGCCCAGGTGGGAACCAGCTCCTGCCTGGATGGTGCTTGATCGTCTCTCCATTCTGGATTGAGCTCCACTTTTCTTCCATAATTTGGGATCACCTTTGGGGCTGTGATTAGAGCAGGAATCTCAGTCCAGGGCTGCCAGCACTGCCAGGCTCCAGCTGCTCTGGGGCTTTGGGACAGCTTCCAGGACAAGTGGTGACACCTGGGGTGTCTCTCCCTGGTGCTGGGACACCAGCAGGGATCCTCACAGTGTCTGCTGCCCCAGAATGGCAGGGGATGGAGAGGCTGCCGTGGCTGTGAGGGATAAAACCAAGCCCTGCCTCAGTTTCCCCACCTTTGCCACGCAGGCCCTCGTGGAGAAGAGTTACCGTCCATAAAATGCTTTGGAAATGAGAAGATCCTGCTGTTGTGTTAATTATTGTTATTAATAACATCCCCCAGGCTTCATCACTGGAACCGCTGCTGGAGAGGGAAGATTCCTACAGCCACAAACAGTTGAGTTTGATTTAGGGAGGCCTGGTTTACATGAGGAAAATAATTATAAATAAACCCGTCTCATTTACTGCTGCACTAAAGCACACAAGAGCAATTCCCGGGGCAATGCTGCCATGCCCACCTCAGCCCCCAGCCCTATCCTTGCTGGCATAAACTTCCCAGAGCTGGAGTTGCTGCTGATGGGAAAACTCCTGCCCTGAGCCCTCTGCACCCCGGCAAACCCCTGCAAGGGGAACCTGCTGATGGATTTTGGGGCAACAAACTGGGCAGATTTGGATGGCAGGGAGGGCATTGAATCCACTCCCCATGGGGGACACCAGGACAGGACGGTTCCAGGGGGGACCAGAACGTGGCCCATGGCACGGTGAAGGTAAATCCCTCGCTGTCCCCTCAGCTCCTGCTGGTACCCCCCAGTTCCCTGGCCTGTTTTTGGGACTGTTCAGTCCTGCTGTATGCCTGAAAATCCTGCTGGATGAGCAAATAGGAAAGCAGAGCACCACGGACACCAGAGAAGATGTTTGTGTGGAAGCGACCTTATTCGTTTTATGAAAATAAAAATAAGCAAAAAAAGAAGTTATCCCATAGAGTTTGGGATACAAATATGTAGAGTTTGCAGGGGAGGGAATTTCCTTCATTCCCAGAGGGATTCATTGGGCACTCAGGCAGCTGCGATGGGGAATTCAGGAAAAGCCAGGAGAGGTCCAGCAGCTAGTGGGACCTGCATCTCCCACTCCTCTCCTCCGGCCCTCCCCCAGCTCCCAGCTGGAATATCCTGGAATACTCAGCCCTGGACAAACCTGAAGAGCAGCAAGAAACTGCCCAAGGCAGGACGTGCCTTTGGCTGTTCCGTTTAAGAAGGGCTGGGTTTGTGGATGGAAAGTGGCTGTTCCAGCACCCTGGGAGGATAAACTGTCTCTGGAGCACCCCAGGGTTTGCAGGGAAAGTCACCAGGCCAGGAGAGATTGGGGCTCAGGTCTCACCTTGGCCCCACCACTTCTGTCCGCTGCCCCAAGCTCTGCATTTCAGATCCTCAAGTGCCCCAGTCCTGGCCATGTAAAGGCAGGGAGGGATTTAAGGAGCCTGCAGTGAGATCCCGCTTTCCTGCCATTGTGCCCAGTGCCTTTTCCACCCCTAATCCACAGCCCAGCTGAGCAGAAGGTGATGGGACACCCCTATCCCACCTCCCATCCCAAACCCTGCTCTCTGCCTGCCTCAGGCACCGTGGCTGCAGCAGGAAAATCCTCCCCCTGCCCTTGTGTCCCTGTGGGGCAGCAGTGACAGACACCAAGTCTGGGGAGAACCCAGGAATCGATACAGCAATCAGGAGAAGGAAAGGAAACACAGAGCATCCAACGATCTGCGAGACTCCAATTCACTCTCAGGGGTGCAGAGAGGGCCCCTGTGCCCCGTACAGCCCCGAGAATCATACAGAGCTGCCATATAGAGATCTCTCTATGTATATATTTATAGGTATGTATATATTTATAGTGCACTGCGTTTAAAACAGCCGGGCCTGCTTCTTCAGCTCGTTCCTCTTCCACAGCGCCAGGCGGTCGAACTCGGCCATGGTCATCCCGAAGATCTGGTAGAATTCCTCCTGGGACAGGTGCCTCTGAGGAGACATGGGAGGCTGGGCCAGAGCTGGGCACCTTCCAGGGCCAAGCTGGGGGTCTGAGGGCATCCCCTGCCTGCTGGGACAGTGGGGTGACACAACCCCCAGCACTGCTCCCTCGGGAACTGCCTCCCTCCTGCCCCTGCCAACGGCACAGGGGACAGCTCTGCCCGGCCAGGGGAGCAGCAGGAGCACTGTGACAGTGCCCTGACACTCGTGTGCTCCTGGGCAGACGTGGAGATGCTCCTCACACGGCCACAAGCCCCACAAGCTGCCTGCCAGGGCCACCCTGCGGGATCAGGTGCCTCTGTGCCCTGAGGAGATTGTCCCCAGTGGAAAAGGCTCTTCTCACCTCTAACCGAGTCCTGTCCACATCTTTGGGCAGCTGGTTCCTCCCCCTCGTCTTCACCAGGAGCAGCTCGTAGGGGTAAATCTGCATGGGGACAGGGAGACCATGGGGCAGCCACGAGACACCTGGGGCGCACTTGGGGACGAGGGCAAAGCCTCCTGCTGTATTTAACAGGGTTTGGGTGGCACAGCTGACTCCAGGGCTGTGGGTGGGACACAGAGAGGTGGGAATTGCTCTCAGGGTGACTCTGATCCACCCTGAATCTCCGTGGTGGCTCTGGAACAACCTGCTCACTCTGCCACACCAGGAACGACCCAGGCACGAGCGTGAGCAGCAAAGCACCAGCACAACCCCCCTGCTCTGTTCCTCACCTGAGGGACAATCCTGCTCAGCCAAGCACTTGGGACCTGGCAGGAGGGGAGGGGACTCTGCTCTGACCCCCACAGTCCCGGGATGAGGAGGATGTCAGGTGAAGGATGGAAGGGGATGAGTGCAGGGCCTGCAGGCAGAGGGTAAAGCTTCCCCCTGAGGAGCCTGGGGACACAAGGACACATCCCTGGGACTCCCACCTCTGGCTGGAGGCCGCTCCTTGCAGCAGAAGGGTCTTACCTTGTACTCTGGGGAGAGAGAGAAGCGAGACATGAGCCACGCTGTCCCCTCTGCTGTCACCACCCTCCCCCACAGGCTGCGGAGACCCCGCCCGGATCCCCCCCATTCTCCCTCCAGCCCCCCCCTTTCCAGAGCTGCCTGCGGGAGGTTGGCAGCCCCACAGCATCGCCCCCGGGATGCCTGCAGGGTCCCCAGCCCCCCCTTACCTCGCATCCCCCAGTTGACGGCATTGGTGCTGTCGTAGTGGAAAAGCTCCGCGCTGGGAGGCTGCGGGAGGGATGGAGAGAGGGAGGAGTGAGGGGGAGGCTCCTCCAGACACTGAGCGGCTCCTCCCGGGTCCCCAGGGGAGGACACCAAGGTCCCCACCCACCAGCAGGGAAACTGGGACACGAGGAGGTGAAGTGACAAGCCCAGGTCACACGGAGGCAGGAGCAGAACTCCTGATCCCAAGCAATCCCGGGCCCAGGATATAAAGCAAAGCTTTATTTATTTATTATTTAAAGTGTGCTTGCTGGAAAGCAACACCAGCACCCCTCTGAAAATCGCCCTGTGGGAGTTTCAGGGCAGGCGCTGCCTGGACAGGGCACTTTGGACCCCAATAAGCGTCATTTTGGACTGGCACAACAGTGAAAGCAGGGATGCAGAGAAGGGGGAGGACATCCCAGTCATGGAAAGGGAGCACTAGGGACATGGAGGAGCCTGGGAGAACGAGGAATGCCTGGGAGAATGAGGAATGCCTGGCAGCAGCAGGAGGCACTCACCCTGTGCAGCCCATTCCTCCTGTAGGCAGGGAGGGAGGCCGACTTAGAAATGAGGGGATCTGCAAAGAAGCCACCAAGGGGCATCAGGGAAGAAGCAGGAAGGACCCTCCCCCCCCGGGACAGCCCCCACTGGGCCACTCTCGACCTCTGTGCTCCCAGCTCCAGTCACCCAGCTCTGTCTCCTTCCACCTCCGGCTCATTTCCAGCCTGGCTTCCTCCCGTGCTGATACTCCTCTCCCCAAAATCCCTTTCCTGTGGCAGCCCTCCCACCTCACCCTTCAGAGCAACGCATTCTCCTCTCTCAGTTTCCCCGACTCATCCTCTCTGCCCTGGTTCAGCTCTATCCTATCCCAGGCTTTCAACGGCTCCTTCTTCGTTTCCCTTCTCCCTTCCCTGGTCCCAGTACCTCCCCCAGCTCGGGCTCTGGACCCCCGGGCTCGGGGGAGCAGCTGGGGAGGGCCCAGCTCACGCACTCACCGCTGTCAGCCAGGTAGTGGGTTCGGGGAGCTGCAAGGAGAGCAGAGCCAGCTGTCAGGAAGGGCCAAGCACCCCATGCCATGCAGAACTGCCTGTTCCCAGCCCCACAGATCCTCCTTGGGGCTCCCAGTAGCCCTCAGTCCTCAGAACTGCCCATTCCCAGCCCTCAGCCCTCGGAGGGGCTCCCTGAGCATCCCCAAACAGCTCGGTGAGGGCAGATGTGCCATGAGGAAGGAGAGCATGGAATGGACAGGGCCACCTGTGCTGCCAGGCTCTGAAGTGCCCCCCAGCCCCCCCGTGGCCCCAAGGACAGGGCTGGGTGCCCTGGGGGCTCTGTGACAGGAGCAATGCCAGCGAGGCAGCCCTGGGGCTGCTCAGCAGGTCTGGGGTGCCAGGAGGGCCCAAAACAGGTCACAGCAAGCCTGGCGTGGCTGTGCTGCCACATTCCCAAGGGATCCTTCAGCCACTCCATACGGCGCTTCCAGGCTGCCCAGACACCCACCGGGCAATGCCCCATCCCAGCTGGGGCACAGGGAATGGATGGAGCCCTCCAGAGAGGAAAAGGCCCTCCTGAGCCCAGCTCCATGCCCAGGACCTCTCATCACCCCTTCCCTTGTCCTGATCTTCCCTCTCCACCCCATAAAATTCCCGAGGGGCTGTGGCTGTGTGGGGTGGGACAGAGGGATGGACAGGGACAGCCTTACAGCCGTTGAGGGAGCCCTCGTAGCCCACGGTGTGCAGGGCCTCTCTGCTGCTGGCTGAGCTGCGAGGGGGTGTCCAGGGGTCTGCGTAGGAGTTGGAGCGAGCCTTCATCTCCTCCCTCAGGATCAGCCTCCCGATGCCACTCTGGATCTGGCAGGAGGGGAAAAGCCACCTTGCACTCTTCCTTTCCCTGCCCAGCCCTCTCTGGCACATCACGGACGGGCACAGCATCCCCTGGCACGGGCCTGGCATCTCCTGAGGGTGAGGTGCTGGGGTGGGGGTGCCTCGGCAAGGTGATGCTCTCCCCCTCCCGCAGAGCCCATGCCGGGGGTGGCCAGGAGGGGACAGACGGCCGAGGGCAGCAGGGATGGTGGTGGCACCTTCTCAGGTGGCAGAGCTGGGCTGAGCCTCCTCCCCAGAGCCAACTGGGGACAGTTTGGTGCTGGCTCTGTGCCCAGCAGGGCTGGCACTCACCTTGTGCATGCCCCGGTCGTACCCATCCTCTTCACCACCTGACGAGAACCTCCGGGCCCGGGGAGCTGCAAGGAGACACGTGAGGGGTCAGATGGGGACAGAAGTGGGGACAAGGCAGGGAGGAGACAGTCCCCAACTGCATGGGGACATTGGATCCCAGAGACTCGTGTTTTGGGGTCACCTTGGCAGGTATCTCAGCCCAACCCACTTTTGTGTCCAGACCCAACTCAGAGCGGGGTTCCCTCCCAGAAAATTTGGAGGCAGGAATGTGTTTCCCGTTCTCCCAACCCCGGGGGCATTTGTTACCTTTGGGTGAGCCTTGGAAGGACCAGTACTCCGACTCGGAGTGGTAGTAGGGGTCCGGGGAGTAGGCAGGGCTGTACTTGGATGACTGCGCGATGTCCTCGCTTGTTTTGCTTTTCGTGGCTGCGGAGGGGTTGTCTGCAAAAGGAGCAGGCAGAGCCAAGGTGAGGATCTGCAGGGATCCACCCCAAATGAAGGCAAATCCTCTTCCCTCCCCAGTGACTGCCAGGGATTCGTGTCCAGGACAGCACAGAGCAGAGCTGGGAATAATCAGCCTTCCAGCTGCTGACACCTCCTTGAGACAAGGCTGCTGAGGCAGGCGGTGGGGACAGCGACAAGCAGGGGCTGTCGCTGATGTGGCTGGGAAGGGACCCAAACGGCTGAGAGCCCACGGCACCACAAGTGCTGGCTCCTGCACCGTGCTCATCCCTGTCCCACCACGGCCACCAAGCTCCCTGTGCTGTCCCGTCACCAGGAGGTGAGAGAGGGGATAGAGGAAGGTTCAGACCCAGCAGGGACAGGCCTCTCTGGGTTCTGCCAGGGGAAGGAGGCAGCGGGGGGGGGGAGCAGAGGGGCTCTGGCAGGGCTTGGTCCTCATGGCAGGGACACACAGAGTGCTCAGGCTGGGGGCAGAGCCTCAGCAGCACATGGGGGAACCCAGGGGGGAGTTCTGCTGCACCAGGAGAGTCACAGGGAAAGGAGCACCAGGGACAGGAGGTGGCAGAGCCACCCCACCACCTCCGGCAGGCGCGGGGGACCCAGCAGGTACTTACAGCAGCAGGAGCAGGCAGCAGCGGGCAGTGGGAGTGGGGCAGGAGGGAAGGGAGAGCCCGGGGAGAGAGAGGAGACACAGTTACTGCTCAGGGGGAGCTGCTGTCCCTCCGTGAGCAGAAGCAAGCGGGGACAGTGCAAGCCAGCCCCGCTGCGAGCCACCAAACACCGAGAGCCACCAAACACCCTCCCCATCCTGCGGCATCCCCGTTTCACCCTGGAACAGCCACCCAGCATGGGCTGTGATTTTTCTCCAGGGCTGCATGTGAAACTGCCAGTTGCCTTTTTCATCCCTTTTCTGAGGCTGCTCTGACTCCCTTGTCCCCTCTGCCACCCCACCATCACCCTGCTCCCCCTCCCCCAGCTACCCCCGGTGTCACTACCAGCCTTTGCGCCACCCCTCGCAACAGGGACGTGGTCCAAAGCCACATCTGTCCCCGAGTCCATCTGTCCCACCTTGGCGCCTGCCCCACCTCCCACCCAGCCCCTGAACACGCCGGTCCCCTCCCGGGGTGACACGGGGACAGGGACACAGCAGCCAGACCGTACCGTGGCGCTTGTAGATGGGGGGCTTCCTGTAGATGTTACTCTCGCCAGCGGCTGGTGGGAGAAGAGAGAGAGAAAGGGAAGAAAGAAGGGGGAAGGGGAGGTCAGTGTGGGCGTGCTGGGAGCGCACAGGACACGGGTCCTGCAGGAGCCACCACCCCCACGCCACATTTCCATCACACAACCGCCTCCGGGCCCGCGAGTGCCCCGGGAGGGCTCCGGGCCGGCGGCACGGGCACAGGAGCACGGCCCCGGCTGCCCACGGTGACAGGACATGCAGTGAGCACCCAGCGACAGCATGCACCGGGGCGGCGGGCACAGCCTGCCAGCCGGCAGCGAGGCACCCGCGGCGGGTTCTCGGGGTGCCAGCACCTGCAAGAACCGCCTGCGAGCTACCTGGGGCGAGCCAACATCAGCCAAAGCCTCTTTCCGCAGCAGAGAGAGAAAAGAGCGAGTCGGGAGGGAAAGCGAGCTGGAGCCTGGAGCAGGCGGAGCAGGGAGGGGGCCATCCATAAACCACCGAGCGGCAGGGCAGGGCAGGGCAGGGTGGGCAGCGGGGCCGGACCCTGGCAGGGATGGGAGGGGAGCTGGGGGAGCCTCTGGGTGTCCTCACGGTGCTGTCCCAGGGCATCAGAGATGCGTCAGGGAGGCTGCGCCGCTTTTGGGGCAGGGGGAGATGCCAACAGCTGGGTGGACGGTGCGGGGTTCTGACCCCGCTGAGGGGTGATGGGCAGCTCTGCCTGCTTCCCAACCCACTCTCCCTTGCTGCCCGCTCCGTCCCCGTCCCCGTGGGCTCTGCGTGGCCGGCAGTGGGTGGTGGCCCTTACCTGGTGGCCCCCTGCAATCCCTGCAGAAGGGGAGCAAGCATCTGGCAAGCCCAGAAGACTCTGGGGGGAGGGAGCGGCGGGCCCTAGGGGGAGTATAAAATAGTCATCTGTAGCGGATGGGTGTGGAAACGCCTCTGGCACACACGCTCCGGCTGGTGGTCCTGGGGGGAAGGCAGGGGAGGGCACAGGCTCTCACCAGGGGACTCATCTTCGTGTGGGGAGTGGAGGGAGGGCGGGGAGGAGGAAGAAGAAGAGGGATGTCGCAAGGATCAAGCAGACTCCGGGCGCCTCTGGGACCTCCGGGTGGTGACGGGGGGAGAAGGAGGAGGGTTCAAGCCGTAGGTCCTGTTTATGGATGGCCTCTACCGGGGGTAGATCCTGCTGCCAGCTGGCTCTAGGCAGGCGGCGGAGCTACGCATGCGACACAGCGGGGACGGCACATGCGGGCATGCCACGGACACGGCGCTCCCCCGGCAGCGGGGCGCTCCGGAGCCTACCTGGGATGTGGAAATGCTTGGGCGCTTGGTATGAGGTTGGAGTGGAGGACCTCACATCTAACTGGCTATAGTAGGGGGAGCTGCGCCCGCTCTCGGTGCCTACGCGGGGCCGAGCAGAAGCAGCCGTGAGTGACCGAGAGAGAGAACAAGAGGCAGAAGAAAATGGGTGTTAAATGCAGCGGTGTTAGAACAGCGGGGGCGGCCCGTGTCAGGGGGGTGTGACGGGGACGTGCGGCCCGGGAGTGGCAGTGATGGAGCGGGGGAGATTTCCCGCATCTCCGGAGGCGGACGGGATGCAGAGGAAACCCCAGTGCGGGGCCGGCCCGGGGCAGCGCTGCCCCAGCGCTGCCAGGAAAGCCGAGCGTGTTGCGGAGGCTGACGGCGAGGAGCCCTTGAGGTGCAGCGGGACTCGCAGCGACCTCAGAGTGTTCCAGTCCTTCCTGCACAGCTCCAGAGGACAGGAGACACGGCCCAGGCACACTCTGCTCGCCTGCCATGCTCCGGGGTGTGCGTGCATGCGCATCTGCGTGTGCAAGGACCTGCCTGGGCACAAGCGCTGCCTGCACACCCCTCCCAGAGCCACCAACGCAGCTGAGGGGTCTTCACCAGAGCCGGAGATCACCTGCCTGCCACCCCATCCTCCATGAGCCTCAGCTCATGCCTGAGCTGCAAATTCCTCTCGGCCTCTCCTTGCCGCTCGCAAGAGTTTGGAGAACCAGGGGCTGTGCAGAGCTGGGCACTGCTCCCACCATGGGCCACCCCAGGCCTCCTTTCCAGAGGAGAAACCACAGAAATCCCAGGGACATTTTTGTGATCCTCGCTCCGCTTGGTGCTGTGAGCTCAGCTCAGCCTGGGGTTGCAGCTGAAATCCTCACCTGAGCGATAGAAATGGTGGGGGGACCTGGGGATGGTGGGGGACATGCCCTGGCGGCTGTAGGTGGGGGAGTCGATGTAGCCGGGGCTGGAGGCTCGTCTCTGCCGCGTGTCAAAGCTCTCGAAGATGTCCTGGGGGTGGGGAAGGTGTGGAGAGACTGGGGTTAGACTGGAGCAGGAGGTGTCCCACGGATGGGGGTCTCATGCCTGGGGCAGCTGGGGAAGCTCTGTGCTCTGTGTGTGACACTCTGTGTCCTCTGAGGCTGGAGGGGTCCCCAGCCTGCTCTGCCTCCCCCCTGCCAAGGCACAGGCAGCAAATCCCAGGGTTTGGCACCAGGTGACAGTGTCCAGCCAGAGGTTTTTTGCCTGGAGATTGTCCCCTTCCCTGTGCTTGTTCCCAATTATGGGTGTCTCCCTCCACAGGGCAGAAGCTGCACCCTGGGGCCATTCTGGGAGGGAGGACTTGCACCCTGCTCTCTTTGGGGCCTGAAGGACAGGATCCTCCTGGATAGTGTCCTCCCTGTCACCCCACACCCTGGGGCAGCCACAGCTCAGGGGGATGATCAGCAGAGCCCCTGGGCACAGGGACATCGTGTGGCAGCAGCAGGTGACAGACCCCCAGTGCCCACAGGGGCATTACCTGTGAGTACGGGGAGAGGGTCCCCAGGGACTGGAGGCAGCAGGAGGCAAAGTGAGGAGGAAAAGAGAGAGAGAGAGAGAGACAGCACATGGTTAAGAGGAGCAGTGACAGACTGGGGTCCCACAGCAGCTCATTTTCCCCATGTCACCGGGCAGTGAGGGGGACTGGGGCTACAGCTGGAGCTGGACTGGGGCAGGATGCTGGGCAGGAGCTCCTGGCCAGGAGAGGAACCAGCAGGGGGAATCAGCAGTTGCCACCTCTCAGAGACTTCTGTGGAGGGGGGAGGGCACAGAGGGCCATGGCCACGCTCCTGGGTGGGCTGCAGGACTCCAGGCTCATGACAAAACCTTGGGGTGGGGATGTAAGAGATGCTACTGCCAAGTGCTCTTGCAGGACCATCTCTGTGAGCTGCTCAGACCTCCTTCTTCCATGGGCTCCCTGAACTCACCCAGCAGCCCCAGCTGGGCAGGTAGGACAGTCCTGTGCTGTGTGTTGCCTGAGCATCTCCTCATCACACTTCCAGAAATGCACTGCCCAAGCCCCTTCCCGGGCTGCAGGGCCAGCACCCAACAGGGCAGCCCTGCTCCAGAGCTGCTCCAGAGGTGATGGGTGAATTCCCTGTCCATCGCTGCTCTCACACAGCGCTGTCTGTCCTTGCACATGTCCTGAGGTCACTGGTTTCTTTCTGACTCTACAGCAGCAGCATCACCTCGCCTCCACCCCAGACCCTCCCAAGCCTCTGGGAGAGGTCCTGCCCCATTCCTGCCTCCCTGCACTATTCCCACTGGGATGAGCAAAGCCCCACACTGTTCTCCCCCAAACTGGGCCCCGTTCCTGTGCATCCCAGCACGGGGTTTCTGGACACTCGGTACCTCCCCATAGCTATATCTCTCCAGCGTCTCATCCGATGTGTATCTGTGATAGGGCTCGTAGGAAATGAGGTCAGGACGCTGCACTTCATAGATGGCTTTAATCTTGGGAAGAGCTGCCAGGTCTTTGTAATTAAGGATCTCATTATCCACTTTAGCCTAGGGAGAGGGAGAGACGGAGACAGAGAGGCGGAAAGGAAGAGGAGGAGAGAAGGGAAGGGAGGCTGGAGCACGCAGTGTGGAGCCAGCACAGGGCAGACAGAGCCCACTGTCACCCCAGCAGCAGGGACAGGTAAGAGGAGAGGCCTGAGAGGCAGCAGTGGGGAGGGCAGAGGAGCTGGGAGGGCAGGACTGTGCCCCTCTGAGCACTCCTGAGCTGTGCCACGGCACTGGTGGCACAGCGTGCTGCTGGGACAAGGGGGTTTGTCTGTGCTGTCCCCAAATTCTGGGCTTGTCCCACTGAAGAGCAGCACGGGAAGTTGCTGTTCCCATCCCTGGGGCCCTGGGCGAGGGGCAGGGCTGGACTTACGCAGATGACACGGTTTGGGGAGCCGATGCTGGAGCCAGGGGGGGAGATTGAGGTTTCCGACGTCCTTCTGTGCTGTGGAGGCAGAGAGGTGAGGGCAGGTGAGTGCATGGCAAGGAGGGACCCCTGAGCAGGCAAAGTGCTGGTTTGGGGGCTGAATTTCACTTTCACAGCCTCAGCCACGGCCACCCATCATCCTGTGGGCAGCCACTCCAGGTCTGGGCAGTTCACTCCCAGCAGGGACCCGGGGACAGTGTCACCTGGGACATGCCACCTCTCGGGATGCCCCTCACCCTGCTGCCTACCTTCAGCTTCTTCTCTGCTCTGGCTGCCTGCTTGCAGATGGGGTGCCACACTTCAGAGCCTGCAAGGCAGCAAAGGGACAGTGTTTCAGCCCCACACACGGTCACCCCCCTGCCAGGGGTCAGCCGGGTCCCCCTGCCACGTCCCTGCCACCTGCAGCAGTGCCCCGGGAACGTGCAGGGCAGTGGAGACTGCGTGTCCAGGATGAGGAATGGAACAGCTCTGGAGCACTGAGGGCAGTGGCCAAACCTCAGCTGGGTGGATTTTGGGTGACCCAACCAGTTCCTGCTGGTTAAACTGGGGTGACACTGAGCTTGGGGCATCCCAGCACCTCCATCCTTTGGGTTGGAATGAGCAGAAATTGGACTGTGCCCAGGTGTGCAGGGAGACAAAAAGTTCCCCGTTCAGTGGCAGGGAAGATTTCATGGAGAGAAGTGATTTTTGCAGGGCTCTGGAAGAGCACAGGGTCTGGGGAGCAGTGGAGAGGGGGATCTCTGGCACTGCTGCACAAAGAGACCCCTCCAAGTGCCATAAGGAACCAAACCCCCCACAGCCAGGCTGCTCACAGCCCTACCTGTCAGGTACATCTCCTCTCCCTCTGTGAACATCTGGTGGCAGCGCACACATCTGGCACAGGTGGGGTGGTAGTGCTTCCCTCCTGCCTGCGCGGGCGAGCAGAGAGCAGCCCCTGAGCACGGCAGGACACGGACCTGCCCCTGTCCCTGGGTGACCCTGCCAGCCCTCGCTGCTGCAGACAGTGACACGGTGAACAAACTGTCTGGGGCGGCCTTGGAGACCTCCATATCCCATGGAGAAAACCAGACATGGCTTCATCCCTGTTTTCAACCTGCTGGGCTACGAGTCAGACCAGGAGCCTTCAGCTCTCCTTGGAATGTTCAACAGCAAGCAGAGCCAGGAGGTCCCAAACCACCAGGGACAGTGTCCCTACAACCCTGACACTCTGGGAATGGCCAAGGCCCTCTGCAGCCGTGCTTTGCATCAGCTCCTTCTCTACAGATTTGAGCAGAAACAGCAAATTTGGCCCTGGATGTCACAGCAGGGGAGCAGCAAAGGGACCCCAAAGACCTCCCTGTCTATCACTGCCAGTTCCTGACCCTAAAGGAACTTTTCTCCTCTTCTGCTCCAATTTCAGTGCCAGGAACAGGCTCTTCCCCAGATGAGAGGAAGCTGGGCTGCTCCTCTGGCTCTTTTGACAGGGCTAAGAGCTGAAATTGGGAGCTTGCTCCCCTCAAAGTGTCTGTCAGCATTCCAGTTATGGGCTCTCTGCTGGGCTGGGAACTGGGAGCCAGCTCAGGGCAGGAGGAATCTGGGCTGTCACAGCTCAACCCGAAAGAACTTTTTACACCCATAACAAACCAAAAGAAGAGGGAGAATAATTGAAGGTGGCAGAGGGAAGACGAGGCTTTTGCTTTTAAAGGAGAGGGTTGTGGTAGAGGGGGCTGAAAAAAGAGGGCAATTTGCTGCAACTGAGAACCTGCCCGTGGGCTGCCCATAAAATCAACCTGGAATTCAGTGTTCTTGGGTGCAGATGGCAGCCAGTCCCTCCAGTTTATGTGAAAAATGAGCGGAAGGTTTTAGGATGGGCAGGAGGATGAGTTTGGAGAGTTTGGACCCCTCTTCCTTTCCTTGCAGTGCAGGGAGGGGACAGCCCTGTGCCAACCCAAACCAGTCCATGTGGAGGGAGGCTGGCTGCTCCCTGGGAATGTCCCAGCCCATTCCCAACTTCCATTTCACCACACACCTTCTCCAAAAGCCACCCACCATCTGAACACCCAGAACTCCTCCAAACCATGCACAAACCTTGCTCCTTTCATTCTGGTTATTATTCCAGCTTGTACTGGAATACTGGTGGAGCAGTGAGGGAAAGGACCTGCTCGTTATCTCTTGGGTCCCTTAAAGACTCATTAATCATCCAAGCCTGGCTGGGCAGCTCGGAGCAGTTGGGAATGCCCTGGGGGCTACTGGGACAGCACCAGGAGGCTCCTTAATGCCTAAAATTATTTAAAGGCGCCCTTTCCATTTCACACTCTGACAGAGAGGACAATTCAAGCCTCTGGATTCACAGATGGTTCAATGCTGGGAGCAAACACATCCCAGGGAGGGTGGGGAGCTCAGGCTTCCATCCCTGGAAGTGTCCAAGGTCAGGCTGGACGGGGCTTGGAGCGACCTGGGACAGTGGAAGGTGGGCAGAGGGGTTGGAATGAGATGAGCTTTAAGGTCCCTTCCAACCCAACCCATTCCACGATTTTATGACAGGAATCCCAGGTCCACCCTCCCACACCGGGTGACACCACCCTGCTCACACCCGTGGGTGCCTGAGGATGCTCTACCCTGGCACGGGGCTCAGACTGCCCAGGGGAGGAGCAGCAGCAGGGAGTTGATGTCAGGGCTTTGTCCTGCTCCATTCGGATTTGCTGATCCAGTGAGCTCCGGCCTGGGGCAGCTGCTGCAGGGCTGAGCTCGTGCTCCCGGCAGGAGCCTGGAGTCAGCAGAAAGCAGGGACACACAGCCCCCCAGGCTGGGGAGAGCTGCTGGGAGCCTCCTGGCCATTTGTTCCAGCTTCCTTGGACAGGCTGGAGCTCCCAGGGCAGCCAGCCTGGCAGGAACAGGGACGGGGATCACTCCTTGGTGGGCTGTGAGTGGAACAGGCTGGAGACCCACAGCACCTGCAGAGCCATGGGACCTCTGATTTTAGGATGCAGCTGCGACCTGGGGCTGGCAGAGGTGTGGGAGCCCTTCCCTCCTGCTCAGCCGTGTGAAGGGGAGGTCTCAGGAGTGACAGAGCACAATTCCAGCATTGCTGCTTCTCTGTGCCATCTAAAAATCACACCAGGCTGCCCTGTCTGTGCGTCCTGAGCCTTTAAATTACCCTCAGACTGGATTTTCTGCACCTTTTTTTTTCCTTGCCAGCACTGGGGTAGAAGAGAAAACACGAGAGGACACATCCGTTCCAGGAGATGGGAAGGACCAGCCCTGATGGACCTCTCTGTCCTTCCCCAAAACCATCCCTCACTGCTCTCAGCAGCTGTGCAGCCCCAACGTGTCCCACAGCCACCTGCATCCATGGTGGGATCCCTGGGGAGTCCCTGCATCCCTCCAGGGCCCTGCCAGAGCAGCTCCTCCTGCCCAGCAAAGCCTCTCCCAGCGAAGGGGACCCTCTGCTCCGGTTTCTGCCCTGCCAAGGGGTGCTCCACGGGCACCGCTGCCCACGGGGAGGGTGCTGCAGCCCCTCAGCCCGGCTCGGCAGCGGGCAGCAGTGCGGGATGCGTTTCCAAGGCAACAGGAGGCTGCCGGCACGGGGATGCGCTCAGAGGAGGGCTGGGGTGAGCGTGCTGGGGACAGCAGAGCCGGGCATGGCAGCGGCTGCTTAGGGCTGATGTCCCCACACCTCCAGACGTGTCCCAGCACCCCCAGGGCACTGTGGGTGTTTCCCGAGCTCTGCTATCCAAGGTCTGGTGTTGTTTTCCCCTCTCCCACCCTCTGGAGAAGGTGGTCACGCTGTGACGGAGCTGCTGCAGCACGAGCCACGGCCCCCAGAGATGGAGGGTGGCACCTCCCACAGCTCCCCAGGGCATGTTCCTGTCACAGAGCCCGCGATGGGGCGGCTCAGCCCCGGGACTCACCTCCAGGACACGGCCGCTGATGTAGCGGTCACAGGTCTCGCACTTGATGCCGAACTGGGCGTGGTAGTCGGACTCGCAGTACGGGATGCCATCCCTTGGGAGAGAGGGAGAGGAGGGGGTGAGCCCCCCCCCCCCCCGCCCAGCCGCGGGGACAGCCCGGGAGTGTCGCGGGGCGGTGGCACTCACTTGCTGATGTACTCGCCGGTGAGGATGATGCCGCACGTTTGGCACTTGAAGCAGCTGACGTGCCACTGCTTCTCCAGGGCCAGCAGGGACTGGCCCTGCTTGATCTCCTCCTTGCAGCCGGCGCAGTCTGGGGGGACAGGAGGGAATGTGGGAAAGGGCAGCACAGCAGGGACACCCACAGCTGCTGGGTCACCCCGAGGCACCCCGGCTGTGTGACCTGGCACTCCACTCACGCCCTGCCTTTTCCAGGGATTTTTCTTACACCCTGCTCCTGAGGCAGCCTCGTGGGGATCATTTCATTATGGAAATCTGTCACCTCTGCTTGTCCCCAGCACAGGAACCAGGAGGACAGCTGGGACCTCTGAGGTACTGCTGGCACAGAGTGGGGTCTCCCTCAGGGTGATGAGTTTGAGCCAGGGCCAGTTGGAAAAAATTCCTCACAGAAAGAGTGATTGGGCACTGGAATCCTCTGCCCAGGGAGGCTGTGGAATCACCGTCCCTGGATGTGTTTAAAAAAAACCCTGGACAGGCTCTCAGTGCTGTGGTTTAATTGATGAGGGGGTGTTGGGTCACAGGTTGGACTTGATGATCTCAAAGGTCTTCTCCAACCTGGTTCATTCTGTGATTCTGTGATGGGCTGAGGGGGCCACGCTGCCCTGGCAGGTCCCCAAGGGTGGGAAGTGTCCGGCAGAGGAAGGGCTGTGCTGTCCGGCAGCCACGTCCGGCCCCGCTGCGCTATTTACCGGCCTCCCTTCCTCCCCTGCTTCCCCTGGCTCCCATCAGGGCTTCGAGCAGGAAGCACATGGGCCTCGGACCCCTGACCTTGGCTCCTCCTTGTCCTCACCTCCCCCTGGGCAGCAGGTCTGCCTGGAGGGGGGTTTTCCTTAACCCCCTCCCTGCCAGGGGGAAGCAGGAGCAGACAGGCCCCTCCCAGGCTGCCCCGTGCCAAATGCCTGCCTGCCGGACCAATGGGAGAAGATTTCTGACCTCTGGAAAAAAGCAGGATCTGTTCCCTGCTTCAGGTCCTGCAGGGCTGGGGCTGCAGGGAGAGGCTCGGCATCCTCCTTCCAGAGATGCCTTCCCTATGGAATGCACCAGCAGCCCGCACAGCTCCCCTGCCACCTTGCTGGTGGCACTGCCAGGGCCACCGGGGCTGCGAGGGACACGTGCGGGAGGGGCAGGCTCCGTCTGCCTGCAGCTGCCATGAATAAGGCATGGTGTCCTCGGGTGACCCCGCTCCAGGGCCGGGAAGGGGATGGGGAGGGAGAGGAAGGCGGGAGGGAGGCAGAGCCTGGCTCTGGGCAGCTCTGGGAGCCCATGGAGGAGGAATTCCTGTCCCTGGGCTCATTCCAACCCTGCCACGTCCCCTCCATTGAGGGCTGGGGGGAAGGAGGCAGCTTGGGGGGCTCGCAGTGGGGCCCATCGGCACCTGAGCTGCCACCAGCAGTGCCACCGTGGTGACTGGGTGACAAGGACCATGGGTGACAAGGACCATGGGTGACAAGGACCAGGGGTGACACTGAGTCCTGGCTCTGGTCTTGGCACTGACCTCCAGGGCTTGCTGAGCATGGCAGGAAGGGAAGGTCCCCGCAACCTGGGGTCTAAAGCAAGGCCAAACCCACCCAAAAGAGCTTGCCCGTCGCTCCAGCTGAGTCCTAGGGGTTCCCCAGGGGATGAGCATGAAAAGCCTTTCAGTGCTTGCAGACACACTGAGGAACGCCAGCGCTGGGACAGTCCCAGGAGTATTCCCAGGGTTGCTGCTCCGAGCAAACCCAGCTCCAGAACGTCCCCATGAGCTCAGACAGCGCCCGCCAGGGTGGTGACCCTGCCCAGGTCACAAACAGGCCGGGGGAGTTCCGAAACCAGCGGTGAGCTGCAATCCTGGGTGGAGCCGCAGCACTGCCCCGTCCCTCCTCCCACACCTCTGTGACACCCGTGGCTCTGCAGGGCTGCACAGTGGCCCCAAAGCCCGTCCTGTCACCCTCTCCAGGGGCTCATGGTCCCTCTCTTAGCATCCATCCCAGGACAGCAGTCAACTTACGGCTGGGCCCGTGGATCTTGATGGGCTTGGTGCTGAGGAGGGAGTGGGAGCAGTTCTGGCAGACGCAGTCCTTCCCGCTGAATGTGACCTTGTCTCCGATGGGGAACGGCTTCCTGCGGCCAAGAAGAGGTGGGGAGGGGTCAGCTGCTCATCTCCCTCCTTCCCTGGGGCCAGCAGGGAGCACAGGGGCTCCGGGCAAGGGCTTCTCCAGGAGGTCACAAACCCTTGGTGACAACCTCCACTCACCTGCAGGTGCTGCAGACAAAGCACTTGGGGTGGTAGGTCCTGCCCAGGGCAGAGATGACCTCGCCGGTGATGAAGTCCCCACAGCTGTCACAGCGGGTAGCCGCGAGCAGCGGTGCGGTCTGGGGT
>NW_008236924.1:5968985-5977537 GCF_000691975.1 Corvus brachyrhynchos | reverse complement strand
TGGTGTCAGGAAGCTGCGGACAGGGCTGGCAAAGAGCTGGGAGTGCCCTAGGGACAGCTGGGGAGAGGTCTCGTCCCTGCCCTGCCTCTGATGAGCTCCCCGCACACGGAGCCGTGTCCTGACGGGAACGGCTCCCGGGATTTTGGGCTTGGAGCTCTGTCTGCTTGTTTTTCCACAGGTGTCCAGCCCAGCCTCGCTTCCTGCCCTGCCGTGGGAAGTGTGAGTGGTGCACAGCCCATCACAGGAATCCAAGCAGATGTGGCCAGCCCCGGCCTCAGCATCAGCTCCCTCCTACGGCTTCTCCAGCCACAGAGAGATCTGGAGAGCAGCAGAGCCTGGCACTGGAGTGGCACAGGGAGATCCTGGGGCCTGGGCACGGTGCCCATCCCCTGTCCTGCAAGGTGACAGCGCGGAGAGGGGACCACAGAGCGACTGAGCACCCGCTGGCACAGCCCACCTCGGTCTCTGCTTTGTCCTTCAGCCCCCTCTGTCCTGTCCCTGCACCTGTGGGCCAGCTCAGGGTGACAGGGGACAGCTGGACCCGCTGCTGCAGGGCCCACGGGAGCAGAGATGCAGCTCCTGTCCTGTGGAGCATCCCTTGGCTGAGCTGCTCCCTGCAGCTGGGGGTAGCCAGCAGGGGGAATTTGGGTGTCCCAAACATCCTGTTAGCAACAAGGGACAGGCCAGCAGCTTGGGGACAGCATCAGGAAGCAGAAACAAGAAAAAACGAGGCTGCTCTGTGCCCTGTTTGCTGTGGGAACAGCACATCCCATGGCTTCACTCCCGTGCCAGCTCCCGGGGACACGTCAGGGACAGGCAGTGGGGCTGGAGCCAGCCAGAGGTGGCAGGAGGTGAGAGCTTCGAGGGAAGGTGAGACAGGAGGATTTCCTCTCATTATTTATTCCCTTTCACTTGGAAATCGGGCAGTGAGCGCTGCCAGGCTCTCCCTGCTGGCTCCCGGGCCCTTTGAAGCTGGCGGCTGTCTGAGCTCTTTGTCTGCATGCTCAGCTCCTGCAGGATCGAGCTGGGAAAGGGCAGCATGCTCAGCACGGGGCCCTGCAGGTGCAGGTCAGCCCTGAGGGCATCCTGAGACACTCCCCTTTCCCAAAAATCCGGGGCTGCCCACACCGCGGGGAGACGGGGCTGCAGCAGGGTGGGGACGGCCCAGGGAAGCGTCACCTCCAGCAAACCCACGGCTCCCTGGAGAGGAGCACAGTGTGGCCAAGGGGGTGGGGATTGTGCTCAGCACAGGGAGCTTGGGAGACCAGAGGCCTTTAAAAAGCCCAGGAACGGGAGATTTTGCAGCCTGCAGAAGCTGGTTGAGAGCAGCTGCTCCAATAAAGGTGCTGAGGAGCCCTTCAGCAGCAGCAGCCACGCACCACGAGCTTTACAGCCCTGCAGCTCTCCTCTGGTGCTCCAGGAGGACCCAAACAACCTCTCTGCTCCACTCCTGCCAGCCCTGGGGGCCACCAAGTCCCAGCTGCATCCCACAGGCAGGTGGCAGGGATGTGTCACCCAGCCCCAGCTCCATCAGGAACTGCTCTGGGCATCTCCCCACCTCAGCCAGGCTGGCAGTGCCTCCTCCCCCTCCTCCTCCTCCTGCTTTGGGAGCAGCTGAAGGACATGGTGATGCCCCCAGACACAGATGGGCTCCAGGGTGGTGACATTGGCCACCCCTTCAGTGGCTCTGGCACCACTCAGGGGCACTGCCTGCCCTGTGCCCCACCACATGCCCCCTTTAGGTGTGTGACCACACCTCAGTGGGCCTGGTAGGTGTGTCCCCAGCCTTTTGCTTGGCACCCAGAGCTATGGGACAAGCTGGCAGCAGCTTTTTGGGCATCCTTATCCTACCTTGGCAGGTGAAGCAGCGGATGTGGAAGTGGTTGCTCTGCACACGCACGACCTCGCCCTTGCAGGTGTCCCCACAGCGGTAGCACTGGATGACAGAGGAGCCGCTCCCAGGGGTGTAGGGGTTTTGCTGATAGGGAACTGCTGGCAGAAAGGAGGGAGGGCAGAGGGAGAGAGGGGAAGGGTGTGTTAGGATTTGGGTGTCACTGCACTGAGCTCAGTCCGGTGGCTGTGGCATCAGGGGACATCAGGCCAGCACTGAGGGCAAAGGACAGCACCCAATGACTCTGAGATGGGAGCCCAGCCCTGTCTGGATTTGGGATTTCCCTGTCCCACAGAAGAGGCTCCCTGGTCTGCAGTCCCAAGCTCTGTGCAGTATCAGCACCTGGGCACCGCTCCCTGTCCCTGCATGGACAACGAGGTCACAGCATCATCCCAGAGCTCCCCAGATGCTCTCCTGTCCCCATAGCAGGTGCAGGAGGACCCTGCAGGGACCAGCCCCCAGTGCTCTGCTCAGCCCTGGTGGCTGCTGACCCTCTCTGAGACAGCCCAGCGAGCTCCGAGTTGGCAGCAGCACGGGAAGGAACTGTTGTGTTTTCGGAGCTCCTCCTTGTTTGCTTAGGAACTGGGGGAAGAAGTCATTTGTCAAGGAGCTTTCAAACATCACAGCAGCCGAGTGCTTGGCCCTGGTGGGACTGTCACCTCCTCAGCCAGGAGCAGCATCCCGAGGCCCACGGCTCCTTCCGGAGCGGCCCCACGGCGCGTGGAGGTTCTGGAAGGAGCTGGGGGCTGCAGGGCAGGGCAGGGCAAGAGCTGAAATTCTCCTGCTGCAGACAGTGCTGGGATTCACCTTTGCTCCTCACCCCTCTGGGAACACCACACAGGTGATGCCCAGCAGCATCAGCAGGGTAAAATCCTCCTGCTCCGTACAGATCCTTCTGTCTCAAGGCAATTCCCAAACACGTGGAGAAAACCCAGAGCAGCTCCTGCTTTCCCTGCCCCACCTGGCAGTGCCTGGGCTGTGCAGGAGCTCCAGCCAGGCTGACACCACACCAAGCACTGCAGGCAGGGCCCGAGCAGCACGGGATTTATTTGCTGTAAGATTTCTGAGAGGGAGTCACAATCTGGGCAACTTGAGCAGCAAAAGGCAGGAGCTTTTCTGACCCAGGGCTGAACTGCATTCCCAGGAACAAGAGAAGCAGCTGATTGAAAGCCAGCCTGTGAAGTCGCTCCAGAGCAGGGAAGAAGGGGCACAGGACAGAGGAGATCACTCAGCAGGGGCTCCTCACTCACCCAGGGGCAGATCAAGTGACAGTGAACAGAAACAGCCCATTATTGCCTTCAAAAGCCAAGCAGGAGAAGTCAAAATGACATTGAGACCCTGTCACAGTGCAATCCCATTCCCTGTGCCAAGTGCCCAGAGACACAGCACCGCTTCCCTCCGGGAAATGGGCTGACCCTCCATCCCTGGAGCTGCTGGGAATGGGCTGCGAGGGAAGCTCTGAGTGCCCTCCTGCAAAGCTCAGACTCCGGCCTTGACTTCCAAGAGCTGCTGGGACTTCCCTTCCCTGCAAGCCAAGAGCTCTCAGAGGTACCTGAGACACTAAAGGACGCCAAGTGCCAGCAGAGCAGTGGCAAAATGGGAGTCAGGCCTGGAGCTCAGCCCAGCAGAGACTAATTAGTCTAGACCTAAATCACTCTGAGGTCCCAAACACAACGAAGGGAGCAGGGAACCCCGACCCAAGAGGCACCAGCCCTGGGAAAAGCAATCCAGCACCTCCTGTGATGGTAATGGGTGCCCAGGAGCTCTGCAGCTGCCTGAGGGGACCAACAGGATTTCCTGAGGCTGGAATAAATCAGGGATCTTCCCCGCAGGGGTCTCCAGCAGAGCAAGAGTTACAGAGCTGAAAGTTCCTCCCACGCACCCACTGCTCACACCCTGGCCCAGAACGAAGCCGAAGCCAAGCCCTGGGACACAGCCATGGAAATGCACAAAGCTGGGAGAGGAAAGCAGGACAGAGAGGCAGGGGGAAAAGCCAGGAATTCATCCACACTTCAACATTCACGATGAAGAAAAGGGGAAGGCAAAAATAATAATCTATGTCAGAACATGCAGGCATCGCTTAGTGCGGGCTGCTGGTCTCCAGGGAAAACTTCCTGGTGCCCATAGCAACACATCGCCAAGCCCTTGCTTGGTCTGATGGGAGGAAGGCAGAGGAAAAGGAGCTGAGGATGGAAAAGATGCTTTCAGCTGTGCCCCACCACGGGCAGAGATGGATCTGAGCCAGTCACTGCTGGCAGTGCCCGTGGGGACGGGTCAGGACCCAGCTCAGGGCACCCTCACCCTCCCGCTTTGTTCAGCGCTGCCCAAAGCTCCCTGATTCGTGCTTAACCTCCAGCCCAGGCTGGAATTTTGTCCGGGAACATTGGTGCATTGTGTGCCTGTGTTCCAGGCAGCAGCTGCCCGCCTTGTGGCCCCGTGCAGGAAGTATTACACATCCCACAGCCCAGAGCACAGGGCCAGCTGAGCGGGGCAAAGCTCATTACACCCAAATAATCCACTAATAATGTAAGTAGCATTAGTGGCCTCGCAGGCTGGGATACAGCAGGCGTGGAGAGGGGGTGGGAGCTGCCCAAGGAATGCCATAATCTGCCCCCACTTTGCTCCTGTTTTGCTCGGAGCTCATCTGGGCCAACAATTCCTGCGTTTGTGCTCCACTCTCAGCGCAAAACTTGCCCAGGGCCAGCTCCTGTGGGGCTGTGCCCGCATCCTGGCCGGTTCTTGACGGGCTGAGGGCACAGCCAGGCAGGGAAGCGCCACGGGGCTGCGTGGGCACTTGACAGATTTCCCACTGATCCGGATTAAGGTGGCACCTCCGGTCAGGGATTGCTGCCCTGCGCAGCCCCAGGGTCAGGCAGCGGTGGCCGTGCACAGGCAGCGTGCGACCCGGGCAGGGGGACAGCCCCTCAACAACCCCCACGGCTGAGCAGAGGAGCTCAGTCCCCCAGGAGGGCGCAGGGACCGTGCCCAAGGGCTGCTCCCATGAACAATCTGCAATTCCCACCCCTGGGCAATCCCCCTCCTTCGTTTCAGGAGGGTCAACGACCTTGTTTGTCTTCCTGTGCTCTTCCTGCACAGCGTCCAGCCCTGCACCAGGATGCGGAAATGCTGAACCTCTGGAACACTTCGAGCCCTTCACGAGTGGAAGGAGAATGGGATAATTTCCATCTGCCTTGGAGGGTTTGCTGCTCACCACCAACACGAATAACAGGGCACAGCTCCACCAGCAGCTTGGGTTCCCCCCCCGGCAGCCCCATATCCCACAGCCCCACATACCCCAGCAGCAGCTTTCCAGGGGCACCCAGAGGCATCTTTAAAGATCCACCCCTCCTTCCTTACTGGGACCAGAGTAGGTGCTGCTCTTTCCCACCTATTTCCCTCTCCTAGCCCATTGGCCCTCCGGGAAGGTCTATCAGGGAGAAGCTTTTCCAGGTGGGGTTGGGATCATTATCCACAGGATCTCCCACCCAGCTCTGCTGCCAGTGTGTTTGTGACCCAGCATCTCCACAGGAGGATGGGCATGCTGAGCTTAATTAACTGCCAGTAATTAATATTTGCACAGTGCTGGGAGCGCCACAGGTGAAAGGGACCATGGAAAAGCAAAGTATTCACCCTGAAATTAATCAGGAGAGGCAGTGCCACTGTGGGAAGCTGAGGCTGGTGGGTGCCAGGGGTGATGCAGGGACTGAGAGTTGGCACCTGCAGCAAGGGGGTGCCAGCATGGGATGGATCCAGCCCCTGGAATGTGTAAGGAGGTGTGGGTGTCACCATGGGATGGATCCAG
This sequence comes from Corvus brachyrhynchos, assembly GCF_000691975.1. Classification (NCBI taxonomy): domain Eukaryota; kingdom Metazoa; phylum Chordata; class Aves; order Passeriformes; family Corvidae; genus Corvus; species Corvus brachyrhynchos. The sequence goes on along the minus strand of NW_008236924.1, from coordinate 5,971,844 downwards.
CCCCTGGAATGATGTAAGGAGGTGTGGGTGTCACCATGGGATGGATCCAGCCCCTGGAATGCTGGATGTCAGCTGGACGCTGGGGGAGCAGGGCAGATGATGCTGGCAGGAATTGTCACACCTCCATGGGGCTGAACTCCTTCCAGCAGCTTCCCACTGCTTCCCACTGCTCCCCGGCACTGAGCAATTCCCCACCCCACCCCCAGCGCGGTCCCTGGGGCTGGAAATCCTCTTCTCAGAACCCCGCTGTGGGTGGTGGCACCAGCGTGGCACAGCTTGGCGGTGGGATGCAGCTGCAGCGGGGAGGGTGAGGAAAGCTGGGCATTCCCACCGGGCATTCCCCGTGGGCACGGCTGGCAGACCCCGGGAAGGGCCGATTCCACGGCTCTGGGGTGAGGAGGGGGTGGGGAGCAGGGCTGGGGAGGCTCAGGAAGAGGAAGCCCAGCCCTGCCAGCACAGCAGCCCCGGAGGCGTCAAGGCTGAGGGGCGGCAGTGACTGGCCAGGAAGGAATTTTGCTGGAAGCACTGGAGGCTGAGGGAGAGGCCGGGGTGAAGCACCGGGGATGGGACACAGCGGGCCGGGCTGGGGGCAGAGGGCGAGGGAAAGGAAACCTCTGCTGGGGTATGGGGACAAGGAGGCGGCACTCCAGGAGCCTGCACCCCAAATCCTCCCGCTGCAGCACGGATCCAGGGTGACCCGGCCGGCTCCAGAGGGGAGCTGAGGGCGAGGGGGAGGATTTCCCCTCCAGGCAGGAGCTGTGCTGTGTCCCAGGGGCGGCCGGGGAGGAAGGGTGGGAACTGCAGGGCCACGGGATATGGGTTTCTCATCAGCAGCGGGGCCAAAGGCTCCTGCCTGCTGTCCTGCAGCGGCCAGGGCTTGGCTGCAGCCGTAAAAACGCCTTGGGAAGGAAGGGAAGGATGGGCTGGGAGCCAGATGGTGCTGGTCCTTCAGCAGGCACGGGACAGCCTCAGCCTGCGTCCTGTGGGGCTGCCGTGACCCCGGCATGTGGGCATGTGCCTGTTCCAGACACAGAATCAGAATTAACGAGGCTGGAAAAGACCTTTGAGACCATCGAGTCCACCCCAGGTCCCTGCTGAGGAGCTGACACTGTGGGGGTGCCAGCAGCACAGAGCTGGGTGAGGCACCCAGGTGAGGGATCAGCCAAATTATCCCTGAAATAAAGGAAGGGACCAACAGTCGGGATGCTCGGCTCTGGTGGTGAATCTGAGCCCTGCACGGCCATCTCGGTGCTCAGCCCACGGCTCCCCATGGAGCTGCCACGGATAAAAGCCATTCCCACCAAGGAGAAAATGCCAGATTTACCTTTGGGCAGAGGATTTTCTCTCCTGATCCTTCCCCTCAGTAAAACCCAGAAGCATCCCGTGGTTCTTTATTGAATATTTACATTTTTAGGCTGGGGCGGGCTGAGTGCTCCTGATGGGCTGAGGACGGGTAGCAGGGATCTGCTGTGGGACAGGCTGAGCCTGGAGCAGCTCCGGCTGCTTCTGCCACTGCCTGCACTGAATCCACGAGGACTGGGCTGGGACAGGCGGTGTGGGACAGCGGGCTGGGGGCAGCGGGGACCACCCAGCTCACCCAGAGCCAGCACTGGGCTGCTCCCAAAGCTGTCAGCCAGCTTGGAGAGTATTCCAGGTGGGATTATGAACCCCCTCCAGTCCATGCCAGCCTCTCCTGGCTCCCAGGCAAAGCCATCTGTGGCTTACAGCTAAAAACCCTCCACTGCCACAGCTCCTAATCCAGCCCTAGGCTTCCCTAATTAGATCAGGACCAATTATTGCTCCCACCTGCTTCACGCTGGCCCCTCGCCCCCCGCCGCTGGCACTCCCTTGGTGGGACACAGGGCACAAGCTGTGGGTGCTGCAAGGATGGCACCAAGGAGCTGGAGGGGCACATGCCGCCATGGGAGAGGGCACGGGGCTGGGGGTGCTGGGCCAGCGCTGGCATCACACGAGGGAGGGAACACCCTGTAGCTGGGAGCGGGAGGCAGGGCTGTGAGTGTGGCAGGTGCCCAAATAGGTGCCAAGGCATCACGAGGGCGTGACAGGACATTATGCCAGCGTGGGAGCTGGGTCACACGGGGACACGCTGCAAAAAGAGAGAGGAGGGAGGTCAAAAACGCCCAGAGGAGACAAAGGAGAAGGGTAAAGAGGGAAGGAGACAAGGGGAAAAAATCAAGAGGTTGGAAGGAAAACAAACAAAAAGCTGGAGCAGCGAACAGCCAGGGCCCTGCCTGCACAGCAGAATTTGTTTCTGGCTGCATCCGTGGAAATTATTCTCCAAACGAGCGTGGAGGAAGCCGTGACTGCCTTCCCATGCTGACCTGGCCGCAGGCAGCTGCCCGTGCCTGCCTGCAGGATGTTTACTTCCCACACAGGCAGGGCTGGAATGTGCCAGGGAAACCCAAAAACCCCGCTGGGGCTCAGCAGAGGTTTCACCTCCTGCCCTGCAGGAACCCCCAGCCCCATTCCAGCAGCACCCTGGGGGTGTCCTGAGCGAGGGATCTGGGATCAGCCTGGTTTGCTGGAAGCACTGGCTGCTGCTGCTGCGGTGATTTTCCCAGATTCCCAATAAAAAGAGGGAAAAGTTGCTCTTCCTCAGACCTGATGACCTGAGTGCAGACAACAGAAAGGCACGACAGTGCTCCCCCAGCCTGACAGCTCCACCCTGGGCTGTGCAGAGCCAGGGAACACGCTGTATCCCAAGAATTCCACTGCATCCCGAGAACTCCCAGCCTGGCAGTGGCCAGGGAGCACCACGAGCACCAGCTGCACGTGCCATCCTCACACTCAGGGCTGCAATGACACTCCCCAGGCAAAGGAGCATTCCCAGCACCTCCC
>NW_008236924.1:5968114-5968920 GCF_000691975.1 Corvus brachyrhynchos | reverse complement strand
GCACAGCTTGAGGCCATTTCCTCTTGTCCTGTCGCTATTTGGGAGAACTGACACCTTCCCTTTCCTGCCAGGACCGTGCCAGGATGGCTGTTGGGGGCTGGAGGAGGGTGAGGGGACAGGAGCAGGGCTCTGCACCCCCAGGTGTGGGAATTTGGGGGGCACAGAGCTCGGGAAGGGGCTGGAGCACCTGGAGGTGTAACCCTGGAAGATCAGAGGTTCAACCTGTGCAGTTGAACATCCAAGCCACACAGCCACACCAGAGCGCAATTCCCATGGGATCCATGTGCCCTCCACACTGGCAGCCTTCCCTCCCATCCCCAACTGGATCTTTTTTTCCTGGATAACACTCTTACAGCTTGTCATGGCAACAGGATCTCCTGGAACTGCAGCTGCAGCCAGGGCTCCTGGTGCTCACATGGTTGTGTCTCTGCAGACACCACGGGAGCCCCTCCCAGCACAGCTCTGGGCTCCACAGCCCCCCACACTGGGAGGGACTGGGACCCCCAAGGGAGGCTGCTGCCTGTCTGCCCACACCAGGCCTCTCAACTGGGATGGAACTGGGATTTGGGGGAAAATCCTCCTGGCTGCTGCCCAGCTCTGCTCCCGGCACCATGTTTGCACCAGGAGCTGCTCTCCACTAGGATTAGCCACAGAATCCCAGAATTGTTTCAGTTGGAAAAGCTCTCTCAGACCATGGAGTCCAGCCCCATCCCCACCTTGTCCCCAGCCCGGAGCTCTGAGTGCCACCTCCAGCCCTTCCTTGGGCACCTCCAGGGATGGGCACTCCAAACCTCCCTGCGCAGCCC
>NW_008236924.1:5959142-5967990 GCF_000691975.1 Corvus brachyrhynchos | reverse complement strand
GCTGCCCCCTCCTGTCAGGGACTTGTGCAGAGCCACAAGGTCCCCCCTGAGCCTCCTTTGCTCCAGGCTGAGCCCCCCACATCCCTCATGGGACACCCAGATCCTCATCCCCACACCCAGCATCACACTCAGAGTGCTTTTCCCCCTGCATTCCCAGCAGGACTGGGATTTCCAGAGAGTGGGGCTGGAGATGCAGAGCCCGACAGGGAATCGTGGGCTCCAGGAACAGCGAGAAATCTCCAAAAGGCACAGCTCAGATTTCCCAGGAACTGCTTAATTCCCCTCCCTATTATCCCTGAGAATGTTTTAGCAGTTCTTGTTGTCTCGGGGAGAGGATGAGAAAGGATAGATTGCATTTTAATTAATAATTGCTGCAATGCATGGCTGCCCAGGGCAGGAGCCCTGGCGAGCCTGGAGCAGGGAGCTGTCCCCAGGTACCACAGGGCTGGTGGCAGGTCCTGTGCTGGGGTGGGTGCCCAGGACAGCTGTGAGCTGCCACTTTCCCAGGCAGGAGCAAGGACACTGCACCTCTGCAATCCCCTGCTCTTGAAATCTCTGCGAGGATTTCAGCTGGGCCCAGCCCTGAGCTCAAATCCTGCTCTGACACAAGGTCAGGCTTGTGGAGGAGACCCAGAATAGCTCAGTGAGGGAGGAGCTGCCCCAGCGGGGACAGGTGACACCAGGTGTGGCACAAACCCAACCCTTTTACACCCAAAACCGACACCAGCACGGCCAGCACCACGGCAGGAGGCACAAACACCTTCCTGCCCTCTCACCTCCCACACATGCCCTGCCCATGCTCCCGGTGTTTGCTGCAGCTCCCAGCAGCTCCTGCAGCCCTGGCAGATGTGCAGCACTCCCTGGGATCGGCATTTTGGGCTGCAGGAAGCTTCACTGGAAGCAGCTGAGGAGGGAACCCCGCTGAGAGGCTGAGGATGGGATTTGGTCCTTACATCTGGTGCAGCTTAAAAACTCTGGCCTGAGCTGTTGTGGATGCAAACAAACAGGGCAGGAGCGGGGAGGCGTGAGGGGGATGATGTGCACGGGCACAAAAGCGGGGTTGGGCTGGGAACAGGGACACAGCAGCCTGGGACAGGGATCTGGGTGAGCACAACCCCGTCTGAGCAGTCACAGTGACACGTGGCTGTGCTTGGTGGCCCTCTGTGAATCCCAGGGGCAGCAGGACCAGCTGAGGCCACACTCTGGAGGACACCACCCCGCAGCCAGTGTCCGGCCAAGCCCTTGGGAGCAGCTGCCCTGTGCCCTGCCTGCCCTGTCACACCCAGGGGACACAGCCCCAAATCCCCGGTGCTGCAGAGCAAGAGCAAATATGAAAAGCTTCCCCACATCCCCTCCTCCACTGTGGTCATCCATGGCCAGTTTGGACAGGGCTTGGAGCAATCTGGGATAGTGGGAGGTGTCCCTGCCCATGGCAGGGGGTGGAATGAGATGATTTTTAATGTCCCTTCCAACCCAAACCATTCTGGGATTCTGTCACACCCCTCACTGCATCCCCCCCACCCTCCGGGCATGGAGCCAAACCTGAGCTGGCACTGCCAGCAGGAGCTGTGGGCCACCCCAGCCTCTCTCCTGCTCCCCTGGCAGGGTGGTCTCGAGGGACACAGCCACCTTGGCAGCCAGGCAGTGGCCAAAGTCCATCTCCTCCCCTGGATTTGATTCCTGAGGTGTGACAAGTGGGGGAGCCCCAGCCAGAGAGAGCAGGAGGGGCGACCTTGACTGAGGCTTGGACCCAGCCCCAGCCCACAGGATGCTATTTTCCGCTCCAGCTGGGCTGGACAGGTTTTGGGGGGGGTCCATGCAAGGGGCTACACTTGGTCCTAAAGCTGAGGGATGTGCAGAGTGGAATAATCTAAACTTGAGGTCCCGGCCAAAAGCTGAAAAGCCTGAGCTCATCATTTTGCTGAGGCCAGATTTCCTGCTAAACGGAGGCTGTGTTTAGTGCTGGGAGACAGCCCTGGCTGTGTGCGAGTGCAGGGGGCCCGGGGGGACCGTCCCCTGGCTGCCAAACCCACCCACCACCACCCCCAGCCCGGCCCGCAGCAGTCTGGGCGAGCTGGAGCACGAGGGACCCATCCCAGCTGGAAAATCCCCCTAAAACCCCCAAAGAGAAAGCAGCAAAGGAGCTTTCTGAGGAAAGGAAAGGGCAAAGCAGCTGTCAGATGGTGGCATCTCCTGCTGGGCGCTGTGGAGGCAGTGCCAGGGTGGCCGGGACAGGAGGTGACACAATGGAAACATTCAGGCTCGCTCCTCACACCAACACCCGGAGACAGGCGGGACAGAAAGGAGCTTATTCCTGGCTGCTGCAGGAGGGATTTGCTGCTCGCTGCTGCTGTGTTTTGTGTTTGCAGCTTCCCGTATGGAAATGCTTTTTCCCTTTAACCCCCGCCCACCAGCCCGGTGGATTCGGGTGCCGTTTCCCCAGCATATGGCGCATCCATCAGAAAACAGAAAGGGTGCTATATTTAAAATGTTACAAAAGAAAAGCCAGGAGCTGACATTTTTAAACTAGGGCAGCGTCTGAGAGAGAGAAACGTGGGGATTTAGGATTTTCTCTGCCAGATCAGAGAAGCAGCCCCGTTGGATGAGGCAGAGCCAGGCTGGCACCTCGCCACCTTGCAGCAGACTGTTGCTTCCAGAGTCTGGGAGCACTTTTGGGAGAGGATCCGTCTGCTCTGTCCCTGCCTGCGCCCTGCAGCTGCCAAGGAGCCTCGGTGCTGCTGGATCCAGCACATCCCTGCCCTGCTGGCCGGGTTTAGTGTCCAGCTGAGCCTTGGCGAGGTGCTGCCGAGCAGAGCGCACTGAGCTCATTCCTTCCTGAGTTCTCCTGTGGATTCCCTGGTGGGCTGAGAGCCTCCTGAATTCCCCCACTAATCGCTGTGTGTGTGCAGCATCGCTTATCTGGCCATGAGCACCGCAAGGGGGACAAACTCCTGCGTGTTTTATAAATCCAGAGGCTGCTCCATGTCTTTCCTCCAGGCTGGAGCTGCTTTCTCCCACTCTGCAGAGTGCAGAGCACTCCCTTGTTTTATTTTAAACCCTATTCCTGGCGGCTTTGTAACTCCAACCTGGGAGATTGCGTCACAGCCAGGGAATGAGGGGTGTTGGATTTGCTATTTTTAACTCTTTCTACTCCGGAGAGCCAGCTGAAATCAAATCCCCATCCAGAAGCACTGCATGGATATTAATGCAACGAAATGGGAATTTGGGCTGGGGGTGACAGCTGGCAAAGCAAGCCCTGGCGTCACAGAGGGGACGATGGCCCCAGAAATAGGCTGCAGGGCAGGGATATTTGTTACAGAGCCCTCTCAATGCCACCAGCACGTGCTCAGAGGGACAGGAGGCTCGAGAGCAGCAGCCCCCCAGCCAGTCCCATTCCAGGGGATGAGTTACAGCTCAGGGTTGGGGGCAAAACTCCAGCAGAAACTTCCCTGGCTGGCTCCAAATTCCTCCAGCTGCTCTTATATCCTGGGAAGGTGCTGTCTAAAACAACTGAGAGCTCTTTCAGATCTGGGGCTGCCGCAGGGAGGGCACTGCCACATCCCCTTGGAGCCCTCCTGAATCCAACTCCCTGCAAATTATGGGGTTGGAAGAGATGAAACCCACTCCTGCAGACCTCTAACACAGAGCATCCTCCAAAAACTGTGCCAGGCCCCTCCAGGGGGAGCTGAGCAGAGCCTCCAGGGGCCCTGCACAGAAGGTGTTGACTGCTTTTCTAAATCTACCATGATCCCCGCTCTAATTCTGTTAAAGGCAACAAATGGAGCCTTTACGTGGCCCTAAAAAGATTGTCCCCACCCCGCAGGGAGTTCATTTGAGACACCTGGCCTTGCATATGGGTGGCAGAGGTGGATGCAGCAGGTGGGGGGGACAGGGACATGCCAGGGACAGCCCCGTGGCCACACAGAATCGTTTGGGTCGGAAAGGCCCTCCAAGGCCATGGAGTCCAGGCTGTGCCAAATCCCCACCTCATCCCCAGCCCAGAGCACTGAGTGCCACCTCCAGCCCTTCCTTGGACACCTCCAGGGATGGGGACTCCACCTGTGGTGTTCCAGGCACCACAAGCAGTGCAGGGCAGCCTCTCTGACCCACGGGATAGCGCTGGAAAACCCCACATCCCCAGCCCATTGCTGCCTGATTCCATCGTTCCAACCCCATCCTCAATGCTGGGGTCAAACCCCGTGGGACAGAGCTCTGGGGAGCCCACACAGCCCCTTGGCACAGAAGGGCACCCTGAGGGGTGCAGCAATACCTGGGCAAGGTGGTGCCAGGCTGGTGACAAACGGCAGCATCCGAGGTCTCTCTGTGAGCCACCACCCCACCCCAGCGGGCAGAGGTGAAAGGTGGGTTCAGAGGGAGGATGTGCCAGGCAGGGATGCACTCAGCAGTGCCAGGGACACAGCAGGCTGGAGTGGTCACACGCCACCCCTGGGAGCCAGCCTGGTGCTGGTGGCACCTGCCAGCCCTGCCTGGGGCTGCCACCAGCACACACAGCTGTGCACAGCTGGGCATCCCTGCTCCTCCACAGGCCCATGCTGCTGCCCCAGGAGAGGCAGAATCCCCCTGGGCCGGGCCCTGAGAGCTCCTGCTCTCACCCAAAGCTGCTAACGCGCAGCTGCTGCCCGCTGTGGCCGGGCACAACGCTGTCCCCATTAAAAGGCAGCAGGTTTTGCTCTCCTGCCATCTGTACGTTTGTGGATTTCCCACACCACCACAATCGGCAGGCTGGGCTCCAGCCAGGCTCAGGAGGAGCTCTCTGACATCTTCCCAGCCATCTGAAGAGCTTCATAATTTCTTCTATGGCTCCCCCAGTGCAGTCCTGGGATCATCACAGCCCCAGCCGACACCCCTGAGACAGCAGGGATGGGGGGCTGCATTCCAAAACCATCCAAAACCGCCCTCACCTCTGGGGTGCAGCAGCCCAGGTGAGGCCAAAATCCCACACCCTGAAAGGCAGCGGGACCTTTGCCATGCCCCCACCAGGTCCCCAGCACGGAACACATCAGAGCTCTGCCACAACCACCCAGCTCTCCCTGCCCTCCCTGAGGTGCAGTTCTTGCAAAGACAAGGAGATAAAATAAGTCAGTGTGGCCCCAACAGCAAACAGAGCCCAGGTAATGGCTGGAATCTCCTTCCAGCTCCAAAGAAAGCTGGTGGCACCTTGTCCTGCTGGTCACCTTCTCCCTGCAGGATGTCCCCACCCTCTGAGCCCTCCACCAGCACTAAGGCTGGAAAAGTCTCTACAGTGGCCCAAGGGTGGCCAGGACTCAACCAAGCCCAAGCCAATCTCAGCTTCCACCCCAGGCAAGCACTGCTGAAAGCCCCCACATGGGTTTTGGCAATTCCATCTCCCCTCCCGGGGATGGTGCAGAGGCACAGCCTCCTCCTGCTGCCCTCACTGCCAACCCCAGGCTGGAAGAGCCAGGCACAGCAACGTGGGAGCAGCAGCAGGGAGCTGGGATGTGCTGGACTCTCCATGTGGGACCACGGGAGAGCAGCGGTGCTGTTCCTGGGGCTGCTCTGCCTTGGCAGAGCCCATTCTGGTTTCAGGCTGTCTGAAAAACAGACTGGAGCTTGCACATCCCCAGACATCTGCCCCAGGCAAGCAGCAGGATGCACATGCACAAGCAAATTTGGCAACTTGATGCGAGTTAAATGTGCATTTAATTGAGATTTATAGGGGAACTTGCAATGGCAATTGATTATCAAAATCAGATTATTTATGGGGGTTTAGCAGCTATACAGGAGATTAATGCTGGGTGCAGAATAAATCCTCGGTAAATGTATGTTTCCCCAGTAATCAGCTAATAACACGTCATCCTAATTATCTCCTGAAAGGGGCCCAGCGATTCTGACACACACTGCAAGGAGATCTTGTCATCTGCAAATCGACACCAGAAGGCCACCAGCAGCTCTGCCTCCACACCCATGGGGACTCCCTGCGCTGCAGCAGCTCCTCTGTTTTCCTCAGGTAGGGTTTGCTCATTAAAAAACATTTATGGAAGGTTTTATTGGAATGTTTCTGGCAGCAATAAAGCTGTGCCGTGCAGCCAGCCCTGCGCCCCAGCCCCAGCCTGAGCTGCTGAGGGCCACCCCACGCCGTCCCCTCCTCTTCCCAGACACCAGGATGTGTCACAGGGATGTCCCCAGGGAATTCCATCCCTGGGAGGTGCCACTCGCCATGGCCAGGGCAGCGCAGGACCACTCCTGCGGGATGCAGAGATGCTGTGGCAGTCACCATGGCAACCCCGGTACACAGCCAGGAGAACAAAGCTGCCAGGAGAGAAACGGGGAAAGGGAAGAGAAAAGGAAGGTGGGGTGGAAGGAAAAAAAGCAGGAAAGGCAAACAGTCATGGAGCAAAGGCTGGGGCAGGGGGGAGCCGTGGGGAGGGACAACAACGGTGGTGGGAGATGGAGCTGCCTCGAGGCTGCTCCCCTTGGGATGACCTTCAGCACCACCACCCTCTGAGCGCCCCACTGAGACATTTTCTGGCGGCCCCACTGTCCCGGCAGAGATCCCTCCTGTCCCCCTTCCCAGCCTGGCAGCCCCAGGATGTCCCACTGTGGTGCAGGAGGTGACACCTGCCAGAGACACAGGAGGAGCCCTTCCACCCCCTGAGGTGGCTCTCAGACCTCAGAGACCCTCAGGGAATGGATGGATGGATGGATGGATGGATGGATGGATGGATGGATGGATGGATGGATGGATGGATGGATGGAGTTATTGTTCCCCTTCCCCAGCACAGATGGGTTGGCACAGATGGGTTGGCTCAGATTTTGGGTCACACACATCCCACCAGCTCAGGGCTCTCCCACTCCGCCCCAGTTTTGGAGTCCAGGCACATTTCTCAGCCCAGCGGTGCCAGCTCTTTGTCCTGCTGCTTCCCAAGTGGTGCAGGGCTGCCTGAGACCCCTGAAAGGTATTTTAGGGGTCAGAATAGTGAGACCCTCAAGCGGAGCACAGAGCAACAGCCAGTCCCAAGCCCACAGCTGTCTCCATTATGAAAGGAGCCTGGAAGCAGTGGAAAACAAAGTACATGACACTCCATTGCATGGCTTGGGGCTCACCTGAACCCCAAACCAGGGTCAGAGTAGGAGGCAGAGGTGCAACCACCAATCCCTTGACATCAGCCCTTGCCCTGCAAGAACACGAGCAGCATCCACACGCTCCACTCTTGCTTCTCCTCCCCACTTCAAAGGCAGAGAATCCAAAACCAGACATCAGGGTTTGGGGCAGAAAGCAGCAATTCCAACCTCCCTCAGCTGGATGGAAAATAACATCCCACGTGGCTGTTTATTCCAATGAAATAACAAATCCCAGAGGGAAGATCCCCCTCTGCAGAGCCGCAGACACAGCCTCTTGCTGGGGCCTCACCCACCACTTGTGAGGACAAGAGGAGGTACCCAGGGGGCGGGAGGAGGTCACAGGTACATGGAAACCTGGCAGGAATGGGAGAAAAGCTGAGAACACTCCCAGGAAAAGGACTGGTAAAGCAGCTCAGCCATTTGAGCAAAGAGGAGATAAAAGGAACCACTGAGGTGAGCGGCACGGGTGCCACAGGAGCGGCTGCAGCAGGGCACGGGCACTCAGGGAGCTGCTGCCGTGGGAGAGCTGTCTCCTCAAGTACAAACACACCTCTGCACCAGTGTGACACTCCCAAGGGGGCTTCACACCCCTCCAGCCACATCCTGAGCCTCAGCAAGAGGAACCAAGCAAGGCAGGGCCAAACCTGGCTGGGGACAATGGGGATGTGGCAATGAACTGCCCCGGGCACACGAGGGGCTCGGCACACACCTCATCCCCTCCCCTCCTCCTTGCCACACTCGTGCTCTCCTCAGCTCTCCAGGACGCCCAGAATCCCGACTTCCAAAGGAGGGGGAGGCTGCCAGCGTGGGGAGCTCCGGGCAGGCAGACACGGCTGGCTCCTGCTAAAAGCCCTTGGTGCCTTTCATCAGGGCTGGGCACAAAACAGCCTCCGACTGGCGGGCTGGGGGCAAGGGGGCAAGCCCTGGCATCGCGTCCAGCTGCTCATGGGCCACAGAGGCTGAGCCCTCCCTCCTGGGCAGGGTGGGTTCTGATGCCTTAGGTTTTAACTTTTCTGTTTTTCAAATCCTGCACTGCCCAGTGTGCGACTCTGGAGTCTCTCGTAGCCTGTTCATTTCTGCTCTCTGTGCTGGGCAGACATAACAAAGCCTGTCTGGGTCTGCTCTCCGAGGTCACCCAGACTGTCCTAGGCCCAAAAGGTATAAACTAAAGAGCCTCTAAAGGGGGGCAAGCTTGGGGAAATTCCATCATTAACTGAAGCTTTAATTGGAGAATTAACCCTGCTATGCAAATGAACCAAACCTATAAAAGTGTGAAGAACTCGTGACCTGGGGTCCACCTTGGGGTCCATCTGGGCAGTGGCCTCTGGCCCCCAGGGGTACCTTTGAAGGCCTTTCAAATAAATCCCTGCCTGTATTCCCTTACTCCTGTCCAGTCTCTGTGTCTAGGAGGCCTCTTAAGGCATCAGTTTAGACCTCTCCATCCCAACCTCTCCACGTGTAAATAAATCCATCTGTGTACGGGAAAGCACCGGGGATCCTCTTAACCCTCGCCGAGTCAGGGCACGGCGCTGCCCTCCCGAGCTGCAGGCGCAGGAATTGGAGCGCTCCTCGTTAGCGAACCCATTCATGCAGCTCAGCTCACCCACGCCGAGGTCACGGCTCCCTTCCCCGCTGAGATGTCCCTCCCGAGCCGAAGCGACAGTCTGTCCCCAAGAGCCTCTGGATGCCGCTTCGCCCAGCTCCTCATTAGCGACAATTAACAAGCAATCAATGGGCCCGGCAG
>NW_008236924.1:5955259-5959072 GCF_000691975.1 Corvus brachyrhynchos | reverse complement strand
TGTGCTTTTGGTTAAGTGAGCCAAAACCTGCCTGCCAGGGAACAGAACTGTGTCCCAAACTGGACCCTTGCTGCCACCTGAGCAGCCAAGCAGGCACAGAGGGCTGGGGCAGCTGCCTGAGTCCTCTCCTGGCCAGTGCTCCCTCTGGACACCCACGGGATGCTCCCAGCCAAGGGCAGGCAAGGTGGGAGCAGGGACCAGAGGTAGCATCATGGAATGGTTGGCATTGAAAGACACCTTAAAACTCATCTTGTTCCACCCCCTGCCATGGGCAGGGACACCTTCCACTGTCCCACGCTGCTCCAAGCCCAAGTGTCCAGCCTGGCCTTGGGCACTGCCAGGGATCCAGGGGCAGCCCCAGCTGCTCTGGGCACCCTGTGCCAGGGCCTGCCCACCCTCACAGGGCAGGATTCCTTCCCAACATCCCATCAAACTGTGCTCTGTCAGTGTGAAGCCATTGCCCCTTGTCCTGTCACTCCATCCCTTGTAAACAGTCTCTCTCCACATTTCTTGCAGGCTCCCCTCAGACCCTGGAAGGCCACAATCAGGTCACCCCAAAGCTTCTCCTCTCCAGACTGGACAATCCCAGCTCTCCCAGCCTTTCCTGTGCTGGGATCCCAGAGCAGGATGCAGCACTCCAGGTGGGGAGGGGGATGGACACTCTCCAGCCAGGACAGTGCTGCCAGCTCAGAGCCGCCCACAAGGATCAGGCAGGATCTCTCCAGCCTCACTATTCCCCAGAGTTGGGCAGTGCCAACCCCCACAGCCTCTGCTTCCCTGGGTTCCTGTCTAGCTGAGGGAGGGAAAAAAAAAAGATAAAAAAGACGAGAAAGCAAGAGGGAGATGGCCTGGATGTGACAGGCTGGCGGCTGTGACAGAGGAGCCTTGTTAGCAGCGTTCTTTCCCTGCAGTTCGAGCAGGGGCAAAGCCAAGGAATGTTTCCCAGCTGCCTGCACCAAACAAAGCCACCTGCACAGGGCTTTTCCTGCCAGGGGCAGAGCTGGGGTGGGCAGTGGCACCCCAGGGGCTTGGGAGGACAGACAGAGCACCACTGATGGCTCCTGCCACATTCCCAGGATGGGAAACTCCCTATCCCTCCAGCCACCCTTCCTGCAGCGCAAGGGGAGCACTGACTCCACGCTGTGCCTGCCGGGGGCTGAGTTTGGGGGGTTTCACATCCCAAAGAGAGGTCACAGTGCCTCGTGCCACTGGATGTCGGGACCACAGGTCCGGGCCAGCTTGGGGAGAAGATGGGACCCGGGGATGTGGGGCTCAGCAGTGGTCACGGCAGACTCCACCAGCTCTCCAGGGGATCCAGAGGGAGGATCTGGCAGATCTCTCAGCTGACTAAGAGCCCTTTGTGCCCAGTGGCTGTGCTGTACCAAGAGAAGCCAAAGCAATTAGCATTTCTTGGAGACACTGGAAAATCTTCCCTGAGTGATGGGGAGAACTGCTGCAAGCACAGCAAAGGGCCTGGAGCCCCTCCCCGGGTCCTGGAGCCGCTGTGCTGGCAATGCCACACGGCAGAGCAGGACTGTCCCCCTGCAGGGCACCCCTGCCAGCGGCTCTGGGAATGCTGCTCCAGCCAGGCCCCGGCAGCTGTGCCCTCACGGAGCCCCAGCCCAGTGCCACCATCCCCACATCTCACCCCTGGCATTACAAATCAAAGGTGCCAGGGCAGAGGCAGCTCCCAGCACCTTTCCCAGAGCACAGCCCAGGTGGGAAAGGCCACCAGCTCAGGGAAATCCAGGAGCGAGCTCATCCCTCAGCTCCAGCCTGAGGCTGCGGGCAGGGAAGGAGCAGGGATGAGCTGTTTGGGGATCACGCAGGAGCAGCAGCTGCAGCCGGGCCGAGAGCTGAGGATTATTTTTAACGGGTACTTGTAGAATGCAGCGAGCGCCTGCAGGAGACACAGCCCGGGCTGATGCTCACCCCAGCACGTGCAAGGCACAGATCTCCCAGGCAGGCTTTTTATAGGGTTTCCTGCTCCCGCTGGGCACGCAGCTCAGCGGCTCGGTATGGCCACACCACCCCCTCCCTCAGCAATCACTCACATGCCGTTCACCAAAGTCTTTCCATTCCCTCTCGAGCTGTTTCCTCTTCTCTCCTTATTAGGGATCCACCTACCTATCCATCTTCTCATTCTCTCCCCCTCTGTGGCTATTTTTAAGATGCCATAAAAGCTTTCAACGGGGAGCATCCTCAGGGAGGCGAGGGATTTTATATGTAGCCCATCAGAAGGAGTCATCACCACATAACTCACCGTGCAGGCAGTGACTTTTCCTTTTTTTTTCAAAAGCAGGGGAGGGGAGAACATCCACACTCACTGCCTCAGCTCTCCCTGGCCAGCTCATCCAGGCGCCTCCTTTTCCAGAGGGGAAGGATCAGATCCAGCCCACTCCTCCCCTGGTGGGGCAGCTGGGCCAGATGGTTGGACACCAGTGCAAGTTCTCTCAAATCACATCTGGGGGTGGATGAAGGGATGGTTTTGCTCCCTGATCAAAGGCTCCAAGCTGGGATCATCCAGCTTCGTGCTCGATGGAGCAGCAGCTGCCACCAGCTGAAGGATGGCTTCCTTGCCTTGGCTCTCCCTGTGTGCCCACGCACCTGGAAGCTGCTCTGCTGCTTGGTTCGTGGGCAAAAGGTTGGGGAAATGCCAGCAAAACCGACCCCCAAGGCACAGCCTGGACAAACAGACAGGACCCAGGTCTTCCTGATCCCCACAGGCACTACATCAACCCCACAAGCCCCTCTTGCCCCTCCTAAATCTGCTTATTCCCTGTGGAATAGCTGCCATCCCCTTCTGTCCCGAAATCTGGCCACAAACCCAGCCCACACCCCAAAGACCCCCCACCCACGCCACCTGCGCCCCGGCACAGCCTGGCAAGAGCCAGAAGCAGGCTGGCCCACCGCGGGGGAAGGATGCCCTCCTGCCACTGCCACGGGGGTGCGGGCACAGCGGCGCTCAGGCTGCGCAGGAGCCGAGCGCTGGCCCCACGGCAGCGCTGCTCGCCCAGCCCGGCTGCGCCTCGGACGGACGGAGCCGGTCCCCCCCCACCCCCCTCAGCCGATGCTGGGCTGGCGCTGTTATTTATAGGAGCTGAGAGCGGGCTCATCTTACCTTGCTCCACCTTCTCCATCCTCTGAGCAGCGGAGCTGGCGCGGGAGGTGCCAGCGGGGGATGGGGACGGAGGGAGGGACACGCCGGACACACACACAGCGCAGGGAAGGAGGGTCCGCGGGGACCGGCCGTGCTCCATCACACCCAGGGCTGCTGCCAGGGGAGCAGAGAGAGGGGAAACCCGGAGCAGAGCTGCCTGCTCACCCCTGTGTGCCCCACACGGGTTGGTGCTGAGAGAAGCGGGGTCTGCACCACCCTGGAGGGGCTCTGGGACCTCTGCCCGCCCCAGCCCTCGTTTCTTTGGGTTTGGCTTCAAGGAGAACCTTCCCATTGCTGGTCTCAGCACCTGACCACTCTCTGGTTCACCATGGGGACCTGCTGTGGGTCCTTGCTGTGAGCCCAGGGACCTGCTTGCTCCTGTGGTCACCACGGGCATCCCGGATGGCACAGAGCTTGCAGCCACACCAGCCTGAGAGAGCCACTCATCGCCCCAACCCCGGCCAGCACAGCCAGAGGGGATTTGATTCCTTCTTTTAGGAAAAAGCCCTCGGGGATTCAGTGCAGAGGAGACAGGCAGGGCAGCAGCAGCTGCCAGACCAGCCCTGAGCCAGCCCTGCTGCATGGCCAGGGTAAGGAACCCCCTTCTTTTGGAGGGAGGCAGCTCTGGGCCATGGAGGGGCTGTGGCTCCTGC
>NW_008236924.1:5952267-5955211 GCF_000691975.1 Corvus brachyrhynchos | reverse complement strand
AGCTGTGCGGGGCTGGGGGGGGGCGGGGCCCCCTGCCGTGCCTCAGGAATGGGTTCCACGCACAGCTTTGCTGCCCCCTCCTCCTCCTCCTTCACCAGGGGGTGAAACAAAGCCACCCTGGGGCATCCACCCTGCTGGGACCCTCTGTGCCTGCCCTGGGAACCCAGGCTGGGAGCAGCTGTGACTGGGAGATCCCCACCACATGTCCCAGCAAGTGCCTCTGAGGCAGGCAGCGACCCACCCAGTCCCCCAGAGGATTTAAAAATAGCTCCCATTCTCCAGCAAGAGCAATCCCTGGAAGTGTCCAAGGCCAGGTTGGGCAGGGCTTGGAGCACCCTGGTCCATGGAAGGTGTCCCTGCCCATGGCAGGGGGTGGGACAAGAACTTTAAGGTCCTTTCCATCCCCGGCCATCCTGTAATTCCATGAAAATTCCTTGATCCCCAGGGCTGGCAGCACAGCTGGGATGCTGGGAAGGACAGGCAGGGCCCTGCAAGGTGCTTTCACAAGCGAGGTGTTCCTGAGGGGGGCTGTTCCCCAGGGCCCAGCACGTGGATTTGGGAGCTCACACCGAGTCCTGCTCCACATTTGGCTTGTCTGATCCTGCAGCCTGGCTGCATATCTGGGAAACAGTCACGTAACTCCCTGCTCTGAGGACAGGTCAAACCCTGGGACTCAAACTCAGGCTGCTGCAGGCTCAGGCTGAGCTGAGGAAAGGTTTTTGAGGCTGGCATTGCAGCAGAAAAGCTTTTCCTACCCCACAGCTCTCCAAAATGTGCCACTTGTTGCCAAGGAAAACCAGGAGCCAAAGGGATGGCTTCAAACCTCGAGCACCTGCCCACCCCCCCCTTACACTGCTGCGTTCCCCAGAGAAACCTTCCCACAAGGACCTTCCCAGCTCTGAGCCTTTTCCAAGACTCAGGAAGAAGCTGATTCAAAATGGAAGAGGAGTAAAATGTCCACAAACAGAAAAACAAACGATCCTTGGGGCTGTGCAGACCTTGCCAGGCCAGCAAGGGGAAGAAGAAAGGAAGGTCAGACAGGCTGGGTAAAGAAACCACAGCAGCAGCTCCTTTTTCTTTCTGCTCTCCGCCCCAGGCAGTGGAGAAAGCTCATCAATTCCCAGGCCAGGGCTCATGGCTGATACTGATAAAGCATTCAGAAAACTCCACCTGAGCTGAAAAATGCACCGAGAAACTGGGGCTTATCAAATACCTGAGCCACCAGCAGAGAAATGGGACCTGTGCAGCTGAGTTTGCTGCTGTGAGAGATCGCTTTGGGCCTGTTAAACCCCAATCAGCCCTTTCCTGGAGAGCCAGGTGTGCCCACAGGGGCTGTGGGAGCACCTGTGACCGGGAGATCCCCACCACATGTCCCAGCAAGTGCATCTGAACCAGGCATTCCAGCTGTTCTACTCCCCAGGGATGCCCTGAGACCCTGACTGGGCACAGGAGGACCCAGCACAACCCCCTTCCCTTCTCCAGGCTTCCAATCCCCCACAACCAAAATCCCTGCGCCTGAGGCACCTGGGCCTTCCCTCCACGTTCCCTTTCATCCTGCAAAACTCTCCATCCCTCCTCATCCCAGTTCCTGCCGCGACCGCTCCACCCCCAGATGCTTTCTGGAGGTGCTGCAGCGCTCCCAGCTCAGGCACTGATGTATTTGAGAACCAAAAATACCGAATGAGGTGTCCCAACCACTTCGTGATGGCCCCATCACGACAGGACCGCGGGGTCTGGCAGGAACTGGGTGGGTTTGTGTTCCCTCCTTCCCAGCAAAGGCAGCAGCACACGGACTCCTGTCACCAGCCCAGCCTGCTGGCATCCCAAATGCTGTTATCCTGCTAACCCACTCGTCACTTGGTGATTAGAAAATGTGCTGTTTATTTTAGACGAGCACGGTAGGCCCTTGAAAGAATTCAGTCGCTTCAATCGACCTTACAGCACGCACTCCACGGGCCTGCAGGGCCACTTTCCGTGGCTCCTGCTCTTCCAAGGGCCAGCTGCCAGGAAAGAGGGCTGGCAAGAGAGCCTGGAGAGAGGACAGAGCCCATCCACCAGCCCAGGGACAGAGCTGCTGCCTGGGATCGGAATTTTCTGGCAGCAGAGTGAATGCAATGGGCGATTGTCCCTCTGCTAGGCTGCCCAGGAAAACAGGGGATGATTTGTGTCTGGTTGTTTGTTGGAGTCAGGGCATTGAGAGGACTAAAATGTGGGCAGGGAGTCTGGGAATGCCCCTTGGTGCCCAGATTCTGGAAAACACCCTGCTCATGACATCAACAAGCTGATCCCTCCGGGTTCCCTGCACTTTGGAACATGGGGGGAAAAAACCTCCCTGTGCTCCCCAGCAGGTCCTGCCCCACAGGGTGGGGACACCTGGTGAATCACCTGCCTGAGGAGCCGAGCTGGAGCTCCCAGGGATGTGCAGCACCACGGGATTCCTCTTTAATTACACAGGGCCTTAATGGAGTTTGCTGGTAAACACCTTGTAACCACATGTGCCTGGAGATTACGGCACAATTACGCTTAGAGGATCACGATCTGAGCGGGAGCACGATTTAAGGGAGACAAAAATAACCAGGCAAACATGCTGCATTCACCAGGGTCTGTCAGGAAGCCTCCCCTCCCAAATGCTTCACTGTCCAGCCTTTCCCCACAGCTCCTTCTCAGAGCAGGGGAGCCTCTCGGCAGGAATTTGAGAGGTGGCAGGGATTGGGATGAAACTTTCCACTTGGCATACCAAACCTTCTTCGGGAGCTCTCCGTGCTCCAACAGGCTCCCAGCTGCTCCAAGGATGGGGATAAATGGCTCAGCCCACCCTGAGTTAATTTGCCATCAGATTCTGGCCTCCTTTTTCCAGGTGCACACTGGAGACAGAAGGGAATCTGGAAGATCCCAGGTTTGTGCACCCAATCACCCAGTACCACACTGATCCAGATCCTGCTGA
>NW_008236924.1:5948773-5952222 GCF_000691975.1 Corvus brachyrhynchos | reverse complement strand
GGGTCACCTTGCTCCTGGCAAAACCAGTGCCCAGACTGGCAGCAGCCCCTCTCCCACCCCAAAAGAGCTGGGCCAAAAGGGATGATGTGCAAATCCCACGGGGTGACTCACGGAGAGCACTCCATGGACCTGCAGCACCCAGACCTGCTGGCTCCCTCCAGAGCAGCAGAAGGGATCCTTCCCACTCCAGAGGCTGAAATCCTTGGGGCAGTGACAGCTTGAACCCTTTCAGCACAAACACAGCATCAGTCACATCAAACTCCCTGCCCAGATTCCGAGGGAGGTGCTGGCTGCAGGCAGAGGAGATTCCAGGGGGTGATTTTAAGGGACGTTGTCTTACCCAAGGGTTTGTCCTACAAGCTCCAGCTCCCCTGGAAATGCCAAGCAGCACCACAGACCTGCTTGCTAAGGCAGGAATCCATTTGTAACCAATTAGTGAGAGGCAGTGATAGCCTAACGAATGTAAACACTGACACCGTGCCCTCCAAACCCTCACTGCACTCCTGGAATCCCAGGAGCAGAGGCCACCTTCCCACCCCTTCCACCCTCAGGGCCACCTGAGCTGCTCTGCAGCCTCAGGATAACAGTTTGGGCCTGAGATCGAGTGGTTTTACCTCTTCACCTTAAATACACAATTTCCATCTGGCTTTGCCTTCATCACGGGAGAGATGGTGACGTGGGGTCCTCAAATCCAGGGTGAAAAGCAACCCCCATCCCCTCAGCAAGGACAGGTGTGCTGTGCATGGAGCATCCCCACAGACAAACCCAGCAAATCCTGCCCAGAGCTCCTGGAGTCCTCGCAGATTTGCTCACCAGCATGGCTTGGGGTTTTTGCAGTGCCCCCCAGCCACAGGTTTCCTGCCTCACACCTGCTTCAGGCAGGAGAGAAGCGTTAGCAAAACGGGAAGCAGTGGTGGGAATTCACAGATCAGATGGTGGCATTTCATCCTCAGCTGTGCTTCTCCTTGGTTTGCCAGCCCCAGAATTTTAGCCCTGCAGGCCCAAGTACACCTGGACATCATAAATCTATGCACAATCTGGTTTCTTCAGCCATCCTCCTCCTCCTGGGCACCAGGGGAGACTGGAGTGCCCCTGGGGGATCCCACCACATCCAAGCCCTCAGACACTACAGGATTGAGGGGAAAAACAGCCAAAAAACCAAACAGCAGAGCTGGCCATGCTGGCAGGGCTGGGAAGCCTCTGACAAGTGGCACCAAGCTCCACTGAGCCACTGGCCACCAGCAGAAGGGGAAAAAAACCCATGATAGGTCAGTGCCAGGTGGCATCGGGGGGGTGAAATGGAGATGGCACTGGCACAAGGCTCCCGGGATTTGTTTTTTGGTGCCTTGTGGGCAGAGGGATTTGAGGGCTACAAGCTGGGGAGGGATGGCCAGAGCTGGGCGAGGCAGCAGCAATGGGCAGAGGCAGCTTTTGGCAGTGTTCACACCGGTCCCAGAACTTGCTGACGGCAGAGATGGCCCCACACCCCGGCCTGCCTCCCAGAGCCAGCTGGGAGAGGCTGGGGGCATGGCTGGGAACAGGAGAGAGGCAGCATTTGGGCATCCAAACCCTGCTCAGAGCACCCCAGCTGCTGGGAAAACAACTGGGAGCCCAACAGGGCAGAGCCAGTGCCCTGCAGGGTTTGCACACCCCTGGTGTGGTCCCAAAGGGACCTGGAGTGACCCATAAATCACCAACCTCCAGCACAGCGAGTGACCAGGAGATGACACAGAGTTGCCAAGCCTTGACTGAAACACGTGGCTACTTAAAAGGGGGGAATGGCAACTTAGGCAAAGACTGCAGAGCCCCCCAAGGGCTTGGCAAGAGCCCTGGCAGCTGCTGGCACTGCTGGGTGATGTGCCCGGGGCCACAGAGCCAGGCGGTGGCAGAAGGAGGAGCAGCTCCCAAGGGAGTCCCGGCTCTGCCCCGTGGCCTCTCCCCGTGAGTCAGGGCAGAACAGCGGGCAGGCAGCGCGGTTGGGCTCCCTGGCACCTCGCTGAGTGTGGGAGGCCCCAGCTGAAGGAGTTCTGCAGCACGATCTGAGAGTTAGAAGACACCAGCGCCATAAACAGCCCTTATCTCCCGCAGCAGCCAAGCCAGCTATTAAGAGCTGGGAAGGAATCCCAAAAGGAACCAACAGGCATTTGGCAAAATTGGCTTAGAGGAAGCTTAGCAGTCCCACCTGACCACGGTGGCCACTGATCCCACCAGTCCTCTGCACCAGAGCCGAGCTGCTCACCCAGAGGAGCAGAGGGAGGACCCTTTGTTAGCAGGCATCCTACAGGCTCGGAAAGAATCAGTCCCTATTGTTTCCCACCTAGGCAGCGCCAGCCCCGCTCCCCCGGGAGGGGGGCTTGCCCCTGTCCCAGGTGTGGCTTGGGCAGCGGGCACCTGGAAAGTTTCCTCGCCTGTGACACAGCCCAACAGAGCTGGAATCACCTGTTCTGTTGCCTCGCAGCGTGCCACGGCATTTTTCACGGTGTTTTGCTCGGGAACCACCCCAAGCCCTCGGATTGAGAAACCTCAGCACGCCAATGCAATGGAGAAGTTGCTGCTCTGCTGTTTGGTGCCTGGGGGAGGGCTCCGCTCCCCACACAGCTCCAGGACCCACGCGAGGGGCAGAGGGGCTTCCCTGGGGGGGTTATCCCTGGAAGAAGCCCCTCAGGTGGCCATCGACAACAACTCCTTTGCCAGGGGCTCGCTGCTTTTAAAGGAAGGGATTGAAGCTGCGCCAGCAAGGTGGGCACAGCTGTCACCCAGCACATCAGGCAGGAAGAAGAAATTGATTGTGACTTGCTCAACCCTGATCAATCTTCCCAGACTTTCCAACAAGGGCACAGAATCCAAAGTGAGCAGCCTGGTGCCAGTTCTCATCTTATGCAGCACATTTCCGAGCTCTGCTTCTTTAGAAATTCATCCACGGCGCATGAGTGCCTCTGTCCCTGTCTCACACACACAATAGGAACACCCACATCCCCAGCTGCAGAAGGTTTGGGTTTTTTTCAGGATTGCACCTGTGCTTTGCTCAGGTTTCTGGGTCTCTCCTCGCCCTTCTCCTCCTCCCCTCACATCCATTTCTTCCCAGGCAGAGGCAGCAGCAAGTGAGGCTGTGCCTGTCAGAGCGCTCCTGGCTGCCTCTCACCATGTTGCGTATCGACATTTCAGTCGATGCTCTGCCCTCCAAAACCCCAGAAACCCAAGCCAAGAAAAGTACTCCGTGGAGATAAGCACCACGGCTCAGTCCACATCAAACACGGCAGAGCCAGAGCCTGGCAGAAAGCAGGGAAGCAAAAGGCAGGCAGGAAAATAACCCAAAATTCCATCCCACTAGGCTTGTCAGCGCTGTTATGACATTTTCTTTCCAATTCCTCCCAGCCAGCTCGGTGCGGTATCAGCCCCACTCCCACAGCCGAGGCGAGAGGACGCCGTACTCACTGCTAGTGCTCATC
>NW_008236924.1:5921388-5948354 GCF_000691975.1 Corvus brachyrhynchos | reverse complement strand
GCGGGGGGGGGCGGGGGGGTGGCCGCACGGACCCGGCCCCCTGCACGGAGCCGGAGGCGGCTGAGAGATGCTCAGCCTTGGCACTGCCCTGTCCTGCCCTGCTTTGCTCGGCCCGCTGCCCTCTTGTGCCCACTGCCCTGCCCTGCCTTCAGTTCTGCCCACAGTCCAGCCCTGCGCGCTGCCCTGCCCTTCCAGCTGCCCTGTTTTCAGCCCTGCCCTGCTGCTCCCTGTCCTGCCCTCAGCCCCTCCTGCAGCCACCGAGCCCCCTGGCTGGTCCCTCCTTGCCACGGGGCTCCCGCCCAGCCCTGGGTGCCACCGCTGCCAGCTCTGCCCTGTTTGCTCTCCAGCGTGGCCCCGCCGTGGCTGGGCATCCCAGAAATGGTGTCCCGGGACAGAGGGATGCAGTTCATGCAGTAAACTGGATTTCCTCCAGTGCCAAGATTCCCTCCCGCAGCTGTCCAGGCTGGCACCGCCGGCTCTCCTGGCAGCCTGGGTGTCTGTCCCACGCCGGGATCGGGAAGGGAGCTGTGGATGTCTGCACAGGATGGAGAGGGGCTCTTCCCTCGGGATCAGCGAGCAGCCTTCCCTGCTGGCAGCACCTCAGGATTCCTGGAAGGGCTTCAAAGCCCTGAGCTCCTTGTTTTGTGGGTGAAACGCTCCCTATCAGAACAAACCCATACCCAGGCTGCTCCCCAGGAGCCCAGGGAGCCGGGGCTGTGCCCGCCAGCCTGCGGAGCCCCCAGGAAGCTGCGCTGGGATTCCGAGCCGTGATTCTTGCTGTGATTCCCGGATCTGAGCTCCAGCCCTGCCATTAATGAAAGAGGTTTTTCATGCAGCGTGACAGGCGCCGCATCCCTCCCGCTGCTGGGGCTGGAGAGCTGCTCGGAGAGGCCCTTTGGCTTTGCCTTTCTCTCGCTGTTTTGTCTGCAGCAGATGTTTGTTGTGGCGTGACTAGACAGGTAGCAGGTCGCGTGAGCCGTGCCGGTGCTGCCGGCTCCCTGCAAGCCCTGCTGCCTGTCCCCTTTGGCAGTCCCTTCCCCTGAGGCTTCAGGGAAGAGCAGGACGAGCGGTAGGAGGGGGAGCCTGGAGGTTCCTGCAAGGCTGGGGGGAACAGAGCTTCTGATACAAGGAAGATTGAGAGACGCTGTTTACAAGAGCATGTAGTGACAGGACAAGAGGGAGTGGCTTTAGAGGAGGTTTAGATTAGATATTGGGAAGAAATTCCTCCCTGTCAGGGTGGGGAGGCCCTGGCACAGGGTGCCCAGAGCAGCTGGGGCTGCCCCTGGATCCCTGGCAGTGTCCAAGGCCAGGCTGGATGGAGCTCGGAGCAGCCTGGGGCAGTGGAAGGTGTCCCTGCCCATGGCAGGGGGGTTGGAAATGGGTGATTTTTAAGATCCCTTCCAACCCAGGCCATTCTACAGCTCTGTGGTGATTCCATGACACAGCACGGTGGGATGGCCCGGGCTGTCCCATGGCACTGAGTTTGGCCTTTTGTAAAGTTTCCCGTGCCTGACGAGTGTCCAGGTGCCCCCTCCTCGAGGAAAGGCCCCCATCCCAGCCAGCCTGACGTGTGTGGTGTCAATGATGCCCATCTGAGGAGTCAATAAGAGGCCACGACGTGAGCTGGTCCCCACAGTTCAGCAGCTAATTGAGCTCCTTCTGCTGACCTGGTTTCCAAATCTTGTTAACTTGCTGCCTTTAGAACAACTTGAAATTTCCAGCACAGGCAGGCTGGGCTTGCAGAGGGCTGCACAGGAGCACGGCGTGCTCAGAACCTCTTCCCTTCCATCCCCTGCCCAGCTGGGTGGTCCCAGAGCTGCTCTGTAGCGAAGGGCAGTGGGCACTGCCAGGCGGGCAGGGTGGCAGGTGCTCCCTGCAGTGGCATCTGTGAATTTTGGTGCTGTGGAGGTGGCAGCAAGGAGCCCTTGTCACCTCCCCAGCTCTGCCAGCAGCTCCTGGGCGCTGCTCAGAGCCCCTCACCATCAGCGCCGGCCCAGGGGTGTTTTGGAAATCCCATTTCCTTTCCTTTGTCTGAGGGAGCTGCCTGCAAAACCTGCCATAAAAGGATGTTCGGGATGCCTGAGATGAGAAGTCAGAAAGGAGGAAATGTCAGGATGTTGAGGCAGCCTCCTTTCATCCCTTTGTGTCTCTGCACTGCAACATGAATTTGCACAGCAATTATTAGATGTGCTTTTCCCACAAGGCTCCGGCTCCGTTCAACACCTGCAGGTCCCACGGAGCTCAGGCTGTGCAGAGGAAGGGGAACCCTGCATCCTTCAGTGGGAAGGGACACAGGAGTGATGGAAATAAGAGGACAGAGGAGAAAAAGGTGCTAATTTCATTTAATTATCCCCCCACCCCGGACACTGGGTTTTTATCCCTCCTCCATGCCCTTGTGAGATGCTGAGAGTCACCTGAACCAAACTTCCCCCACCCGGTCAGTCACTGAGTTCCTTCTTTCCCTGATGCCTGATACCTGCTGGAGAGCTGGAAGTTGCTGGTTGGCACGTGGAATCACCGGGAGCTGGGCTCAAACCCATCTCGTGCCACACCTGCACCAGGAATTCTGAGAAATCGGGCTCAGTACCTCTCCATGTGCCTCTGCCCTGCGTTTCCGTGAGAGGCCGTGCTCAGCTGCCGTCCCTGGGAAGGGATTTTGGTCCCCGGGGCTGCAGGGGCAGCCCCCATGCTGCTCCCACAGCCCCCCAGGGAAGGGGATCCCTCCTCACTCCCGCGGGGCTTGGGCACACATGAGGAATGATGAGGGAAATATCGGATAGCAGGTCCCAGAGCTGGGAGAGACAGAGTTAGGAGAGGTCAGAGAGTTAAAGGATCCCATAAACACCCTCATCCTCGAGGCACAGGCGGGATGGTCCATCAGCAGCCTCAGCTCTGGCGTGTCTGGTTTATTTGGAGCTGAAGCATCCCTCCCGACACACCTGGACACCACACACCCCCCGTGTGCGCGGCACCAGCTTCCAGAGGTCTCCCTGTGGTTTTCCCTTCCCCTTCCACTGGGAGTCATTTGGGTGCACAGCCTTTGCTGCCGGGCTCTGAGGATCCCCGGAGGAGTGGAAATGCCTCGGCTGCAGATCCCAGCTGCAGCCCTCGCCCCGGGTGCTGCAGCACGGATGTGTCTGTCTGTCTGTCTGTCTGTCTGCCCCTGGGGCTCCAGCTGGCAAAACCCAGCCCTGCCAGCCCCAGCCCCCCGGCTCAGCTCCTGCCCGAGCGCTGCCGGCAGAAGCCTCTCCTCTCTCCGCAGGAAGATCTGAGTGCAAAGAGCAGCAGGGAGATGCCCGTGGGGACAGCCCCACGCCTCGCACGAAGCAGTGGGCAGGCTGCAGAGAGGCTCGACTGACTCATCACAAGCTGGTGACATTTTCCAAAAAAAGCCTCTAAGTCCGGGGCTGTGATGTTCCCAAAAGGCAGCAGAGGAGCCTAAGGGGGCTGGAGACCCCATTCTACCGTGGCACATGGGCTGTGTCATGGGATGGACACATGGGAGGAAATTCTGCCTCACTGGGCAGTTCCCATCCATTTTTCTCTTGTCCCTGGTTCCCCTGGGAGGTGGGATCTGGCAGGGGTAAGGTCAGGAGCGGTCAGATGCTGCTGCCCACTGCCCCAGTGCAGAGCCAGACACTCCTGGTGATGACAGAATTATTTTCCACGTGATGGAGATGAATATTTTAATTTGTGACTCCCTGGATCACAAATGGGACCAGAGGCAGTGAACTGGGCATGGGTGTTCTAAGAGGGGCCCTGGTGCTTGATTCAGCAAAGGTCCCCTCTCATCCTCCTCCTCCTCCTCCTCACAGCCACCACCAAGGCATTTGCCAGTGGTTTGGCTCTCTTCCAGTATCCCCAGCAGCCCTTCCCAGCAATTCCCCACATCAGCAGGAGGAGACACAGCCTGGCAGAGGCAGCTGTTCCCCGGGCTGCCTGCATTAAAGCGATAATCAAATGATAGATTATTTTCAAGCAAACTCTCATTTCCAGGCATTAATTGTAGAGCTGTGCAAAGAGAGGCAGTGAAAAAAGCACCCAGGCAGTGGAGAATGGGTGGGATCTGGATGTGCTCCAGGCAAAGCTGATGCACCACAGCCCATCTGTACCCAGAGCCATCCTGCAAAGCCACGAAGGGATGGCTCCATCCTCTGGCTCCATCCTCTGGCTCCATCTTCCTGCATCCTCCTCCCTTCTTGTCCTCACCAAGGCTGAGTTTCTGGGTCAAATGCAACAAATATTCCCAAACCACCAGCAGGTGAGTGAAAACAAGCCCTGCAGAAGCCCTGCACTTCAGGAATGTTCACACTCCCTCCTGAAAGACCAGGACACCAGGAGAGGAGAGGTGCTCCATGATCCAGGCTAAAGGTGCAGCGATGGCAAAAGTTTTAGGGCGTTGAAATCCAGTGGTTTTCCCCAAACCTCCAAATCTTTCACCGCAGAGCCCTCTGGAAAAGTCGAGGAGCTGTTGTTGTGTCCCACAGCAGGGCCGGGGCTCCCAGGCTCTGGCAGGGCTTAACGCCTGAGCTCAGGGCTGCTTCATGCCGGTGTCACACCCTGCGTGTGACCCCTTTTTGGGGACAGCCGCCCCGCTGAGCGCAGCTGGCAGCTCCTGCCTGGCACAGGGAGCTCGATTCCAGCTGCAGCCCGAGGTACCTGCCCTGCTGTCCCACTGAAGGGCAGGGGAAGTCGGGGTTCTTTCCAGTTTGCCCTTGGAAGTTACCCTGGAGCAGCGAGGGCTGCTGGAAGAAGGAGTTCCTCCCACTGGGTCGGGATCATGAGGTGTTCATGGACAGCCTTGTCCAGCATGAACCACCTGTGGGAAGCCCAGCTCTGGGATCTCTGCACTCCCAGAACTTGCCTGGAATTCCTCCCGCCTTCCCAGCGCTCCTCAGGGAGCACCCCCTGCTCAGAAGGAGCGATTCACCTCGGGAAATGCTGCTGCTTTCTCATTGCTGCAGTGGCATTATCACAATAATTCCCTTTTCCTTCCTCATATTATTCCACGGGAAAACCGGGAATCAGGGTGATTCTGGCAGAATTTAGGGCACCTCCAGGGACTGGAGCTCAGGCCAGGTCTCCAGATCCTCAGGAGGAGGCCAAATGCTGTAATTAAGGGGAGATAATTTCTTTTTCCGCTTCTGAGCTGCAGAATGGCTTGCCCCAGGTAAGCAGCAGGTTATCTCTTTTCTAGGAAATCTCACTTTTTTTCTCTTCCTCAGTCTAAAAATGGAATGCAGACCCTGGAAATAAATTCCCAGGGAACACCACTGTGCAAACATCCCAGGCTTTGATTCAAAGCGTTTGGATTAATTGGCTTAAACTGAAAGCTTTCATTCTGATTTCAGCCTCAGCTTTATGGACAAAAAATTAAAGCAGCAAAGCTTTGGAAGTCGAAAAATCAAAATGTTCCACCCTGGAAATATCAAAACAAGATGCTGAGCCGAGCTGAGCTGCTTTGTTGCTTTCTAAAAGGAAATGGCATCGAGACCAACACCTTTACAAGAAGCTCGGATCATTAAGCACTTCAAAAAAACCCACTAGATCAGCATAAGCAATTAATTTCTTAATTAGATTTTCTCTTTTTCTTCCAGAGGGAAGTCTAAAAATATTGATATTTTTTCTGTTTTATCCAAAGATTTCTCTAAATATGGTCCCCTCACTGGATGGTTCAGCTGGAGCTCCAGCTGTGGGAATTAGATGGGGTGGTTCACATAAATTCACTTTGTCATCTTTCCTTCTCCTTGGCCTGTTTATTTCTGTTCCAGTGGCAATATAGGACCAGGGTAAAAGCAGAGGATAATAAAGAAAACGAGAGACTGGAAGGGAAACTGAACATGAAGATGAAGTATTTTGAAAGTCTCATTTTCTAGAGGCATTTCCAAGTGAAACCCATTTCCTTTGGAAAGCTCTCAGAGGAGAGCAGCTTTGATGTTTGGAGCAGTTTTTCCTGCCGATTTTCAGTCAGCTCCATCCAGGCAGCACCTGGATGAACCTTGGCTGGACATTCCCAGTGGGATTTGCCAGAGCATTACCTGACCCGGGGTGACTTTAACTCAGGAACGATAAAATCCCCGCTGGAATTGCGTGTGGCCTCGCTGACCACTCACTCCTGAGTCATACCCAGCTGTGAGCTCCCAAAAATCCCTTGGAGAAGGGCTCCAGAGGGTTATTTCCTCTGGAGATGTCCTCCAGACCCGGCTCTCGTGTCTCTGTTGCTGCTCAGGATGCTGCTCCCCTATTTCGGAACCTTCCCTCGTTTTTCCTGGCGGTCCCAATTCTGCAGCCCCACAGGGTTTGGGGTTTTTTCTGCCAGCCTGTGGAGCTGCTGGGGGCAGCAGGGCGGCAATCCCGTTTTCCGATGCTGGGATGCTGAGCAGCGGTTCCTGCTGCCATCTAATGGCTCCGACCATTCATATCCAGCAGGGATGCGCCGAGCGCTGCTGGCTGGGGAGTCCAGGAGCCCTCCCGAGGGCTGCAGGAGGCCACGCCGGGCCCCAAACACGCCACGATGTCCCTGAGGTGACACTGGGCACAGGGGGAAGGGTTTTCATTCCTGTTGCAAAGTTTAGGACAAGCTCCTTAGGGATGGTGCTTGTGGTGCCGTGCGCTCTGCCCTTCACATGCCCTGAATGCCCCTCACACCCTGAAATGCGTGGATCAGGGAATATCCTGAGCTGGAAGGACCCACGGGATCATCCAGTGCAACCCCACACCCTGCACTGCTCCCCTGGGTGGTGACACCGAGCTGCTGCCTCTGGAGTAGTGCTCAGGGGCAGGAGCAGCGAGGATTCCTGGCATTCACAGCCCAGTGCCAGGGAGGGGACCTCAAACCACAGCTCCCGCTGTGGCAAAGGCTGGTCCTGTCTGTTCTTATCAAGTGGAAGGTTCTCCTCAAGTGGTGGAGCTGGCAGCTGTGGTCAGAGCATTTCAGCTCTTTCCAGAACCCTTTAATATGATTGCAGGTTCTGCATACGTAGCAAATATAGTAAAAAGAATTGAAGGGTCAGTTTTAAAAGATGTTAGTAATGACAGTCTATATCGTTATCTTACATGCCTTTATTCAATTTTACAAAACAGAATAAAAATTTTGATGAATCCACCCGTGGAAATAAATCTATATCAAATATATTGCCAATATGGCGAATAATTGTTGAAATATTGAATAATCCCTTCTCTAAATTCATAATTACAGTCCCTGCAGTAGAATCTGATAAAGAAATATTGCAAAGTCCAGTTTCAAATTCTATATCACAGCTAAACATTAACAGAGAAAGTCAATATTTTGTTCAATGTTGACAGCATTCCGTGAGATGCTCTATTATGTTGCTGGCAAAGCAATAGCCGTGGCTATTGGAGTTTTTGCTGGAATGACAAGTGGAGGATTCAGCCTCTGGAGCCACACGGATCCATCCAACACACACAGAGCCAGTTTTCCAGTTTTCCAGTTTTCCAAGAGTACTCATTTCCTCCAGCTCTGGCTGAATACAATACAAGAGGAGCAGGACTCAGCATTTCTGAACACGAAGCGCTGAGTTCAGCTCAGTTCAGCCCCGGAGCCCTCTTAACCCTTTAGCTGTGGGATGGAGCAGAATTCCCAGTGCAGCAGCCGCAGCTTTGCATTGCCTTGTGTTGAGAAAAGTAGGGAAGGGTTTGGAGGTGGAAGAAAATTCCCGAGTGAGGGCCATCGATGAGAAGGAACACCTTAAAGCCAGGCCAGCCTGGCTGCATTCAGGGACTGGCCACAGCAGTTTGGCTGTGAAAGCCTTGAGATTTCCCCGTGTCCTCAGCCATGCATGAACCCCGCTTCCCCAGTGCCCCAGCTGCCAAAAATCACCGGGGAAAATGCTGTCCCAAAGCCACCCAGTCTTGGGGGCAGGTTCTCCGGGTGCGCAGCCCGAGGGGTCCTGGATTGCAGGAGGGTGGAAAACCTGGAGGGGGCAGGTGCTTATCGCTGCTCGGTGCCCAGGAAAGCAAAAGCAGAGCGCTGGAACGAGGAAACGGCCCCAGGAAATGGCCCCGGTGCTCCTGCCCGTGTCCCAGCGCTCCCCCGCGGGCATTGCAGAGGCGGAGGGAAGGAAAGCTCCGCTCCACCTCACCCCAAAGTGGGTGCTCCCACCCGTACCAGAGGATCAAACCCGTGAACCAAGAGTTTCTTTGGCCTCAGACGAGACCTTTCATGTTTTTTGTTTGCTTCTTCCTCCGGTGAAGCCGGCTCTGGGCTGACTTCCTTTGCTTTCAGGTTCAGTTTGAAATAACAAGCTGAAAAGCCACGAGGCGTCGTTTTTGAACCTGCCGAGGAACGGGCGGCTTCAGAAGGAAACAGAAACATCGGGAAAGCTCTGGATTAACTGTTTCATTGTTTCCAAGAGGAAAAAATTCCCTGTAATTCCCTCTGCCGCGGACTTTAGCCGGGATGCACAAATACTGCTGGGTCCACAGATCTCTTGTTCTGTGCGCCTGGATTTGCATTTTGGCAGGCAAGAAGGGGGGTTCGGAGCTGGAATTCCCGGCGGGAATGCCTCTCCCGGGATTTCGCTGTCGCACGGCGAGGACGGAAGGTTCCCAGCCCCAAGGACCGAGAGCAGGACACAGGTGAGGCCGGGAGAGGCTGCTCCTGGCTGGAATGGGAGAGCCCTGCGGCTGGGATTGGCCACACCGAGCCCCTGGAAAGCCTCCCTGGAATTGTTTCGGTGCCTGGGAATTCCGGGAGCCGGCGGTGTCCTGTTGATAGCCCAGCCCCGGGTAACTCATTGACCTCTGCTGGGAAGCGGAGGTTCCCAGGACGATAAGGAGCTCTTGGAAGGAATTCCTGCCCTCGTGTGAGGGAGTGGCAGCGCTGGGCACGCTCGCCCTCCCCGCAAACACGTCCGCAGCCCTGGGAGCTCCATCCCGGCACTGCAGCGTTCCCTCGGGGCTTGGAGAGGCTGGGATTTCATCCAGGAGTTCCCCGGGAGGGAAGCGGAGCTGGGAGCTGGGAGCAGGTCAGTACAGCCGCTGTCTGTCGCCGGGGCTGTCCCTTGCCTGTGCCCTTTGTCCCCAGCTGAGCACACACAGCCGGGACGCGCTGGAGGCAGGTGCTGGAGCGATCCAGCGCCTCTGGAATTCCAGGTTGGGCCGCGGAGCTGGGGAGTTGAAGGCTGGATTTGAGGCTCAGCTGTGGCAGTGATGAGCACGGTGGGGAGGGACAGGTTGGGTTTGGGTGCTGGGAACGGACGGGAGAAACCAGAGCTGGGTTTGGGAAAGGGGGTTTGGTGCCAGGGCTGGGTGGGGCCGGGTGACAGCCCTGGAGAGCTGCGGTGTCGGTGCCAGCTCTGTCCCCGTGCCAAGGGGTGCCTGCACAGCCGCTCTCATCCCGTCCCGTGCCCAGGGGAGGGAAGTGTGGCCGGCTGGCACTGGGATTGCAAAGGGAACAGAGCCCCTGGAGAGCTGGCACAGGCAGAGACCCCCCCTCTGGAAGAGGCTGAGACTCCAGGAAATATTCCATACTTCTCAAGACCGGGCTTTTCCAGGCCAGGCTGCAGCAATGGGGGCCCTCTGGGGGAGATCCAGGATTTGTCGAGAGGCAGAGAGGTAGGAAGCGGAATGGGAGGTTTTCAGCTTGCTGGCCAAAAGGCAAATTCCAGTTCAGGTCAAACAGGAGGTGACAGCTTTGCTTGTACAGGGATGGGTTTGGTTGCTGAGTTGCTAAGGTAGACTTAAAAACAAAAAGGAATTTCACAACCACAGAGGAAGACACTTGTGTTTAGAAAATGAGCAAAACCCCCCATTCTGTGGACTAAAAAAAAAAAAATAAAATGTTCCCCTGTGCAGAAGAAATTGATGCTAATTGGTGAGCAGGAACTGCTGAAACCAAGAACCTTCTGAGGAAGGCAAAAAGCTTTGTTTGAGAACCCTGCCCTGCTCAAGGTCTGACAGCTTGGACAGCACGGGACCAAAGCAGCAATTGTGTAAAGATGTGCCTGAATCCATCACAAAATTCCATCTGTGCGTTCCGAGCACAGGCAGGCTGAGCTCCCCCTCTGATTCCTGCACCGGCAGAGCACCCCTAGGTCAGCTCGGGGAGGTTTTTAGATGTGCAGTTTCCCAGGGCTGGCGAGGGATGGGAACGGGCGGTGCCTTTGCCACAGGGGGAGCAGCGCTGGCCTGGCCCAGCTCTCACCTTCCTGCAGCCCCAGAGCTCGGAGTGCAAACCCCAGCCCGGAGAACCCCCCGACACCTGGGGCTCGGCAGGATGATGGAGAGGATGCTCCCTTCTCCAGGCAACCCCAGATTTGGAGATCTGGGTTAGGAATCCCCACTCCTCCAGTCTGCTCTGGCTGTGGAGGAGCATCGCTCAGTGCAACCCTCCCTGCAAAGGCTTTTGCTTTGGCTTCACTTTTGTGTGGAAATTCCCAGCCAGCTCCATGCAGGTGGGTTCCATCCTGCCATTCCCACAGCCAGGTACTGCTCATGCTTTGCTTTAGGGGCACTGCAGTTGTGCCAGCCGTGGGAATCCTGACATTCCCTCTCTGGGTCATGGAATCATGGAGACCACCAAGTCTGGGTTAAAAAGGACCTTAAAGTTTACCTCTGTTCATGGGCAGGGACACCTTCCACCGCACCAGTGTGCTCAGAGCCCCATCCAGCCTGGCCTAAATTACTCCCTGGATTAATTATTCCCTACTCTGGAGAAGTTCAAAGCACTGCCATGGCTTGTGATGCAGCCCGGGATGCTCCTGGAGCAACCCCAGCACACAAATCCCTGCAGTGGTGGCACTGGCTGGTTGCTGGAGTAAAAATCCATCCCTAAAAAACCTCCTTAAGTTCTCTCCCTAAACCTTTTGGGTTTTATTTTGCAGGGGCTGTGTTGTTCTTGCCCAGAGATGCTCTGCAAACCACCCACAGCGCAGTGAGCCCACCCAGCCACCCCAAATCCTGATCCTGGGGGATGGGAAAGGTCTGAGGATGTGAACAAGGAGGGAATGAGACTCGTCCTCATCCTGGGAAGCCCAAGGGATCCTGCACAGCAGCCAGCTCATCCCTGGCGGTGTTGGATCTGGGGTTTGGACAGCCCTGACCCCGGGGGTGAGGTGAGCCCTGCCAGTCCCCTGGATCCCGCAGTGCCTGGGCTGCAGCACCCCTGGATGCTGTGAGATCCAGGAACTCACCTGGATGTAGCTGGCAGAGATGCCCGTGGTGCTGCCAGCTGTCCCCACGGTGACACGGGAAAAGCATCGGGCAAGGAGGAAGTGCAGGATCACAGCCAGCCCCGGGTGGAGGATGCTGGACGGGCCCCAGCTGGGTCTGGGTGTCCCCACAGGTGAGGGAGGTGCTGGCAGCGGCGTCGGGAACAGCTCTGCCTTTGGAATTGGGCGGAGATCAGCTGGGAGGGAGCAGGTGGAAGCTGGGGCAGGCTTGGCAGAGCGAGGGAGTCCCCAGGAGGAATGCCAGGAATGTGCCATGTGGGATGGGCACTGCGCTCCCGGAGGCAAAGGCAGAGTGGAGCAAAGGAGGCTCAGGGGGGACCTTGTGGCTCTGCACAAGTCCCTGACAGGAGGGGGCAGCCGGGGGGGTCGGGCTCTGCTCCCAAGGAACAGGGACAGGAGGAGAGGAAATGGTCCCAGGATGCACCAGCGAAGGTTCGGGTTGGATAATAGGAAAAAATTCTCCATGTAAAGGCTTGTCAAGCACTGGCACAGCCCGTCCGGGACGTGGTGGAGCCACCACCCCTGGGGGCATTTATAAGACATAGATATGGCAGTTAGGGACATGGTTTGGTGGTGGCCTTGGCAGTATCAGGTTTGTGGCCAGACTTAAAGGCCTTTCCCAGCCTGACTGATGCTGTGACTCCAACCCAAGCCCTTCCCTGAGCCCGTGCCCGCCGCCCCCGCCGTGCCAGTGCCCGCTCAAAGGGGGCATTGTGCATTGTGGCCGTGCCCAGCCGCGGTGCCGGGCGGGCAGCGAGCAGCCCTTCCTCTGCCAGCCCACTGCTGGTGTCACTGCTGGTGTCACTGCTGGTGTCACTGCTGGTGTCACTGCACGCATGGGCTGCTGCCTGGGGACCCCCTGGCACCAGGAGCTGGCTCTGGGATGCACAGGTAAGGTGCCCACGGGGCTCTGCTGTCGCGGCGGGGCTGCGGGAGCTGTGGCTGTGGCTCCTGTCCCACAGGATGGGACCCATGGGGACACTCTGGCACTGAGCACTGGCCCCTCTGGCTCCTTGCCTGCCTTTCCTGGGATGGCTCCTGGTGCCCCTCCTCTTGGACTGGGGTGTGCAGGGAGTGAGGCAGCACGCTTGGCCAGGGAGGGGACAGGATCACTCGGTGGGTTGGCTTATTCCCATGCTGTTGGCTTTTCTCCTTGCCACCCTCCCTGCCCAGGAGCCCCCCAAGCAGAGCCCGTGGGGTGCTGGCATCTCCCAAGGCACCATTCCCATTCCAGCGTGTCCCAATGAGCTGGAGGAGGGACATGGCTCAGGGCCAGCCGCTGTGGCCACGTGTCCCCCAGCAGAGCCAGGGCCAGAAGGTGCCACGGGCACCCAGCCCTGGGGCCAGGAGTGCAGCCCTGAGCGCTGGGACCTGCCTGGCTCGGGGCTGGAGCTGTTTCCTGCCCACTCTTACAAAATATTTTGGCACCGGGGAGGTCACTGAGTCACTGGCACAACCGGGAACAACTCCCCAGCCACAGTTTCAATTGGTCCCTTGAAAAAAAAAGCTCCCAGTTCCCTTTCTGGCCCAAATGAAAATAAACACTGAACCCTGAGAGCAGCCAGAGTGAGCCCTGGCCCCTTCCTGGCTCTGGGCACCCATGGACAGGCTCTGTCCTGCTGCTGGCGGAGGTGGCACGAGCAGTGTCCCACCTGCCACCTCCTGTGGCACATCCCACGGACACCTCTCGGGCAGGGAGAATCTTGCCAGGGATCCGGACACCTCTGCCCACCCTCCGTGTTCCCCAGGTGAGGAGTGTGAGTCCTGCTGGCCCCGCTCCCCTGAGCTCCTGCCCCGCTGGGACCAACTGCAGCGCCGGGGACAATGGTGGCAGGACAAGAACATGGCAGCAGGTACCCATCCCTGGGGAGTGGCACCAGGTACCCATTCCCTGGGGAGGGGCAGCAGGTACCCATTCCCTGGGGAGTGGCAGCAGGTACCCATCCCTGGGGAGTGGGATCAGGTACCCATTCCCTGGGGAGTGGGATCAGGTACCCATCCCTGGGGAGTGGCAGCAGGTACCCATCCCAGGGAGTGGCACCAGGTACCCATTCCCTGGGGAGTGGCAGCAGGTCCCCATCCCAGGGAGTGGCACCAGGTACCCATTCCCTGGGGAGTGGCAGCAGGTCCCCATCCCAGGGAGTGGCACCAGGTACCCATTCCCTGGGGAGTGGCAGCAGGTCCCCATCCCAGGGAGTGGCACCAGGTACCCATTCCCTGGGGAGTGGCAGCAGGTCCCCATCCCAGGGAGTGGCACCAGGTACCCATTCCCTGGGGAGTGGCAGCAGGTCCCCATCCCAGGGAGTGGCACCAGGTACCCATTCCCTGGGGAGTGGCAGCAGGTCCCCATCCCAGGGAGTGGCACCAGGTACCCATTCCCTGGGGAGTGGCAGCAGGTCCCCATCCCAGGGAGTGGCACCAGGTACCCATTCCCTGGGGAGTGGCAGCAGGTCCCCATCCCAGGGAGTGGCACCAGGTACCCATTCCCTGGGGAGTGGCAGCAGGTCCCCATCCCAGGGAGTGGCACCAGGTACCCATTCCCTGGGGAGTGGCAGCAGGTCCCCATCCCAGGGAGTGGCACCAGGTACCCATTCCCTGGGGAGTGGCAGCAGGTCCCCATCCCAGGGAGTGGCACCAGGTACCCATTCCCTGGGGAGTGGCAGCAGGTCCCCATCCCAGGGAGTGGCACCAGGTACCCATTCCCTGGGGAGTGGCAGCAGGTCCCCATCCCAGGGAGTGGCACCAGGTACCCATTCCCTGGGGAGTGGCAGCAGGTCCCCATCCCAGGGAGTGGCACCAGGTACCCATTCCCTGGGGAGTGGCAGCAGGTCCCCATCCCAGGGAGTGGCACCAGGTACCCATTCCCTGGGGAGTGGCAGCAGGTCCCCATCCCAGGGAGTGGCACCAGGTACCCATTCCCTGGGGAGTGGCAGCAGGTCCCCATCCCCAGGAGGGGCAGCAGGTACCCATCCCCAGGCCCTGCCAGGGTCTGCTGGGGCACAGGGAGGGCCGAGGACAGGCGGGAGTGGAGCAATGGCAGCAGCCCGCTCAGATTTAGTTCTGCCTCAGCCTCCTTTCGCTTCCCCTTCTCCGTTTCCCCCACATGTGGAAGGGATGGAGCTGCCACATGAAATCCTTTGCTAAGACTTTGTTCAGTGTAGGGCTTTTTCTTC
The DNA here is from genome assembly GCF_000691975.1 of Corvus brachyrhynchos. Taxonomy (NCBI): domain Eukaryota; kingdom Metazoa; phylum Chordata; class Aves; order Passeriformes; family Corvidae; genus Corvus; species Corvus brachyrhynchos. Next base: position 5,933,989 of record NW_008236924.1, on the reverse strand, counting down.
CAAAGAAAAACTACTTCATGACATGTCCAGCCTTGGGCTGTTCTTTTCTACTTGCTAGCTCTAAATCAGAATTCTATTTCTCTAAATAAGAATTATATTTCTGCACACAAATCCCAGTTTATGTGAGTGACTTAGCAAATCCCAGTTTATGTGAGTGACTGGCAAAGCTGGCTCCATAGAAAGAATTGTAGAGCAGAGTTGTGGTCACAGCAGGGACTTACCAAACTCCACATCTCCAGGTACGTGTTTCTCTTGCAAACCCAATCTGATTACTGACAGAAATTGGGCTTTAATCTGGTTATCCCTCTGCCACCAATGCAGCTGTGGAAGAGCAGGCAGGAGTTTTGTGTGCCTCAGCCCTCGTTAACATAATTAACACCTCGAGTTGCAGGCCCTGAATCCTTTATGGCAATAGTTGATGGTGTGTGGAGCAGGGAGAATGCAGCCTGGATGTGGGATACCCACCAGAGGAGAAAATCTCATTTTGGTTTTCAAAGAGTTTTGCAAGGCCTTGGCTCTGCTGTGCTGGGGAGCTGAGGCCTCCTCCAGCGAAATCTCTCTTGGGGATTCGCCCTTTTAACAAATCTGCTCAGTGAGGGTCTGTCCAGGAGCAAGGAGGGAAAATCTCCTCGCTCCAGAGCCATTCCAGCACTGGAAAAAAAAGCTGGACAACAAGGGAATGATGGAATTAGGCCCCAATCTCATGGATCTCTCCAACCTTGAGCGAGACTTTAGGGTGGCTCCAGATCCACACAATCCCCAGCCAGATCTGCAGGGCTGTGCTCCCAGGAGCTCTCAGCTGAGGCAGAAGATCCAAAACCTCTTCCACCTTTTCCAGCAGCTCTGCTGTGTCCCCTCCTCTCCAGGTAAGGCTGGGGTGACAGAGCAGAGCAGCCCCGCTCCCGAGGCAGGACACGGCTCCCCGGACCCCTCCGTGGTGCTGCTGGCTCTCAGGGACAGCTTTCCACCAGGTAAGGGGCTGCCTGTGGGATCTCCCAGATTTCCTGTGGTTGAATCCACTCCCGCAGTGCCTCGAGTCTCACCTTGGTGGCTGAAGGGGGAGGACGGGCTGGGCTGGTGTTGTTTGAGCATCACAGCCAGGCTGGAGGCTCTGGTGGGCCTGGCAGGGTGGCAGGGGTGGCTCTGGGTGCCACAGAGCTCCTCCTCCCCTTTAATGCTGCTCTTCTCCTTTCCAAGACATCTCGCTCTCCTTCTCTGTCGAGAGCCGCTCCTCCCAATGCCGCAATTCCCAGCTCCAGGAAGCTGCCAGGAAGAAGCTGTGGGCTCTGGAGAGTGATGATAGACGTGTCTGTGCCCTGTTCAAGGTAGAAACCCCATCCCAGTGCGCTGGGGTGCTCCTGGAATGGTGGGATGTGTGCTGGAATGCCAAACCCAGATGAGAAGTTCCTCCCAAGCCACCGCAGGGGACTTTGGAGGGGACTGGAATGATGGGGGAGATGAAATGATGGCAAGTGAGAGGCAAAGCTGAGCCTCGTGCCATTTTGGGGGATCTGACCCTAAATAGCCAGGAATTCACAGGGCTGGGATCACCAAATCCATGTCCCTGCTGGAGGTGACAGCTCTGGATGGGCACAGAGTTCTCAGGTTGGGTTTTACATAAACAAATCCCAGCTACAAATCCCAGCCTGGACTGAACTCTCCTTCCCTGCTGGATTTCAAGGCTCCAGGACTCTCCCTTGATCCTGCTTTTGTGCTGTGCAGGAGCTGTCAGCCAGGCTGGTCTGTGTGCAGGCACATGAGGATCGCTTCTTCCTCACCTTCAAAACCCTGGAGGAAGTCTGGAAATTTTCCACGTATCTGACTTTAGGTAACGTTTCCAAGCTCTAAGTGTGAGAAGTGTTTTTGGAGAAGGCGTTGTCTGACACTACAGAGCTGTTATGTTCAGGGTGGACAGGGAGAATATGAACTGGAAAACTTTGCAGTCCACTGTTTATGAGATCTCTGTTTGGATCAGTGGAAGACACTCAGGAGGATTCCTTTTGGGAAATTTTGGAGACAAAATTAGAAGCTTTTGCCTCATGTCTGTCCCCACAGACCCTTCCTGCTGCCCAGGGAGGGAGATGCTGACCCTGATCCCCCTCTTGGCTTCTCAGGGTATGTGGGGACCTGCCTGGAGCAGCTCCTCTTTGGCCAGGAGTTCTGGCTGGACTGTGCCCTGGTGGAGGACACAGAGCTCAGGGTCACCGTGGATGAAGAGCACCTGGCCACCATCTACATGGATCTGCTCCTCCAGGAAGGTGTGATGGGAATTCCATCTGATCTCTGACTCTTCCCCTCCGCAGGGAACTTTTCCTCCAGGGCAGCGCCTGGAGTCTGGAAGTCGGAGCAGGAGGGTGAGGAGGGCCTGCAGCTCTGCAGGAACGAGCTGATCCATGTGAAGAGTGTTGGACAGGATTCCAAGTGGGAAGGGATGTCCCTGCTGACCGGGCAGCGAGGCGTGGTGCCTGTGACAGCTCTGGAGCCGATACCACAGCCCTTTTACCAGTAAGTGGTGAATTAAAGGGCTCAAAGCAGAATCTTTTCCTGATCCTGATGCATGACTGGAACCAAGGCTGGGCTGTGAAACTGCTCACAATTCCATGAGGATCCACATTAGGCATAAAGACAGCCACTGGAATCAATGCAGGTGCTGCCAGTGGGACAGAGCAAGGACATGCTCCTACTTCAGCTGTCATTTCTGTAAGGTATTGATTTAGGTCAGGACATTATCTCTGGCTTACAGATGAAGAAGTGGCAGAAAAAATTTAGGCAATGCCTAAAGGGGGGTTTCCTGTTGGTCACCTGGCTGAGCCTCAAAGACACCCACAGCTCCTTTTACTTGGAGAAATCTTCCTCAAAGATGGCAAATTTATCCTGCTCTTCCCCTGTGTGTGACACCATCCCTGGGGCTGGCCTGAGGACAGGACTGCTCAGGGAGGACCAGTGAGGGTCCCTTTTGCCTTGCAGGTGGTTCCTGAAGAATTATGCTGTGAGTTTTGGCCTCTCCCAGGAGATCAGCGGGACGAGCTCGCAGGCCATTGGTGAGTGACAGCTCTTGGAAACCTGGATTTGGCCACAACTGCATCTCTGGCCTCTCTGGAATGCAGATCAGAGCTTGCAAATTGTGTGTGCTTAGAAGGATGATCTGAGGAACACAGAGAGCAGAGAGCTGCTGGTGACACCCCTCTGCCACTGTGTGTTCCTTCAATTTTATGTTTCCTTTAATTCTTTCAGGAGTGAGGTTTCAAATTGTGAGGGTCCAACCTGTGCCCACCATCCACCCACCAACCCCAGCCCAGTCCAGTTCAGAGCATGCTGGACACAGGAGGTCTCTGCAGCTGGGAGTTGGTCATGTAGGGATGGACATTTGAACTGTCCAAGATTTCACTCCTGGCAGACTTGAGACAGGGCGGTGTCTGTGAAGCTCCATATTTCCAGTGTGGAGTTCATCCATCCCTCCTTTATTTTTTATCATAATCCACTCCTCAAGGAGAAATGGCAGAGATCTGGATCCAAGATCACAGTAAATCTTAGGGGAGAGAGAGGCAGCCGTCTCCAGCTGGAATCATGGCCTCTCCTTGCCCAGGTCTTTTCCAGTGAGGGGATTTTAGCAGGGATCCCACTGACATTCCCTTGTTTGCCTTGCTTTTCCAGTCAAAGGCAGGTGCATCGCCACCAAGGAGCACAGAGGAGCAGCATGGGATGAGCTGAGCTTCTCCAAAGGAGACCACATAGAAATTATCGGCTTCTTCATCCCGGGACTCCCCTGGTTTGTGGGCAAATCCCTCAGCACTGGGAGCATCGGCTTCATTCCCACCCGACACGTCAGTCCCGAGGCTTGCGAACCTCTGTGAGTTTATTTAAATTAAATCCCGGAGAAAAGGGAGGGGAGGCTCCAAATCCCAGCTCAAGGCTGGATGAGAGCCTAGCCTTGCTTTGCAGGACCTCCACAGAGGGTGGGTTTGAGGTGTGAGCAGAAGCCTTGGCCAGGCTCTGCTGCAGCCCAGACAAAGCAATGTTTTCACCTGCCTCAGGTGGTTCTTGGAGAGGAACAGATCCAGCCCTGGGCTAATCTGGCTTCCTGCAAGCTGGCTTCCCAGTTTGTCCTAGAAATGTCTTCAGTTTGTGGCTCTGGAGGGCTGGGAGCCTGGCAAGGGTGGAGAGAGCATTCCTTGCTGAGGAAACCAAGTCCTGCTTCCCATCCTCCTGCCCCTGGATGTGGAGGCAGAATGGCCACTGGCACAGAGCAGAATCCCACACCCTCCCGAGGACATGGCAAGAGCTGTCCAGGAAGGGAGGGTGACAAATCCCACCCTGACTCAGGCAGTTGTCTCTGTTGGTGGTTCCCGTTCAATGCCCATCCCAAAAGGCTTCTTCTCCAAGAATGGGTGTGGGAGGACAAGGTTTTAACCAAGGTCTGCTGGGCTTTCCTCACTCAGAGTCACTCAAGCTGAGTTGCAGCACTTTTCTCTGATGCTCCAGAAGGGACAGAGCAGATCAGGTGCTGTCCTGTGGCTTCTGGATTCCAAAAAAACCCAATAGGTCCTTTCCTCTAGTACCTTTCTGTTCCTTCATGGAGAACCTGGATGGGGAAGATGTCCAAAAATCCTGTGTTCATCTGCAGCAGAACTTGTGTGGTGGGAGGAAGAGAACGGATGGGAAAACATCCCATCCCATCCCATCCCATCCCATCCCATCTTCTCCTCAGCTTCACTCACCCAAACTCACCCACTGAACACACAAAGAAAGAAATACTTATTTATCGGTGTATTTAAAGCTAAATGCCAGGCCAGCTGCAGTGTCAGGGGCTGGGGACACGCTGACTCTTTTCTCCTGCCCCACCCCAGGGGAAAGGGCTTCGTGTTTCTGAGCGAAGAGGAGAAGTCCCCGGTCCTGCACGTGCCCTGCAATGGTGACGAGCAGCGCTTTGCCACCCTCCTGGGGGACCTGGCATGCACTGACATCACCTCTGTGTACCGGCTGGGTGAGTGTCCCCTCTCCTTTCCCAGCCCCTGGATCCCCGTGGAGAGCCCCAAGTTGGGGGCAGCTGCTGGAGTGGGTGGATTTGGGACTTCGGCTGATTTCTGCACATTGACACTGGCCAAGGATTTGGGGTTTTGTTTTCTGTTTGTCTCCTTGTACAGATGGTTTTGAACCCACAGCCATGTTCCCAAAAGTGCCACCAGGTGAGTATGAGGAGGGGACAGAGGGGGAGGCTTTGGTGATGACTTCTGAGGGTGAATTTAGACATGAGGAAACATCAGAGAATGGTTTAGGTAAGGGAGGAACCCTAAAGGTCATCCAGTTCCACCCCCTGCCACAGGCAGGGACACCTTCCATTATCCCAGGCTGCTCCAAGCCCCATCCAGCCTGGCCTTGGACACTGCCAGGGATCCAGGGGCAGCCACAGAGAAGAATTTCTTTCTAATCCCACTATGGTTTCCCTGTCCTTTCCAGAGGCTGCTCTCCGTGGCAGTAAAGAAATCCAAGTGCTCCAGCCTTGGGAGGAAATCAATGACTGGGCTACAAGCAGCACCTCGGAGCTGTCCAGCCCAGGCAGTGAAGCCGCCCCTGCCACACTGGAAGATGTTCTCCTGGAGAAGCTGGACGACCTGGATTATCCCAAATTCTTCATTGACCTCAATGCTGGGCACATGGAGGATGCTGATGTCTTTGACCCCATATTGACCTTCCTAAACCAAGACAATTTTGTGCCCAGTTTTCAGAGCTTTTATGACCTCAGCTTTTCCTTTCTCCACTCCACTTTTTATGGTTTCTCTGATGAGGATGAACTGGTCCTGTACCTCGAAACGTCCCGGAACTGGGCCAAGAGGACTCGTTCAGTTTGGGCTCACGTCAGGCTCTGTTTCCTCTTGGGTAAGCTCTGCATCAAAAAGGTCAAGTTCTCCCAGGCTCGGGTGTACTTTGAGGAAGCCATGAGTGTCCTGGACAGGGGCTTTGGGGACCTGCCCCTGCTGGCAGCGCTGCACGTGAGCCTGGCCTCCATCTACCTGAAGCAGAACATGAAGCACAAGTTCTCCTGCCTGCTGGGGAAGACGGTGACCTTGCTCGTGTGCCTGCCTGGCCGCTCCTTCAGCTCGGAGAACGAGCTGGAGCTCCTGACGTACATCCTGAGGGAATCCATCGCTGTGGGCAACGCTCCCCTGGAGGCCCGGATCTGCTTCCTCATTGTCAAGCTCTTCCTGCAGCTGGGCAGGACCGAGGAGGTGCTGCCCTTTCTGGAGCATCTCCAGTGTCTCAGCACCACCTGTGCTGGCCCACTGGATGCCACTGCCACCCTGTGCCACCTCTACGACAAGAAGTGCCTGCCAAACATCGCGCTGGCCTCCGCCAGGTCCTTTGTCCCCAGCGGCACCAGGGGGACACCGACGCCCATCTGGAGAGCTGGCTTCATCCTCCAAAACGCTTCCAAACTCCTGGGGAAGCAGCTGGACAGGAGCAGCATCCCAGCACTGGCTTGTTTGTACCTCAAGCAAGCGCTGCAGTTCTGCTGCGAGGGCAGAGCCGTGCCCAGCCAGAGGACGCTCTGCGCCGTCCTGTCCAGGATGTACCTGCAGCACGGGGCGCTGGATGGGGCAGTTTGTTACGCAGCCAGGGCTGCAGCCCTGGGCAGGTTGATGGGGGAGGAGGAGGCTTTTGAGTCCTCGCTGTCTCTGGGGTGGAGGTGCCTCCTGCAGCAGCAGCCGGGCCCAGCCGGGGCCATCCTGCGGCAGCTGCTGCGGTCACTGCGTGGCACGGACAGCGAGACCCAGGGCGGGGCCGTGCACAACCTCCTGGCCATGGCCCTCAGGGGCGAAGGGCACATTCAGGAGGCTGCAGAGAATTTCCTGTGGGCCCTGCACAAGGCCACGGAGACGGGGAACAGGAGGAATCAGGCCGTGTCCCTGGCTAACCTGGGCCAGCTGAGCCTCTCGTGTGGTGCCACTCAGCTGGCCGAGCTCTACCTGCTGTGGTCAGTCCGGCTCTACGCCGAGCTCCAGGGACACCAACAGCTGGACGTGGAGCTGGCACAGGTGCTGCTGTGGCTGGCACAGGCCATGGTGGACAGGCAGAGGATGGAAGACGCCAAACTCTGCTATGAACTGGCGCTGGGGTTTGCCCTGAAGTGGCAGAACCTGAGGAGTGAGTACAGAGGGGTGCAGGGCAGTGTTCCACCCTGCCAGGTCCCCAGCGCTGTCCCCTGACCTGTCCTTCTCCCTTTCCCTGTGCCACACAGGTCAGCTGCACGCCACTGAGTGTCTGTGCCATTTCTACAGCAAAGTGTGCCCCGACCTGCAGGCCTGCATCACCTACCACGAGCACTGGGCGTCCTTGGCACGGCAGCTGCAGGACAGGGAGCTGGAGGGCAATGCCAGGCAGGCCCTCAGCCAGCTCTACCAGGCTTTGGGCACACCTGAGTGAGTGGCTGGGGCTGTCGGATGCTGCCAGAGGGCAGTGGCTTTCCTGGGGTGTCCCTCGAGCGGGGTGGGAAGGGCTGTGCTGGCTCCAGCTGTCCCCCAGCTCTGGTTCTGAGATTTGTCACTGTGCTGTGAGAGGGAACAGCTCAATGCCAGCCAAAGCTGGGCAAACGTTGTCCCAGATAGAACTGGAGTCTGGCCAAACACAGGTTTCCAGGACGTCCAGCCTTCAGCAGAGCTGACCCAGTGACAGGGAATTCATTGCTTCCCTTGGAGGCTTATCCAGTGATTAATCACCACTCCCCGGTGAAAACAGGCTCCTTATCTGCTCTTTGAGTAAGTCTGGGTTCAGCCTCAGCTGCCAAGGCTGCCCTCCCTATATCTGCTGGGAGATTGTCCCCAGGGAGGGACTTAGGACCCATGGAAGGTGCTTAAAACCCGGTATCAGCTCACCTTTAATCTCCTGCCTGACACCTGCGTGGGGCTGATGGGGTTGGGCAGGAGAGGAGAGAAGGAGGCTGGGACAGGCCACAGGCCTTGAAGGCAAATGGGTCAAAGAGTGGAGAGCAGGCTCCCACGTCCCAGAAGGACAAATGGGCAGGGCTGTCCCCAGCTGGGATGTTCACCTCCCCAGCCAGGCCACGGTGAGTTCAGGGGGAAGGTATTCAGGGAGCAGATGCCTGTCATGGGAACGGTGCTATTTAGGATCACAAAGCACCCCATTCCCTGGGCTCCCGGGACAGCTGGAGGGACACCAAGCAAACAAACTGCCCTGGACACTGCTGATTTTGTTTCCAACCTGCTGGCTCATCCTGCTGCCTGTCCTTGTGTCCTCCAGTGAACAGGGGCTGGAAAAGGGGCTTGGACACGTAGCCAGAGATGCCTCTGGCTGCACAAGGGCCAAACAATGGGCTGAGGTGGGGGTTTGGGTGCCAGGTGCTGTCTGGGAGGTGTAAGTACAAACATTCCCTGCCTGTGGTCCCATGTGGAGCTGGGACTGACTTTGGGATTTGGTTTAGGGGGAAAAATTGGGTTTGCAGGTGACCTGGATGAGCCCCTCTTTATCACACCGGGGCGAGGAGCAGCCTGGGTGGGACTGCTGGGGTCCTGGATTGTCCTAAGGTGGCCAAATGACCATTAAAGGCTGAGCATTAAAGCATGGAGACTTGCATGGTCCTATCAGGGCACATTGCTCAGAGCTCAGAAAGTCCTTTTGTCCCCAAACTTTGGTAACCGCAGGAGGAGCGGGCAGGGGATCAGTGCCATGGGGAGGTGGTGTGGGGCCAGCTGAGAGAGACTCTGAAATGCCTTTTTGCCTGTTGCCATCACAGGGCTCTGAGACAATCCCTGGACTGCACCAAGCAGAGCCTGAGGATCTTCATCGACCTCGAGGAGGCTGTGAAGGCAGCAGAGGCCTGGCTGCAGGCAGGAAAACTCTATTATCTTCTACAGGAGGACGAGCTGGTGGAAATGTACTTCCAGGTATGGAGGAGGTGGCTGGAGCTGTCCCATTCCCATCACAGCCTTTTGGGGCTGGAAAACCTGGAAGGGGAAGTTCTGAGCACTGTAAACCCGCTGCTGGAAGGAGGAGCTCTTGCCTTCCCCTCAGGCACTGATTTTCCTCTCTTCCTTTCTATTGACTGAGTTCAGATGATTTTGGGGTGAAAGTAAGTGAATTCATTGATGTAGGAGTGCCAAAGGAAGCTGGAAGTGCCAAGTGACCAATTCCCATTGAAATATCCATAAATAAGGGAAAAGTGCCAGGGAAGTCCTTGCAGTAGAAGGCTCCTGGCTTCTCTCCATCTCCAGCATTATTTTCTCAGCTGAGCTGCAAACTGGAAGAGCAGCTCCTAAAATTTGGGGTTTATTTAATCACACCCATGTCTCTGCCTTTCCAAATGTCACTGCAGCCCCCTTTTTCCTTCCAGGCAGCCATCCAGACTGCTCTGAAATGGGACAACTTCTCCTTGGCCATGGATCTTTACGAGAAAGCAGGTGACACCTTCTTTAATGGCAGCAGGAACAGGCACCGAGCAGTGGAGTTCTACAGGGTATGGAGGCCTCTGGGCACTTCTGTCCCTGTGTCCCCACAAGGTGCTGGCTGGGGGGGGGCTGTGCCCCAGGGCAGACCAAAAGGATGGAGGGTGGACAGGGATGGGGTGATCCTGAGGGTGCCAGAGTGAGAGGCCTGGAGCACAGATGGTTTCTGCAAATCCCAGAGATCATTTGGGATTGGGAACGGGCTCCTTCCATTACAAATCCTGGTGGTGTCAGGTGTGAGCTGGTCACTCCTGGGGACACCCAGTCAGAACTCCAGGCACCCAAGGAAGGGCAGAGATGTGAGGCTCAGGCTTTGAGAGCTGCGCTCTGGGATATAAAACTCATTTTCAAGGGAAAGAAGGGACTAAAACCAAAACCTGCAGTGCTCCACCACCTCATCCCCTGCCTTGGTCCTTGTCCTGCTGCTCTGCCACCCCTCTCAGGCAGTGCTGATCCCTCCAGGAACACCCTGGCCTCACTTTTCTCTCTCCCTAGGGAGGTGCTGTGCCCTTGGCCAGGAAACTCAAGGCCACCCAGACAGAGCTGAGGCTGTTCAATAAACTGGCAGAGCTGCAGATTGGCCTGCAGGGCTATGAGAAGGCTCTGGAGTTTGCCACGCTGGCAGCCAGGCTCAGCCTCAGGGTCGGTGAGTGATTCACACCCAAAAGTTACTGGGAGTCACTGGTCAGTCAGTGATTTACACCCAAAAGTTACTGGGAGTCACTGGTCAGTCAGTGATTTTCCCCCACAGGGCACTGGGAGTCACTGGCTCCTGTGCATGAGAACAGTGTCCATGTGAAAAGGGGATCTCCTGCTTTCCTAAGGCTGCTGGACATACCCTAAATCATGCCTTTTTTTTAGGCCATTTCCCCTTTTTCCAGCTGTGTGACAGCAGAGGGTTTTTGCTACCCCAGAGCACAGGAAGTCTGCTGAAGGCACAGGACTGAGCAGTTCCTCTCTGCCCTGGTTCTCCTAAAAACCTCACCCCTTCCCATTACAGAAATAGCTTGGATGGGCAAAATGCCAGCTGAAATGTCTGGGATGGGACCAGTCTTGGAACAGCCCTCCAGCACCCAAAAAACCTGTAAAAAATGATAAACTCCTGGGCCCATCTGTCCAGCTGTGGCACCAACAGCCCTGCCCATGGCTCTGTTTCCTCTCCAAGGTGTCCATGCCCCCAGGCTGCTGAGAAAATGCATCCAAAGTGGCTCAGCAGGGCTGGGGATGGATTGAGCTGGATCAGCAACTTTCCCAGGGGATCCATGGCAGGAGCTGGTTGATTCCACCCACCTCTTTTCCAGGATATCCATGGCAGGAGCTGGCTGACTCCATCCACCTCTTTTCCAGGGGATCAGCTGCAGGAGCTGGTTGCCTTCCACCGCCTGGCCGCAGCCTATGACCTGCTGCACATGTATGAGATGGCCGAGGATTGCTACCTGAAGACCCTGGCCATGCGTCCCCCTGTGCTGCAGAGCTCAGCAGAGGCCCTGTACTACTGCAAGGTCTACTGGCACCTGGGCAACCTGGCCCTGCACAAGCTGAAGGTGAGAAATGAGGTTTCCCGTGGTTCTGTGGCTTGGGTGGAGAGCTGAGGGTGGAGATCACATCTTCTGGTGTGGGGGGGAGGGAATTTGGAAAGAAGTGCTGGCACTCGGCACCATTCCGGTGAAATCGGGTGTCCCTGGGTCCTCCTGGCACCCCCAGGCTCTGCTCCAGCCCCCCCCTGCCCCGTGACCTCCACTGAAGCCACTTCCTAACGCCGGCCCTGTGCTTTCTGCTCAGGATGAACAGGATGCAGCCTCCTACTTCCTGCTGGCCCTCGCCGCAGCCGCCGAGCTGGGAGACCAGGAGCTGCAAGCCCTGCTCCGTGCCAAGCTGGGTGCCATCCCCGGAGCCCCAGGGGGACCTGAGGGCACGCCAGGCTGTGCCACGGACCGGCCCCGGTGGCTGAGCGAAGGTGGCCACGTGGTGTGACCCATCTGCCACCCTGGGGACACCAGTGGGAGCCGTCCAGCAGCGCCGTGCAAGGGCCGTGTGCTCTCCAGGAGAGGTCCTGCGCCACGTCCTGAGGAGCTGGAAGGGTTTGGGCTCCTTGTCCCAAGCCTTTGGGAGCCTTCTGTTGTTTTTCAGGAGCAGGGCTGTGCCCACAGCGGAGGTGGCACAGCCAGGGCAGGATATCCAGGCAGGATGAGGTGCCAGCAGAGGTGCTGGAGCTGGGGGTGCAGCAGGGCTGGGCTCCTGGAGGGAGGTTCAGGAGTGCCCTGCCCAGGATGGGGACAGGGAAGTGCTGCCCTGGGCCTGCCTGTCCCCACAGCTGCCCCACACTTTGGAGCAGCTCAGCCTGGCCCAAAGGTGTTTGAAATAGCAACTCCTTTATTGATGCCTGGTTTTTATCCTCGTCTGCTCCACGAGGTCTGTGATGACACCTCTGCCAAACCCCTCTCCTGTAAAGAGCACCACCAAAGCCTTTGGCAGTGAGAGACAGAATTTGGGATGTGAGGAGGATGAAAGGGGCTGGTCCAGCCTCATCCGGGGGCAGAGAAAACTGCTGGGCCAGAGACAGAGCCCACCCTCACCCCAGCCCCACCATCCAGCCTCAGGGTCTGGAGCAGGAGCACAGGAAAAGAGCCCTGGAACGGGGAAGTGCTGGAGTCCCCATCCCTGGAGGTGTTTAAATGTAGACGTGGCATTTGGGGACACGGTTTGGTGTCGGACTCGGTGATCTTAGGGGGATTTTCCAGCCTGAGTGGTTCTCCCGGGCGCACGGCAGGAGTGCGCGGCTCTGCTGCTCAGCCCGTCTGGCCACCAGAGAGCAATAAATGCCCATTTTTGCAGCGAGAGCGGCTCCCCTGCAAAGCCCGAGCCCGGCTCTCACTCCGGGCAGGAGCGCAGGGAATCAGGAGCAGTTTTCCCAGCTCATCTCTTTGCTTTGACAACCAGTGGCCATCTGGGGCTTCACAGCCAGACCCCGCTCCCGGTTCCGCCACCTCCCTGCCCGTGCTGCCCTGCCTGGGATTGTTAAACGCAGAATATTTATTTCCTCTCTCCTCTCTGCAAACGCTGAGTTCAGCTTCCTCTTCCAATCCCGTCGAGGCGTTTGTCACCGGGGCGATGAATATTTACTGCTTGTTTACCGAGCATTC
>NW_008236924.1:5895517-5921352 GCF_000691975.1 Corvus brachyrhynchos | reverse complement strand
TGCGGTGCTGCCGGGCAGCCTCAGACCCCAGTCCGGAGGAGGCAAATCTTCATCCTGGGTGAAATCCAGCGAGCTCCGGGGTCCCCAAAACCTTCCTCAGCTGATCTCAGTGCGGGTGGTTGGTGCTCACTGAGCCAGGAAAGGATCTTTCCAGCCGTTTTACAGGCAGCTCCCCTTTTTCTTTTTGTCTAGGTGGTCTTCAAGGACCATTCCAACCCCTTAACCTCCTATGATTCTTTCCACACGCGGGGAAAAGCACCGTCTCACATCTTTGTGCCAGGAGGAAGATGGACGATCGGATATCAGGCTGTGGAGAGGAGCTGGGATGGCTCGGGAAGCTCTGAGGGCTTTGATTAAAATACAGGCTCAGCGTCTGAGCTGGCCTAACTCAGCCGAGCTCCAGGAGTCAAACAGAGATGTTCTGATTCACAGGGACTCTGGAGCTGCTCTGAAACCAAATGTGTCCTCCTTAAATCACAGCAAACCAAATTTGTGGTGTCTGCAGGGAAAAAAAGTCTTCCTCCTCGGGACCATCCATAAAAGCTCATTTTCCCTCTCCCTCATCTGCCTGTCTGCTCCCACGTGCTGTGGTGCAGTGGGATGAGAGCTCAGGGAGGCCAGGGCTGATCATAATCCATAATACAGTGAAATTTAAAGCTGTTGTTTGTGTGCACCAGATCCTGGGCCTGTGCCCAAGGGAAGATGAGGATATTCCATCCCTCCAGGCACCAGGTTTTTGGGCAGAGAAATTTAGGGACTTTGTGCCAGAGGAGGTCACCAGGTGGTGGCTGAGCTCCTGGAGGCTGGGGGTTGTCATCCTGTCCAGGAAGGGGATGCTGTCCCTCATTCCTGGGGCTTTCTTTGGGACACAGCAGGAGGGATGCACCCTCGAGGTGCTGAGGGGTGCAGAGCCTGGCCAGAGCTGTGCTGCTGCTCCAGGAGAAGGCTGGAAGAGAAGGAATGTGGGAACACAGGAATTATCCTGCAGAAGGCATCGACCACCAGCGTCCTGCTTCTCCACGGGCGGAGGCAGAAATAGGGGAAAGGGAAAGGATGGATCAAATCTCCTCCGACACCAGGTGTGCCGTGGCTTGTGACTCCTTCCTGAGCCACTTGTGACTGCCTGTTCCATGCCCAGGCCAGGAGTTTTCCTTGCTCCCTGCAGCCAGCCAGGCTGGAAATAGGCCTGGTGGGAGCCACGTGCAGCAGCACATGCCGCTCAGAGCAGCGCCTTCCTTCCCAGCGCTTCCAGAGGCTGCCGGGAGCTGCAGGAACATCCCTGCTTTGGCTTTGCTACTCCAATCCTTCCCCAGTTTGACCTGCCAGGCACCAGCACTCCCAGTCCTGACGTAAAGCCCGGCTCTGGCACCGTGATCCCGTGTTTGTTGAATGCCTCAGGGGGCCATTTCAGGCCTGGAATAACGAGGGGCTGGATTTCTCTCACATATGTTCGTTCTTGGACAGTGGAAATACCACGGCAGGAATAATTCTTGCATCATCTGAGCTCTGGTGTGAGCCTCCCGTGGAATCAGGAGAAAGGAAATGCTGATAAATAGAAATACAGATATGGGCAGAGAGCTGGATTTATTTGGGTTTTCGTGGGAATGACTCTTTCCTGCAGAAATAGAGCACCCAACAATAGCAGTTGTTATCAGCAGACATTTTTTCATCATTCCTTCATGGCACAGTGCTGCAAACTGGGCTGGATGTGGAGGAGCCGAGATAAACCTCGAGCTCAGCTTATCTCAGAGGTGGCCGCTCCTCTCTGGGCAGCATCTCCCAGTGTTGCCTGGATCGGTAATGAGGAGTTTGGTAAACACCAGCTGTTCTGCTCAGCAGAGCTGGGGGGAGTGTGTAAACTGGGTAATTTAGATTAAAAATCATTTGTTTGCACAGCAACCTGCTTATTCAGGGATAATTGGGCTCATAAATATGTATAGCGGAGGAGGAGCAGGGGTTGAGGCTGAGCCAGAGCCAGGAGTCACCAACTGTGGCTGCAGCAACTTAAATAAAATTTCCCTCTCTGCACTGGGGTGTGCAGGGATGGAAAGAGCTGGAATAGGCCTGGAATTCCTGCACTGCTGCTGGCCCTGCCCTGAGAGCTCACCTTGTGCCAGGGACACTCAGGTGGCTGCGGGCAGTGCCAGCAGAGGTGGCAGCTCCAGGACTGCCCCCTGCCTGATGCCACCTCAGCACAAGAAGTTTCAAACCCCCACTGGGAATTATTTTTACATCTGGCCTCACTGTTCCCCATCCAGAGTCACTTCCCTGCTGCTTCTCCTTCCTCTTCTCTCTTCTTGTGCCGAACAGGCAGGAAACAGGCGGGAAGGAAAACTGGCAGGAAAGAGGCAGGAAAGAGACAGGAAATAAGCAAAAAAACAGGAGGGGAAAAAGGTAGGAAACAGGTGGGAAAACTGGGAAGAACCAGGTGGGAAAACTGGGAAGAACCAGGCAGGAAAACCGGGAAGAACCAGTCAGGAAAACCGGGAAGAACCAGGCAGGAAAATTGGGAAGAACCTGGCAGAAAAATTGGGAAGAACCAGTCAGGAAAACCGGGAAGAACCAGGCAGGAAAATTGGGAAGAACCTGGCAGGAAAAGTGGCACCAGAATCTCTTCTCTCCACAGCACTGGGGACGAGTGTAGGAAGCAGCACAAGTGCCAGCAATTCCTGTCACACTGCAGGAGAGGGGAGGAAAAGTAAAAAGACTCCGCATTTGGTCCTGGAGACTCTTGGAATGCAGTCCAGGCATCGGGATGAACACACAGAAAAGAGCTCCTGAGCAGCAGATGGGTTTTGAGGAAGGAGGAATAAATCCTTACATAACCAAAACTCCCTCTGTGCTCTGGTTACGGGGTGGTGGTTTTCTTTTGCTGTTGTGTTTGGGTTTTTTCTTTGTTTTCCCCCTGCTCTGGGGCCACACAAGAGCACAAACCCACCCTGGTGTGTGGGGAGCAGCTGCTGCAGGATTTATGCGCTGGTTGTGGGGTTTAATCCTCCCTGGGACACCCTCAGCTCCTTGCAGCTGATTGTTTAATGGAAGCACAACTTTTTCCTAGCCCTGTCTGAGATTCAAGCCAGGCTCGATCCCAAAATATTCCTGCAATATTAATCCCTTCCTCCAGTGCTTTGGAAGGATTTAGTGAATTCCTTTATGACTCCAGAGCCCAGGAGTCTCTCCCAGATTTCCCTGACCCATCAGCTGCGTTTTCCCACTTTTGCCTCATGGTGTGGCAGAAGGATGAGCTGTGTGCTCTGGGTGGTGGCAGAGCACCTGAGGGGCAGGGATGCATCCCTGGGAACCCTGGCAGGACCTTCTGAGCCATCTCTGTCTTCTGTGCCTATTCTGGGAGTTATTTGGCACCCCAGAAGATTTGGGGATGGCAGGACCTGCTTTGTCCCTGTCCTGCCTTCTCTCGGTCCTTTCTTCCTGCATCAGCTGAACTCCTCCTCAAAGATCCTTTGCTGGGCTTGACAGATTTTCTTCTGAAACCTTCTTGATGCTGTTTTGATAAACTCCCAGGCAGGAGCTGCTTTGTTCTCAAGTTCTTTCTGAACCTGCCCTACAAACTGGCACAAAGCACTTCACCATGGGCCCCTCTGCTCTCTCTGAATTCATCTCCACTGGAATTCCCTTGATCTTGCTGTACTTTCACCTGGAAAGACACAACAGCCTAAGGGACACTTAGGAAAGAGTCTCTGCTGGATACTCTGCAAATCCTACTGGACCTCTGGTGGTTTATTTTTTGGCAGGAAGGCTGCTGCCTGTGGAATTCAGCAGATGTTGCTTCAGTGATGCCACAGCGAAATTCCACCACATTTTGTTCTCCTCATGCTTTTTTTGGGTGGCCGAGATGCTGCCAACACCCCCCAGCCCAAACCTGTGCACGAGTGCAGGGTGAGAGAAACCCTGGGCTAATTAACAGCTCGTTAATATTTCCTGCTCTCCAGGCTAAAGGTCGTTCCCTCAGCAGCCTCCCAGCCACCGCCGGGCTCTCGCAGCATTCCCAGCCCAGCCCTGCCAAACCACAGCTGCCATTCCTGTGGGATTTAGGGAAACGAGCCCTTTCCTTTTCCTTGCCCTCAAACCAGGGCGAGAGGCCTTGGCTGATACAAAAAATAAACACGAACCACAATGGGACAAAGGGGTGTCCCTGGGCCAGCTGCTGCTCTCTGAGCGCCTGTCCTCCCCTCCCCAGGCTTCCCTGAAAGTCCTCCACATCCCTGGCAGGCTGGATTTTCTCCCAACATCTGGATTTCTGCCTTGTTTTGGGTTCACTTCTCAAAATCTGACACGAAGAGCGGCGCTGTGGGAGAGGAAGGAAGGGAAGCAGCAGAAAAGGGGGACTGGAGCCGCTCCTGGGAGCTGTGGGGATGTGGAATCGCTCTGGCATCCGTCCACCTGCCAATGCAGCCCTTCCTGGGCATCCCAGGAGCGAAGGGAGGTGCCTTGGGAGGTGTAAACTGGGCTGCTCAGCTCCCTGGGAGCCCATTCCTCTGCTGGTCCTGCTCTTCCCATCTTGCTCTGAAGCAGCAGAAAAGGAGCAGGGGATGGCACCTGGAGAGCTGCTGGAACCAGGCACCAGGAAGATGGAATGTCCTCAGTGCCGAGATGCTTTGCAGGATTTTTCTGAGGAAAACCCCTTGGAAAATCGCTCTCCAGTGGTGCTTCAGTGGGGAAAAGATGCAGCAGAGGTCACGTCCAGAAGGCTGCTGGGAGCTGCCCTCGGTGTCACCCTGTGCCTGGTGCTGGTGGCTCTCGGGGACAGGCAGCGAGGTGAGTGACAGGGCCAGAGCCATCACCCTGAGCTCCTGGGATGTCTGATCTCAGCCCCCGGAGGATGCAGAGATGAGTGGATGCACATTCCCTTGGGAATGTGGCTCCAAGGAGCATTAATTAAGCTGGATTTACTCAGCTCAAGCCAAAACCTGTCCTGGGTGACTGCAGTGCCTCTCACACATCAGCCTCCAGTAAGAGATAACTGTTACGAGGCTCTGAGGTTGTGTAAACACCTACATCACCCTCCTGCACCTCCCAGAGCTCCCCCAGCCACGCTCAGGGAGCTCCTCTGCTCCCTCCCAGCCCACACTTTGTGTT
The DNA here is from genome assembly GCF_000691975.1 of Corvus brachyrhynchos. Classification (NCBI taxonomy): domain Eukaryota; kingdom Metazoa; phylum Chordata; class Aves; order Passeriformes; family Corvidae; genus Corvus; species Corvus brachyrhynchos. The sequence goes on along the minus strand of NW_008236924.1, from coordinate 5,916,255 downwards.
CTCACTCCTGCTGGCTGGAGGGCTCGGCCTTGGAGGAGTTAAACCTCACCCTGGGAGCCGTGAAGGAGCAGCCTTGATGGATCTGGGATCTGTGCTGGGATTTGTGTGCCAATATCTCAGAATCCCAGACTGGTTTGGGTTGGAAGGGACCTTAAAGCCCATCCAGTGCCACCCCTGCCATGGGCAGGGACACCTCCCACTGTCCCAGGCTGCTCCAAGCCCCAATGTCCAGCCTGGCCTTGGGCACTGCCAGGGATCCAGGGGCAGCCCCAGCTTCTCTGGGCACCCTGTGCCAGGGCCTCAATTTCTTCCTGATATTTAATTTAATTAGTTCTCTTCCACCAGCTCGGTGCCAGAAGCTTCACTCTGAAGAGGCAATCCTGCATTTTCTCCACGTTCTCCAGGTTGCAGGCAGGACTTTCTGGGAAGGCTGGGGCTGCACCCAGTGGTTGATGAGTTTTTGAGGAACAGCACCTCAAACTCAGAGCCTGCCTGAGAAAAACACAGCCCGGGCTGGCAGGTGGGAAGGGGTTACCATGGCAAGGAGCTGCTCCTGCATCTCTTCCCTGGATCTCTTCCAGCCCAAGCTGGAGCTTATAGAAATCACCCCCAGCAGCCAGAGCCGCTGCACACCCAGGCACACGTCGGCCGAACCTGTTAATTCAGTTTTAGTTAGACAGTAATTACATGTTTATTTAAAAAAATGGATTTTTTTAAAAAATCACTGATACTCAGTGAGTGCCCAGGAGACAGGGATTGATTTCCTGCTCGTCAGCTAATCTTTTAATATTATTATTGTTATTGTTATTATTATTATTATTATGCATCATTGGATTGAGTTTCACAAACAAAAAGCGATGAAACCCAAAGGGATGAACCTGTAACTTAATTTAAGCAGAATTTAAGCTTTATTAGCTCCAAGCCTGGAATGTTCCAGAAGAGGTTTAGACACATCCTCAAAAAAAAAAAAAAAAAAGGGGGGGTTTAAAAAATCTGTGTCCCAGTGCCTTGAGGAGGGACAGACTCCCAGAAAAGCAGGATCTTCTCCCACCCCTCCTTCCATCAGTGGTCACTTGGGAATGCAGGAAAACCCACGGGGCTGAAGAATTTTGCGCCTTTCTGAGCCATTCTCACTCCCCAGGTGCTCCCATTTCAGCGTTCATTACCACATCCCCCCCCAAATCCTGTCAGGGCGCCCCAGGGAAACGCCACACTCGGCGGCCCTGTCACTCCTTGTGCACGTCACGGCCTCATCACGCCTCATTAGTTAATTAGAGGGCAGAGGAGCGGCGGAAGAAGCCGGGGCAGCCCCACAGAAGGTGGGGAAATGCTCAGCGAGCTCAGCCGGCAGCGCCCCAGGTGCTGCCCTGGGTGACGGTCCCTGTCACTGGGGATGAGCAGCGACCAGAGGTGGCTGCTGGGGACATCCCAGCACAGCTCCAGTGGGAAAAGCCGCTTAGGAGAGCACCTCGCTGCAATGGGAAAAGGAGGTAATATTAATTAAACTCAAACAAACCCCCCAAAAAACAAAGAGAGTATCTCCGGGGAAGGAGAGAAAGAGAAAATTCCCATTGCTGCTTCCAGCAGGGGGAAGGGAACATCCCCAGATCCCCCCTGTGCCACACCCCGCCCGCCCAGGGCGGCATTCCCGGGTGATTCCCAGCAGGACATCACCTTTCCAGCCCTGGGTGATGCTTCCCGAGGTGCCTGGGAGTCCTGCGGGGTGGGTGCTGACCGCTCTGCTCCCGTTTTGCCCAGGGCTTGACCTCTTCCATTCATTTATTTGCCAAAAATCAGCGTTTGCCAAACTCTGCAGGAAACCACAACCAGAGAGGGAAGCCCCAGCTCTTGGTCCCAGCAGCACCAGAGGAGGACACGAGGAAATCTGAATTTTCGTCTCCTCGAAACAGCTGCAAAAGTGGAAGGTTTTGCTGTGAAATTGCTCTCCTCCTGCAGCCCCCACCAGGCAGCAAAGGCAGGAGCGACTCCTCCGTGGCAAAATGCACTCAGGCCTTCCCAGAATTTGCTTTTCCATGTTGATTTTCGAAACCCCTCTGCTGCTTATTTACTGCTGAGCTCTGAATTTCAGGGAGTTTATTGTAGCTGACTCATTTTATGGCCTGCCTTGCCTTTTATCTTGCCTCGCTATTAATTTAACCCAGCAAATCTCTGTGTTTGTCAGCTCTGATTCCTGGGGTACCACTGGACTTCGTTTGGGAATTGATTTGTGCTTCCTGGTGCTTCAATAAAGCCATTTGGAATAAACACAGCTCTTCATTTCCCCAGCAGTACGGGGGGAGCAGGCAGAGGCCGAGCACAAAAACAGACATTTATTTCACAGGTGGAGCAAGGGGAGGGCAGTAGGGACGGGGTTGGAGATTGCAGAAACGAACCTGCTTTTATCCAGCAGGACCTGCTGGATGCAGTATCCTGATTTTTTGGTGCCCAGGGAAGGAGTTCTGGGCTCTGCTGAGCTCCCCCAGCCTGGCACTGCCTCGCTTGTCTTGGTGTTTCCCAGCCCTGGGAGAGTTGAGGGATGATCAGGATTTCAGGGAAAACCAAGCAAAACTGGGAATGGGGTTGGCCCCTCACCTTTGGGAGGTCACACAGACTCCCTGCTACTTCTCCCCACTCCATGAATCCCAGTTTTCCATGCCAGTCTCTCCATTCTCTTCTCACACCTGATTTCTTACCAGTAAGGAGCCCCCAGTGTGGCAGGAGAGGACAGGGGGGGTTAATTTGAATTCGTTTTATTTGCCAGCAACTTTTCCTCTGTGTTATCCTGTGGGATGCTGAGGCTGCAGCATGGACAGCTCCTCATTCCCACCCTGCCCACATTTTCCAGGGATTTGGGCAGCAGGTTGAGGTTTGGCCAGGTTGGAAGGGACCTTAACCATCCTTAACTTCCAACCCCCTTCAAATGAGACACAGAAATTTTATCACGAAGCCAAAGAGAAGCTGAACAGAGAAAGGAGCTCAAGTGGCTGCTTCACCAAGATGCTCCATTTTCCTCTGAAATTAATTAGCTGAACCCTGACAAAACCTGCTATTAGAAGAGCACCCTTGTCTTTTTAATCAGCTAAGCTGTTTATAAAGCGCTCCCAGAGGCTGGAAATCAAACCCTCTCCTCCGGCTCTTTTGTTTGTCTCTATCTGGGGAAAATTCATTAAAAAATTACTGGCACCCCTGAGCCGAAGGCAACAGGCTCAGAAAGTCCAAACAAAAAAGGCTGTAATGAACAGCCACTGTCAAATGGGCAAAGAAAAGGAAAAACAGGACAGCAGGCAACAACTTGGGCAGTTGGCTGCCAAGCGGGGGCTGCAATTAGGAGCTGTGTGATTCACACCCAGCACTCGCCCACCACTGCTCTTTACAGGATGATTCAGGGATTGCATCACTCCAATTCCCTGGGACTTTCCTTCTGGCCATGGAAAAAAGGGATGGAATTGGTTGCTCTAAACCTGCAAATGCGACGGAAGTTGTACAAGTGAAGCTCTCTTGCTCATTGCACAGTCCCAGGACACGTCAAAGTCTGCCTGGAGTTCTCTGTGGGGTGGGCAGAGGGTCCAGGTGAGGGAGCTGAGAGCCTGATCCTGGGAATGGAGAGTGCAGAGGGATGGGGAGAGCATCCTCTGGTCCTGGGTGAGGAGGGTCCAGGATGATCCGAGGGATGGAGCAGCTCTGCTGGGAGGAAAGGCTGCGAGAGCTGGCATTGTTCAGCCTGGAGAGGAGAAGCTTTGGGGTGACCTCATTGTGGCCTTGCAGGCCTGAAGGAGCTACAGGGAAGATGGAGAGAAACAATTTCCAAGGGCTGGAGCGCCAGGATACAGGGAATGGCTTCCCAGTGCCAGAGGGCAGCGATGGATGGGGTATTGGGAAGTAATTCCTTCCCTGTCAGGGTGGGGAGGGGCTGGGATGGAATTCCCAGAGCAGCTGGGGCTGCCCCTGGATCCCTGGCAGTGCCCAAGGCCAGGCTGGACATTGGGGCTTGGAGCGGCCTGGGACAGTGGGAGGTGTCCCTGCCCTTGGCAGGGGTGGCACTGGATGATTTTAAGGTCCCTTCGAACCCGTCCCACTCTGGGACCCTCTGGTGCTGTGGTTTCTGTTATCAGCAGCCCTGGAAAACCTGTGGGTTGTGCTCTGTGACACCACAGGGCTCCCCAGCTGCCACACAACAGCCTCCTACATATTTCCAGGGCATTTTTCCACAGCTGCCACGCTGTGGGGACCCTTCCCTGGTGGCCCACGTCCTGTGTCACCCCCCTCCCCCCGTGGGGACCGTGGCAGGAGTGGCACTGCAGCACTGGGCAGCACCAACATTCATCTCTCTGCAAGCACAAACTGCTCCTGCTGCTGGAGCCACTCCAGAAGATTCCCATCGATTCAGCGCCGTAAGTGACTCAATCCAATGTTCTCCAGACCCGTGCTTAACAGGAAAACTCGATTGGATTCGCTGCTGGAGATTGGGTTGGTTTCAGTCACGTCCCTGGGGATTTTTTTTCTTTTTCCCTGTGGAACACAGTGCATTTTACAAATGAGGAATTCCCCTGTGGCCTTCGAATGAAATCCTGCAGCTCTGAAGGACTCAGGCCCTGTGTGATCACACAACTGATGCACCACCCGTGCCACTGTCACCTCCAGGGTCCCCACAGCCACCACGGGCAGGGCCAGGCTGGAGGAGAGGGGACAGGACAGGTCCCAGAGGAGGCAGAGGATCACAAAATCCCTCTCTGCCAGTCAATGACATCCCTAGGGACAATAACAATTGGAAAACGTGGTGCTTGTCCTGCAGAGAGCTTCCTGCCTTTGCAGGAGAGTTCAGAAGGCAAAAGGCAGGAGGGGATGGAGTTGATGTTCCAAATTTCCTCTTGGATCCATCCATCCATCCATCCATCCATCCATCCATCCATCCATCCAAACACTGCCCATCCCTCTGCACCTCACATTTACTGTTAAATAAAAATCTCTACTGTTGACTTTGGCTGTGTTTGCACCTTAATTAGGGCACAGAAACCTCTCTAATAATTTTAATAACCAGATTTTAACCCAGAGCTTGCCGCAGCCCTGAGCTCTGTGCCTTGGCAGCCAGATGGGAGCTGTGGGCACGGGGATGTTCCTGCTCTCCAGTCCCTGTTCCTGAGAGAAGCTGGACAAATAAAAATGACCTGGAGGTCCAGGGTTGCATCTGGTTGGGCTCAAAGAGATGAAATCCATTTTGGGATCTCGCTCGGTGCTGTGACTCTGGTGCCAGGATTTTAAGGGCACCTGTCAGGGATATTTTGGGAAACAGACACTCCAGCCTGGTGCACAGAATTCCATGTCAAATGAGGTCTGCTGGAGCAGGGCTCAGGGAAAGTTGTGGTTTAGTGGGAAGCCTGGATGAGAAAGCAGCTTCTGAGCCCCCCATCCCACACAGGGCCAGCCTGGGCTCTGTGGGGTTGGGTTTGGCCTCTTCTGTGCAGCTCCACCTGCAGCTTTTGGCTCTGGTGGGGTCATCTCGAGCTTTGCCCATTCCCAGGGACAGGGAGAGGGCTTTTCCCAGGGTGGGAAGGGAAAGGAGCTCGGTGTCTGCTCGTGGAGACCCCCCAGCCACTGACACAGCTCCTGGGATCCTGTGGGGTTTCACTGCACCCCCACAAATGTTCCAACCTGACCGAGCCCTTGAGTTCCAGGTGTGGGTTCTGATGTCAAACCCACAGAGAGGCTGAAACCCCAAACCCTGCCTGGCCTGGGGGTCCAGCCTGGCTCTGCCCCACTGCCCAGGACAGGGTCTGCCCACCCACATGAGCTATTTTTGGAATTACCTCACTTTTTATCTCCTTAATTAAGTCACAATTCCCCTGATTTTGCATGGCAGGACCTAAACTGACCACAGGCACCTTTGCATGGGCAGCTGGGCTTTGGCTCCACGCAGAGCAGGGATTTGGTGGGATCATGCTTTGCTTGCTCCAGGAAAATGCAGGAAAAAGCCCCAGCAGAGGGACAGAGCATGTTCTAAACCAGAAACCACAGCTAAAAATGCAAAAGCAGGAGGAATCCTCGCGGCTGAAGAAGGATCCTGCTGTGATTTACGTGGGGAATGAGCTCCTGGTGAAGGGATGTGGGAGTGCAGTTGCTCACAGAATGAGCAAATCTGGCAGCCAGCAACACATTTGCCAGATTGTGTTGCAATTAATGGGATTTCATGTCAGAGCCTCTTTATTGTTCTTGTCCCACTCTCTCCCTACAAGGCTTCGCCAGACTAAAGCTCTGTCTTTAGAAATCACAGAGTTATGGGGTGGTTTGGGTTGGAAGAGACTTTAAAAATCATCTCATTGCACGGGCAGGGACACTTCCACTATCCCAGCCTGGCCTTGGTCACTCAGGGATTCCCTGGCATGGGGGGAATGACCACTTTCATTAATTTAATTTAATTTATTGATGGGTGGGTTGAAAGAACTGTTACTCAGTCCCTAACGCAGTAAATGATCCTCTTGCTTATAAATTCTCCTGCATCAGCAGAAGTGTTGGATGTTGCTGGAGGCTGCATTAATCACTAGAAGACAGGAATGCATCTCACACTGGGATTTATCCCTGCACTTGGGCCGGGAATCCAGACACAACTCAGCTCTCTGGATGGAAATTCCCACTCAGAACTCCTGGTGATTTTCCATGCTTTTGCTTCAAAACCATTGAGGATGGGGGGGAAATGGAGGAAAACAGGGATGTGTGTGTGTGAGAAGCTGCTGCGAGCCCCTGATACATTCCCCAGGCCACAGGCCAGGCGTGAGGGACACTTCTGTCACCGCAGGGACACCTGCCCACGGCAGGATGGAGTCAGGGCACTGCCCTGGGTGGGGTTAATCCCGAAAAGCAGATGGAAAATCAGCCCTGCCATGCCCTGCCGCGAGTCTGGGGGGAATTCCAGCCGCAGGTGCAGGGCACGGTGAGTCAGGCTCCTTTTTCTGCCTCCAATAATCCCCTGAGAAGGGGCCCTGGAAGTTGGGTTATGTGAGGTCTTGGGAGAGGTTTCTGGGAAAAAGCAGAAATTTAGGATCTCTGGAGGGCCTGGCTGTGTGTGAGGGCTGCAGGGGCTGGAGCGATGTGGGATTTACAACCATTTAAATGAGGGGGGAGATGCAGTTTGGGTTCAAGAAACACCCCCCAAAAACCGGCAGAAGGGACATTTGCCAGGCACCTCTGAGTTTTTCTGCTCCAGAAGAAAAGCCAGGCAATAAATCCTAGGAAAAGCCATGAAGGATAAATGGCTGCTGCTGAAAGAAATCCCTCCTGCCTGGCAGGAGCTTTATTTATCTCTCAAAACCTTCAGGGGAACATGACCAGAGCTCCCATGACAAACAAACCAGGTGCCAAGAGGGAAGCCAAGTCTGCCAGCTGCCAGACCCGCCCTGGGGACCTGAGGGGACACTTCATGCTGGAAATGCCACCCAGGGGACAGCCTGACAGTGCCCTGAGAGATCTGCCTGCAGGGCTGAGAGTGAAGGTAAGAGTATGTCCCTCAGAGTGCCACGGGTTTGTCACCCCCTCCTTGTCCTGGGACAGGGCTGGAGGTGGCAGCCACGCTCCCGGGGCTCCAGGTGAGCTCTGCATCCGCAGGATCTGGGTCTGTCCCTCCCCTTGGGGACATGCCCCAGCTCCGAGCTCAGCTCAGCCAGCACTACTCGATGGAGTCACCTTGGATGAAGGGCTGGGGCAGCAGCTGTCGCTTGTCCCATCAGAGAAGTCACTCAGAAATCGACGGAATTCATCACTCAGAAATCGACGGAATTCATCACTCAGAAATCGACTGAACTCATTGCTCAGGCACCAACTGGGTTCAGCTCTCAGACCCCAACTGGGTTCATCTCTCAGACCCCAACTGGGTTCAGCTCTCAGACCCCAACTGGGTTCATCTCTCAGGCACCAACTGGGTTCATCTCTCAGGTACCCACTGCAGAAAGCGAGAAGGGCTCTCCAGTGACTCAACTCTTCAAAGGAACAGCTCCCCCTCTGCTTCTCCCCAAAAAGCCGAATATTCCAAAGGTCACAGGGATGGCTCAGCATGATGCAGCCAGGAGACCCCTAAGTGAGATCTGAAGGGTTGTCAATCCGATTATCAGTCTGGATTCCTGCAGCAGAAGGAATTTTATGGGTGAAATTCATCTCTTCAACATTTCATCCTCAGGGCTCTGTGGAAGTCTTTCTTCTCCAGCCTTTTTCCCAGTGTCCCACATACCCCTCAGCTGGCAGAGCGTTTTGGAAGTGAAAGTGGAAATTCCCTCCTTTCTCTCCTTCCCCAGACATTATCTCTGTCTTTTTTTTTAATTAAAATGACCTCATTTTCTCACTGCAGCTCCCACCCAGCTCAGAGGGAGGAATCTCCACACGTCAGGCAGTAGGAGAGACACAAATCCTGGGATTTACACCACGGATGGGGAACGAGCTGAGCAGCCAGGGATGAACCTCCCTTCCTCTGCCTGGGAACTGGGATCTGTGCTCTGCAGAGCCTTCCCTGCCTGGGAAAGAGGGAGAGCAGAGTTTGGCCTCACTGCACTGTTGGGTGGCAGGAGGGGACACGGAATATCCTGGAAGAGGTGTCCATGGACAGATGGGGATTCTGTGTCTTCTCCCCAGCCATGCAGAAGGATCAGTGCTGAGCTGAAAGGCTCCTCCTGCAGCCTGTGGCAGAGAAACAGAGGTGAGGGTGGGTTTGAGGAAATTTATCCCACACTGCAAGGAGAAAATCAAGGGAAAAAAGTCTCAGCAAGGGAGGGATCCCTCAGGGAATTCCTTCATCAGGCAGCTGGTGCTGAGTGCTGAGCTAAGCAAAGAAAAATCCTTAAAAACGGGTTTCCTTCCTTCAAAGTGGTTCCCTCTGGAAAGCAGCCCTGGAGATGCAGCTGCTGGGCTGACACAGCTCCACAATTCCAGGCCGTGCCGTGGGATGAGGCTCCAGCACATCCTGGAACTGCCCATCGGCTCTTCCCAGTGCAGCCACCCCGGGAATCGATGGCTGGAGAAGCACAGGGAAGTCCCAGCTGATGACCTGGGACTCACTGCTGTTCTGGGGATGGGCTTGTTCCCTTCTCCCTGGGAAATCCTGGATTGCTGGGGCTGGGCCGTGCCAGTCATGACTCCCCAGCTGTGGATCCGCTGGAATCTGCCCCGGGACACATCTGCAGCTAAACCTGGCTGCCTCCATGAGCCCAGCACCGCACTGCTCCAGAGCTGCAGGCTCGGGATATCGGGAATGCTGGCCACTGCTTTGGGGTTTTGGCTGTGTTCCCATTGCACACGGGGGTTTTATGGATCAGTGCCGAAGAGGAAGGAAATGGGGGCAGAACCCTGGGCTTCTCCTGAAGTTTTCAGGGAATTTTCCTCAGGAGAGCTGCTGTGATTCCAGGCTCCCTGTGCTGCTGTGTCCCCTCTGCCTGACCCCACTGCCTTTCCTCTTCTCTGGTGCTGTGTTTTGTTCATTCATCCATTGTCACAGAATCCCGGGGTCAAATGATGCCTCAGGTTTTAACTTTTCTATTTTTCAAATCCTGCACTGCCCAGTGTGCGACTCTGGAGCTTCTCGTAGCCTGTTCATTTCTGCTCTCTGTGCTGGGCAGACATAACAAAGCCTGTCTGGGTCTGCTCTCCGAGGTCACCCAGACTGTCCCAGGCCCAAAAGGTATAAACTAAAGAGCCTCTAAAGGGGGGCAAGCTTGGGGAAATTCCATCATTAACTGAAGCTTTAATTGCAGAACTAACCCTGCTATGCAAATGAACCAAACCTATAAAAGTGTGAAAAACTCGTGACCTGGGGTCCACCTTGGGGTCCATCTGGGCAGTGGCCTCTGGCCCCCAGGGGTACCTTTGAAAGCCTTTCAAATAAATCCCTGCCTGTATTCCCTTACTCCTGTCCAGTCTCTGTGTCTAGGAGGCCTCTTAAGGCATCACAGAAAGGTTGGAAAAGACCTCCAGGATCATCGAGTCCCACTTGGGACCAATCCCCACCTTGCCCCCAGCCCAGAGCACTGAGTGCCACCTCCAGCCCTTCCCTGGACACCTCCAGGGATGCCCCTCCTGGGCAGGAGAAGCAGTGGAGTCACCACCTCTTTTTTTGGCTCATTTAACTGGGAGACACCCCCTCAGCTGCTGGAGGTTTGGGATTGGCGTGCACATGGAAAGGAGCCCTGATGAGGCTTCAGGACTGCATCTGCTGGGCTAAAGGTCCCCTCTGCCTGCAGCACCCAAGGGAGAGGGGAAGCTGCAGGGCAGGAGAAGGGCCAGGTTTGCTGCAGGAGGATGGAAACAGCTCTGAAAGCTTTCCAGGGCCATGTCCTCCATGTATCTTTATTAGGGACGTCAGCTCCGGAGCTCCTCTGGCATCCATGGGTGCCACCACGTGACCTGGCTCCTCTCAGCAAGAAAATCCTGCCCTGTGAAGTCCCTGTGTGGCTTTTTCTGCTCTTTGCATTGCCTGTCCCTTGTCATGATTGTCCCCAGTGCTGTCAGCTGGGAGCTGGACCTGCTCCATCCCGTCCAGCCTGGCCTTGGACACTTCCAGGGATCCAGGGGCAGCCACAGCTTCTCTGGGCACCCTGTGCCACCCACTCTCCCACGGAAGAATTTTCCCTAAAATTTAACCTAAATTTCCCAAGGATCCCAGCTTGGCCCTTCCTTTCCCAGCTGGGGCAGAGTTTGTGGCTGAGCAGATCCGAGCTCTCTCTTGTTCGTTTGAGGCTCCTTAATCCTCGATGCCCTCAAGCAGCTCCAAAAATAGCTCCGAGCTCCCTCTGAGGGCAGCCTCAACAACAGGTGATGCCCTGGAGCCAGGGCTGCTTGGAGCCCACTGGAATTTCTCCTGCTGTTATCCCAGCAGGAGCACCTGGGATGCACCAGAGCTTGGGGTGGAGGTGGCAGGATGGGAGACCAAGCAGGGATTCCCCCTCTCTTACCTGTCCTGACAAAATCCTCTCAAAATCCTCACAAAATCCTCACAAAAGAAATCTGCCCTGTGCCTGGCTTCCCATGGGATGCGGGATGTCTGAGGGATTCTCTGCCTGTTTACCAAAACCATCCAGAGTTTGCAGAAGGACCAGCAGGAAATATCCAACTGCAGCCACAGGATGGAGAGCTGGAAGTGCCCTTGCACCCTGCTTAGCCACAACTTGGGGATCAAAGAGTCCGATTCCATCAAATCCGTCTTTTTTCTCCAAAAAAATTAATCATTTCTGATCACACTTTCTCGGGGGAGGCTTCTGAAACGGGGAGAATTTCATTTTGGATTGACGCATTTGTTTCGCTTCGGTTTGGATGATAAAAGAGAAGTGGCAAATTTAATTTCCTCTTTGTTTGCTCTGTCCTGGAATGCACTTGTGGAGATGATGCAGAGGGTGCTCTCATTTCTCCCCCACCCTCCTCCTCTGCTGTTTAAAACCCATCAAAATCACAGAACTTCTCCAGCTGAAGGAGAGTGGGAGGAAGAGGAACAATCCCTGGGTCAGTGCACTCCCCTCCCGCTGGAACGGGGAACAAAGAAAGGGGAGCTGTGACTTCTTTGTTTTCTACAAACAAACATCTGAAATGATTTTTCAAAGCTGACAAACAGAACACTGAACCTCGCCCCAAACCTGCTTGGTGTGGAATTCCTTTCTGGCTCTACGATTTTTCCGATGTTTCTCGCAGGAAGCAGCGGCCGATGCTCCTGTGGGAACGTGAGGGGATGGGAATGGGAACGTGAGGGGATGGGAATGGGAATGTGCTGCTCCCCAGAGCAGGGCACTGCTGTGTTCCCAGCCCAGGGGCAAACCTAGAGAGCCAGCTCCCTGTGCCTGTGCCAGTGCAGACCCATGGAAAAGGCTGCGGAGAGTGGCTGGGATTTGCCAGGATGGATGCAGATGTTTCCAGCTGAGCTGCTCCAAAGCTTTTGTAGGAAAATATCCCATCTAGAGAGGCAGTTTATCCCACCGTGGGATGGTCCCAGAGCCACGGAATCATGGAAAGGGCTGGGTTGGAAGGGACCTTAAAGATCATTGAATTCCATGGGCAGGGACATCTTCCACTGTCCCAGGCTGCTCCAAGCCCCAGTGTCCAGCCTGGCCTTGGGCACTGCCAGGGATCCAGGGGCAGCCACAGCTGCTCTGGGCACCCTGCCCACCCTTCCAGGGGAGAATTCCTTCCCAATATCCAGCCTAAATATCCCCTCTTTCATGGACCCATCCCTCTTTGTCTGTCCCTGATGAAGAATCCTCCTTTCCTTCGGCCCTTATTTCCTGACGTTTCCCTGACCTGTGGATGCTGTTGCTGCCCCTGGGAAGTCCCCTCTGCCTGTCTTTATTCTCCTCCTTGTCCCGTCTTGACTATTTAGATCCTGAGCTTCCAGGCCCAGCCCCTTTCCCATGTGGCTGCTGTGACAGCTGGGGCCACCTGGGGCCACCTGGAGCTCCCTGCTCGGTTGCCTGGCTGCCATTGCAAACGCAGCTCGTTGTCACCTGCATCCTTGGACTCCTGTCCAGCTTTTCTATTGGCTTGGGTGGCCTTTGAAGGAAAATTAACTCCTAAAAACACAGGCTCTCCACGCAGGCTGCAGCCAGAACCTGCAGCAAAGCAGTTAATGGTTAACAGCAGCGCTGGATAATTCCCTGCTTTTCCAGTTTCCAGCCACAACAAGCTCTGGAGAAGCAGCATGGATGAAGCAGCCGAGTGTTTATAATGCCCAGATTTATTTTGATGGGATTTTTGGGGCTTTAATGACCGTAATTTCCATTTCTGTACCGCCCCTTCTTCCTGTTTTTCGTTTCCCGCTGTCAGGTGACGGCCTGGGCTGGGCACATTCCCATTTTCATTAGGAATTTCACTGACAAAAACAGCAAAGCAGAGCAGCCCCCATCACATCCTCAGCTGATGAGACAAAACCTCAGCCTCAGGACTGTGCAATCCAAAGATCTCTACCAATTTCCATGGAGACCGACCCAGAGCACCTGGGAATTCAGCACTCTCCTACAGCAATCAAAATGCTGGTAAACCACCAGCTTGGGGTTGTTTAATCCAACGTTTTCTGGGATTTGTGCCTTTGGAATTGAAATAAATGTGGCTGTCAGACCCAGAAATCAGTTTGTGCCCCAGGAAGCACCAACTGAGGATGTTGGAAAAACCTCAGGAATGGTATTGGGGTTAAGGCAGCAGGGAAAGGGACACAGCCCGCAGAAGGGAAATAAGGAAGGCAGGGAAAGGACCTGCTGCTTATTTTAAAGCGGGATTTTAAAGGATGCTGGGAGATGAAGGATCATCCCGAGGGGATGTGGCTGTGCCTGGGGTGACCGTGGCTCTCTGAGGGCGCAGCCCCTCAATCCTCCTCCATCCTCCAGCAAAACCCATGCCCAGGAGCCGCAGGGCACCACAGGAAGGCATCCCACAGGGATTGCAAGGGCCTGGCAGCCCTGCTGACAAAATGACCCTAAAAATCGCAGCAGTCTCAAGAGAAGCCCCTGCTTTCCCTGCAGCCTCTGCTGTTTGCCGGGTAGCCCCAAATCCGGCCAAATGTGGGGTTTTTAGGAACCCGTGTACATCTGGAAGCCACGAGGCTGCCGGAGGTGACGGCGCCAGAGCCTCGGGGGAACAAACAGGACAGAAAAGGAGCGAGGAGTGGATCCGCGGTGGAAAAGGGGTCGCTGGATTCCTGGAAGGATTAAAGTGCCTCGTAAAACAGCCCCATTGAGCCAGCGAGCGCTGACATCTCGGCTTAACAATGCTCTTTAGCAGCCCTTTGAGAGAGCGATGTGCAATGCTGCTCTCGGGAGGTTCGAAGCTGCCGAAATTCGTGTTCATACCTCGGACCATGAAAGGATGAAGAGAGGGTTTATTGCAGCCCTGTGCTGCAATCGTCTCCTCGCAGCTCTTTGCTCTCAAGCTTTAGGAACTTGAGGAAGATGTCTGGACACCTTCTGGGCTGTCTGGAGGTTGTGTGGGCTCTTGGCAAATCAGGCTCAGGGTTTATCCAGTCCCAAAACCCTGGGCTTAACCCAGAGCTCCGTAAATCCAGATTCAAAGGATGGGAGCTGGAGAAAATCCACGCTGGAGGCCTCAGAGGTTGGGCAAGGCTCTGATGCGGGTGGGTGGCACAGGAGGTGACTTTGGGAGTGTGCTCAGACAGCAGGGATGAGCTGCTGAGGTTGGGGGTTCTCAGTGGCACCAAAAAGCAGGGGGTGACCCCACAGGGATCAGTGCAGCTTTTCCGGCTGCGCTGTGATGCAATTCCCAAATTCCCCCGGCAGTGCTGCCTGCAGCTCCTGCTGGAGCAGTGCAAACCCCCAGGGCGCTGCTGCCTGGAGCATCTTTATGGATTAGGGCTCTCCAGGATCTCCTCTAGTTTTAATTGTGGTGATTAATTGCCTCGTCAGTAATTCAGTTGGAAATGTATCATTTTGATTCTTTCCTTGTTTGGGGACCAATTTTTTCCCCTGCCAAACGGTCCTGGGAAGCTGCACGGCTGTCAGTGCCACCCTGTCCCGGGGCACCGTGGAGAACAGCTGGGATGAAGAGGAGGAATCAAGGAGCTGATCTGGGATTTGGGTGAAGAACCAGCCCAGGGGACAGCACAGGGGCACACAGGGGACTCCAGATTCCTCTGCCATCATCCTGTGAAACCCTTGGGATTCTCAGCACCTTCTTCATCGCCTTTCACCCTCTTTTTTCCTCCTCCTTGGTTCCTTTGACCTCTCCTCCTCCCGCAGCCCCACGCCCACTGCCCTGCTGTTGCTCAGCTCCTCTCCAGCCGGGTCCCCCAGCCCATTCCCACCTGGAGTTATTGCCATCCATCACCCGCCAGCCCCAGGAACCCACGGAGAGGCTCTGCCACCTGCTCCGGTGCACTCCGTGTTTTGAACCCCCTTGGTCATCCTGCCTGCATCCAGCCTCTCCCTCTGGCAGCCGCAGCCCTTCCCAAACTGCCCTGGCATCTTTCTGTTCCCACGGGCCACGTGCAGCCCCTCCCTGTGGTGCCACTCGTGGAAAAGAAGAGTGGCAAGAGCAGGGCTTTCCATTCTTTATTTGTCGGAACGATTTGTTCGGTGACAGGAACAGAGCTCTGACCCTCCCCACGGTGCTTCAGCTGCACACACAGCTCCCCACGCCAGCTCCCAGCTCCCTGCAGCTCTCCTTCCCCGCAGAGCTGCAGCTCCAGCCCGTGGGTGCGATTTCCAGGCAGGACAGACCACGATTCCCTGTTCCCCCACCCGTTCCCAGTCCAGCTGCACAGGGAATACTGGAGCATCCCCACTGCCAGTGCTTAGGCTGGGCTTTGCTGAGCTGGACCTTGGCCGTGCACTTGTCCCTACCAGGGATTGTTCCCCAACGGAGCACAGAATCCCGGAATGGGTTGGGTTGGGAGGGACACTGAAGATCATTTAATTCCCATCCCCTACCATGGGCAGGGACACCTTCCACTATCCCAGGGTGCTCCAAGGCTCCAACCCGGCCGTTCCAGGGATGGGGCAGCCACAGCTTCTCTGGGAAATCCATTCCAGGGCCTCCCCACCCTCACAGGAAAGGATTTCTTCCCGATATTTTGGGATACGAGTGCTCAGTGCCAACGCTGAACCATTTAGGCTCTGTTTGCCCCTTCCCTGCACCCCACAGCAGGGAGCGAGCAGCCCAGAGGCTGCTCCAGGGGTGCCTTTGGATCTCTGACAGGCTCATTAATGCCCAGGCTCATCCTGTGCTGAGCCACGGGAAGGACAGGGAGCGGCAGCAATCAGGGAGCCAGGGAGGCTCTTGGAAGGGGAAGAGGAGCACTGGTCGAGTGGCAGGACAAAAGGAACAGCAGGTGCTTGAGGAGCAGCACTGGGGAAAATGGAATGAAGTTTCCAGGGGAAAACACAGGTGGGAAACTCCCAGCAGCTCCTGCCATGGAGCACGGAGCCACCGCCCAGGGGACAGCACAATAACCCCGGGGTCAGGGCGCCTAAAAATAGATCCACCAGGGGATGGAATCCATGGAACAAGCCTGAAGGGTCACGGGCAGAGGGATTTGGACAGCTCTGCGAGGCAGCAAGCAGCAGGTCCCTGCTTTTGGGCTGGAAAATGATTGGAACAGCTTCATCCCTTCCATTCTGCAACCTTGCACATCAGGGATTGGGGAGAAAGAGAACTGCCATGACCCCCTGCATGTCCCTAACCTGGAAACAATCCCAAGGACAGTGTTTCCAGTGTGTAATAAGGGACTGGAGCCAGCCAGGAATCTTCTGAGGAACAGGTTCTTGTTGGGAAATATCTCCCTTTGGCAGGTTTGGACAAAGCACTTCAGAGGGAAGGGAGAAATCAGGTTCTCCTGGAGCAGCTGGGAGCTGTGCCAAGGGATTTCAGGGTATCCTGAAAGCATGGGAGCTGTGGGAGAGCAGCAGGGCACCGGAGAGCCCCCCAGGTGAGCAACTCTCGCAGAGACACAGACCCTGCACAAAGAAAATCGGGATAGAGCGGCACTGCCCAGCCCTGCAGCCTCTGTCCTTCCCAACAAAGCCCTGCCCAGCTGGCTCTTAGTCCTTGAAAGATCAAAACTGCACCCTCACCCCAGGGACAGCAGTTCTGGTCTCAGCTTTTGCTCTTGCCCCGCGTGTCCACCCCGTGTCCATAGAATCGTGGAATGGGTTGGGTTGGAAGGGACCTTAAAAATCATTTAATTCCACCCCCTGCTATGGGCAGGGACCCCTTCCACTATCCCAGGCTGCTCAGAGCTCCATCCAGCCATCCTCGGACACTTCCAGGGACGGGGCACCCTTTTCAAATCTTCCAGAACCACAGAATGGCTTTGGTTGGAAGGACCCTTGAAGGCCACCAAGCCCAACCCTCCCAGCACAGCAGGACACCTTCACCAGAAGGCTGCTCCTGGTCTGCTGGGAGGTGTCCTTGTGTCCTGCCCCTCTGCTCTGTGCCCTCCCACAGCCCTGGGTGTTTGTGGGGAGGGGGCTCCTTTAGCAGCTTCACATCAAGCAGCGAGAAAAATAAATAAATAAATAGGATTGCACTTGAGGGAAAGGTTTTGCAGCTGGAAGCCCGAGAGGGAAGGTCTGAGATGGGGCTCCCACAGTTCAGTACCAGCACGTTCTGCCCAGCTCCGGGAGCAGCTCAGTGACCAGAGAGCTGCAGCTGGGCCGAGTCCAAGGTGCACATTTTCCTATGGATTTCAGTCAGTTTTTCCTGCTGTTCCCTGCCTGAGACCATCACTCCCTCCATCTCTTTCTCTGCTCCATGGGTTTTCCACGGTCCAAAATCAGGAGCTCAATGTGCTCCTTCCCACAGCTGCAGGAGAGGGATGGATGCTCTGTCATGAGCCTCAGGCGGTAAATCTTGGCTCCCAAGGGTGGCTGGTCCTGCTAAAATGTGACTTCCTGCAAGGAAAGGGATGGCCAGGTCCCAGCCTTTCCAGTGGCCGAGGTCCAGGCAGGACAGTTGGAGGTTTTTGGGAGCAAGGAGCAAACGAAGGGCACATTCCATCTGCACGGGGCAGGATTTGCCCTGTGCCAATCCTTCTGCTCCTTTGTGACAGTCAGGGCCCCCCGTGCTCTCTAGAGAAGAAGAGGTAGACAGAGAAGACACCAGAAGGAGAAACAAGCACAGAATGAACAGAAGGAATCTTCCACGCTTCTCTCTCTTGGTCTTGGACAGATTCCTGTTTCACCTGGATCCCCAAGCAGGGCGTGGACAGGCTGCCATGAGCACGTCCTACTGCTCTCCTGACCTGGCCATGAGGCAGTGACCTGGCTGTGCCTCTTCCAAACCACCTGGAGACCACACCTGGCCCTGGTGCTCCCTTTTGGAAAGGGTTTTCCAAGGGCAAAAAAACCCCTCGGCACCTTTTGTCATGGTTTGGCCATTCCCTCCTTCAGTTCCCTGTAGCTTCTTTCCCAGTGTCCTCCAAGGCTCTCAGAGCCTCTCCTGGTCCCTTGGTTGTCCTTCCCCAGCTTCTCCTGGAGGCGCTGTGCGATGGGCGATGGGTTGGGATGAGGACCTTTGCCAAGGCAGTCACTTCCCACAGCATCCCCAGGCTCAGGGAAGCCAGGCCGTGCTCCCACTCCATCTCTCCCGAGCCCTCACGAGCTCAGGGTGGTGAGGAACAGAGGTTGGATCATTCAGCTCTCGACCATTCCTGGGCATCCAGGGATCTCTGTGAGGAAACAAAAGGAAGGAGAACAGCATTAATTTAGCCTGGAGAGGTTGGGATAGAGGAGGGATTCAGATGCCAAAGCCAGGGGAGAGATTAAACCTCTTTCCTTGGTTGTGGAGATACCAAATGACAGAAAAGTCAGGTGGAAAAATGGGAAATTAATTTGGAGATAGAGAAAGGAACAAGTACAGAATATGCCCGTGTTTTTGTTTTCTGGAAGTGATATTTTTTAATATGGACATGTAAAAGATTATCATCTGTGCGTGTAGGAGAAAAAAACAGCTTTAAAGCCAAAATGGATCTGCAGAGAGGAAAAAAACCCCCGTATCTGTTCTTTGGGAACACAATGCCTCTCTTGGAAGAATTCTGGGTATCCAAACTGGAGTTGTATTTCTTGTGCAAATCAAGGATGAAGTTCCAACGTGACAGGGATGATTTGCACCAGTGTCCCTTGCCAGCATCTCTTTAAAAAGATTATTTGCACTCCATCTGCCCTGCAAAGTGTGTTTATCCATCCTTCCCTCCTTCCTCGCTCCCTTCTTCCCTTCCTTCTTCCCTCCCAACCTGTGCCAGGGCCTCCTCACCCTCTCAGGAAAGAATTTCTTCCCAATATCCCACCTAAACCTCCTCTCTCTCAGGTTGAAGCCATTCCCCCTTGTCCTGTCCCTGCAGTTCCTGAGGAAAACTGGAAATGTTGCAGATTATGAGCTCTTTAGAAAACCCCCGTGTGAAATAATCCTGGCTCTGCAATTCCAGCAATTTCCACAGGCAACATTCCCCTGTGGGACCAAGGCCCAGCAGTTTATCCAGGGTGGACAATCCAGCCAGACATGAGGGGTGGGTGATGAAAGCCGTGACTTTGTGTGCTGTGGAATGCTGAGCACGCTGGAGTTTTTCCAGAACAAATCTGGAAACTCAGAGTGAAGCTCCTCTGCCCTTTTTCCTCAGCTGGGATCCCGAGGCCTCTTCTGCAGCAATCCTATAGATGGTGCTTGTCAGCTTCCAAGGAAGCCTGAACCATTCCCAGAGTTCCCAGGGCAAAGCCGCTTGTGGAGTTCAAGTGGGAAGGAAAAGGGAATATTCCAAAATAATTCCATTTCTGCGTTCAGGAAACGGAAGCACGGAGCACAGCAAGGTTGTGCCTCCAGCTCTGCATCCCTCACCACTGGGACTTAATTGCTGCTGCCGTAATTAGAGAGCTTTGCTCGTTAGAGTGGTGCTGCTCATCACCCCCATCCTTCCCAGGCCGGGGGCTGAGATCTTGGCTTCGTTTTTCCCAGGAAAACAGAGGAAGTCGATGTTTCTGGATATCTTACAACAAGATTATCACAGTAATGACTGTGTGGTGTTCCAACCCGAGCCACACAGTCTGACAGGAGGCAGAAGTCCAAAGCCCTCTTCCTGCTGCCCCACTGGATGAGCTTCCCATCCAAACTCCAGTTTCCATGGCAACAATCCCAGTTTGGTTTCCCTCCTAGCAGACTCCACCGTGAGCAGCCATTCAGTGAGAACAAAACGGGTGGGAGAGCCGGGACAGGGTTCTGTTACCTCTCCCTGCACCTCCACGGGCGCCTTCCAGCTGAGTGCAGGACAAGGAGGCACCTCTGGGTCACTCTCAGCAGGTGCCAGGTCCAGCCTGAGCTGCTGACCCCACATCCTGCTCGGTGGCACCTCCAGGTCACCCAGTGCTCCTCCTGGACCCTGAGAGCAGCCGTGCCACACATGACTGCATCTCACCCTGGCCAACCCGAGCCACTCCGAGCCATTAAAAAAGTCACTCATGAACAATTCAGAGTTGGCCAGGTGCCACCAGGAGAGGGGTGTAAATCACCCTGTGTCCAGGGGCGTTTATGGGGCAAGGCTGGCAGGCCCTGAGGTGCCCACTGGGCTCTCCAGCTTCCCCAAGAGCAGCCACCAGAATTCCAGGCTCCTTTACAAATTCCCTTTAGGCAGTGAGGTTGTTTGGGAAGCCCTAGAGCTTCAAGAGGAAATATCCACTTCATATCCATATTTATTAATATTAATATTCAAGGAGAAATATCCACAGACTGCTCAAACCCACAGGCTGCAGCCTGGAGCCACAGCAGAGGGGGGCCAGCACCTCTTTTACATTCTTTCACTTCTAATCCTTTAAAAAAAGGTGGGAAAATCTAGAGGAACAAGCGAGCAAGGATTAACACCCTGACTGCTGCCTTCAACAATTTTTGTGTCCTCTTGGAGGAGAAAAGTGCAGCCAAGAGCAGCATTCCCACCCCTCCAGGCCAGCTCTTGGCATCACTTCCAGGGGCAGTTCCTCCCCTGGTGGAAATTGTTCCTCCACATGCTGGGATCAGCTGGGATCTCCGGTTCCTCCACGGACATCTGCCTGGTGTCCATCAGGGTGTGAGGGCACCACTGCCTTGCTCTCCATCATCAGCCCCACACAACCCCAAGGCTGGGATTCATCCCTGTGGGACTCTCCTGGAGGAATGTCGGGCAATGGCACGAATCACTTTCCCCAGGATTTATCCTTTCCTTCATTAATGACCTGGAGCTCTTTGAGACCCAGAGCGTGCTCAAGCTACAACTCATTTCCATCAACTTAATTCCAGCAAAATCCACGGAACCG
>NW_008236924.1:5884449-5895165 GCF_000691975.1 Corvus brachyrhynchos | reverse complement strand
CAGCAAAACCGCCGGACCCGCTCTGCCGTCAGCGCTGCATCCCAGAGCAAACCCCGCCTTGCTGTTCAGGCCTAGGACAGGCTGAGCCCAAGCCCTTTTTGTGTAAATCAGCAGCACTGCTTTGAAATCAAGGAGTCAAACTCCCCTTCGCAGTTCCACGCCAGCGCTGACGTCAGCGCGGCCATCCCGCATTCATCCCCGTGTCGCCGGGAGAGGATTTAGCCCTCACTGATTTATTCCCCAGTGCAACTGAGGTGCAGGGGGAGCAGGGTTGGCAGCTTGTCCTGATGGAAGACAGGGCAGCCCAAACAGCGGCATGATCCCAGGAATCTTTATTTATGGGCTCTGGGCGTGAGCGCGCGCGGAGGGAGGAGGGCTGGGAGATGGCAGCTCGAGTAAACAGCTCATCCCTTCTCCCAAACATCTGCCTCGTAAAAGCACAAAATCAGATGTTGGCCTGGAATGCTGCTGGCTGCTCCCAGTGACACGGACAGAGCACAGCTCGCCTGACCCCTTCCAACATTTCCTCTGCCCTGGGAGCTGAATTCCTCAAGGTTCACAAGGCAAAGCTAAATATTCAAAACAGAAGCTGGCCGAGGAAACCTTGCAGCCTCTGGTCCTGAGCAGTGCCTGTTCACCTGTGGGAATCTTGGATTCAGCGGGGTGAATCAGCCACACCCCACAAAGCAAGGGATGCACGGTCTTGCTAACAACTTCCCAGCTGGAATTCACTCCTTTACATTCCCTTCTTTTGGTTCAGGACAGCCCTAGGAGAGGTGGAAGCCTGATGATAATGACATTTTTGGTCATTAGCCCTAATTAATCCCAGGCTCAAGGACAGCTGTTCCACAGGGTGAAGAGCTGATGAGAAAGTCAAAATTCCCTTTCCAGTCAATGGGAATGGATTGTTGCCCACAGAGTCACAGGGGGAGTTTGAAATGGCTCCCATGGGACATTTCCCAAGGGGTCAAGGAGAGGATGAAGAGGAAAAAAATTCCCTGTGGATTGTCTTAGTGCTTTGCACTAAGTGGTTTTGCAAATCAGCAGGTTTTTAGGAACAGCAGTGACAGGACACAGGGAATGGCTTCCAAATGAAAGGGAATAGATTTAGATGGGATATGGGGAAGGAATTCTTCCCTGTGAGGGTGGGCAGGCCCTGGCACAGGGTGCCCAGAGAAGCTGGGGCTGCCCCTGGATCCCTGGTAGTGCCCAAGGCCAGGCTGGACGGGGTTTGGAGCAGCCTGGGACAGTGGAGGGTGTCCCTGCCATGGCTGGGGTGGAACGAGATGATTTTTAACCATTCTGGTATTCTGTGATTCCATAAATCTTAGATTTGCTTCCTTCCATTTGGAGTGTACCCTGTGGAAACCTCCGTGGGAGCTCCATGGAAATGGAGCCCAACCCTGGGACTAACTCAGCTCTCTGCAAGGCAGTTGTGCAGCTCTTCCCCAAGCAATCCAAGGATTCAGAGTGGAATGAGGGCAGAGAAAGACGGAATTTCCTGCTCCAGCCCTCCAGGAACCAGGAGAATCTGCCAGCCTTGCCCTGTACAGTCTGCACCTCAGCAGGGGTCTCAGAGCCCAGTCAGGCCTGGCACAGCTCATCTCCAGACTGCCCCCCCTTTCCTTTCCTGCCTCTCCAGTCTCTCCTTGGAAACTCCTGCTATTTTATCCTGTTTCTGCAACCTGTCATCCCCCATTTGCCAACAATTCCTCCCGGAACCTTCAAACAGCATCTGCTCCAAGTGCAGGGTGTGAGAGGGATCCCAGGGCACAGCAACAAGAGAGGAACCATCAGGTGCTTCTGCACAGCTCAAGGGGAAAGAAGAACCTGGGAATGCCTGATAAGAAGCCAAGATGTAACACAAAAAACCCCCAGAGTGTCCCAACCCCAGATTTAGTCTGTTTTATGATCGCTTTTATCTAGGAAAGGAAAAAATTCCACCTCATCCCTCCCACTCTGCTGTTCCAAGCCTGGGCTTTCGGGCACCTCCATGCTTGGCTGTGCAAGGTGATGTTCCAGGTGACACAGGGGGATGCTCCTGGGTTTCCTGCAGCACCTTTTCTGCAGAATTCATCCCTGACTCCCAGGTCCCAGCCTTGGGAATGCCTCTGGACACTTTACAAAGCATCCATCAGCCCATTTCTCCCCTGCCATCCTCCCCTGCACCAGGTTGTGCTTATTTTATCCCCTTTTCCCATGAGCTCTCCTAGGGACTGGGATCCAGCAGCCAGTGCCACGAAGCCAAACTGGGACACAACTTCCCAGTCAGTCCTTAGCACATGTCCAGCTTTCCCCACCGGCCAGGCACCGGATTAACTCCACATCTCCACTTGTTGGCTGTGGCATCAAACTTCTCTGAAGATCCAGGTCCTCTGTGTCCTTAGTCCCCACCTGAAGGATCTCCCAGCACTGGGATATTGCTCAAATCTACCTGAGTGAAGATCCCCGGCTCCCACACGGGTGCAGTTCCATTCTGAAATCCCCAACCTGGATTTTCATTTCCTTTGCTGAGGAATAATGTCCCCATCAAATGATGGGTTTGAAGGACTTCTTTTTTTCCTGGCAGAGGATCATCCAAGTACCTCTGGAAAGCAGCCAGGATGGCAACAGCTGCAAAGCAACAGGCTTTTAAAAGCTCTGTTATCCCATTTCCCTCTCCTTCCCTTGTCCCAGCTTTTCTGAGGGTTTTTTTCTCTCTTTTGTTGAATTTTGGGGAAGTGGAAGGACACTGTTTGCTTTGGGTCTTGTGGGGGTTTTAAAATCATTGAACAGATTGAATGTTGTTCCCAACAGAGGGAGCAGGGAGCAGGGATAGAATCATGGAATGACTGGGGCTGGAAGGGACCTTAAACTCATCCAGTGCCACCCCTGCCATGGCAGGGACACCTCCCACTACCCCAAGCTCCAAGCCCCGTCCAACCCGGCCTTGGACACTGCCAGGGATGGGGCAGCCCTCACAGGGAAGGATTTCTTCCCAATATCCCATCTAAACCAACGCAGGCAACATTTTTCCCTTGGTTTGTGGCACTATAATTCCCTTTTCTTGGTGTGATGCCAGCAGAGTGTGGACTTGTCCTTAAGCCTGGCTTACACCCAATTTCCTCTGCAGATACTCCAACTAATACAGGCTTAAACCCAAGCCAAACAATGAGCAGAACAACATTCTCCCTGTAGGAACAACGGATTCTCTCCTCCACCAGCCTTTGGACTCCACACGGAGCAAGGTCTGGGATGGGATTTTGAATTCTCTCCTCCATTTGCCTTTAGATTCCGCACAAAGGAAGGTCTGGGATGAGATTTCAGTTCCCTCCTGCCACAATCCAAGCACAAAGCTCTGAGCAAGCTGCTCTCCCTGGCCCTGCTGCGAGCAGGGGGTTCTGGTGGGATGTTGGGATGATCTCCAGAGTTCCCTCCCGGTTCCTGCAATCCTGTGAAACACAGAGGTGGGAGCACTGCTACGTGCCAAGCTCAGGAGGTCGTGGAATGTGAAAAAACACGGAGACACCACCAAATCCTCACAAGAAAATAGCAACCAACGATCCTCTAGATGGGAAAGAGCCAAGGATCTGACAGAAGTGGGGGATCAGCTGGTGCCTGTGGCTGCCTGGAGGGGATCCACACCGAAAACATCCCACATTTTAAGGTAGAAGCATTTGTGGACATTTGGATTGCAGCAGTGCAAATCCCTCCCCAGACTCGGCGTCATCGCTTGTGGAATTCAGCTCTGAACTCTGATTTCCTCCGACCGCTCCGAGGATTTCTTGGAAAACTTGTAAATGGAGTTGGGGCGGTCGGTTTGACTGTTTTATGCAAAATATCTCGGTGTCAGGGGAAAATGCAGAAGGATTTTTATTGTAGGAAGTCCAAGAGCGCCTGGTAAATGAGCGCTCAGCCAGGGGTTTGCTCCCTCCCACAAAACCAGGGATATCCTCTCCACCTGCTCATGCTGCTGTCTCCCACCTGAGGGCAGGAGGAAAATCTTCTTTTGGAGACTTTATGCCCCTCATTCTCTGCCCAGTGAGGAGCATCCATGAGCTCTCCTTCCCACCCCCTCCTCATGGAACTTCATGGATTAAAACTGACCCCATTTCTCACTTCCCACAGAAGCAACCCCATCGCAGACACATCTATTTCATCCCTGCTGGAGTCACACAGACAACCTGGAGGAGTATAAGCAGCAATTCCTGCACTTTGGTTAAATCACTGGATGTTGGAGGACGCTGCTCCTGAGGCATCCTGCGGATCTTCCATCCCATTAAATCACTGACGATCGGATCAGAAGTGCACAATTCCACAGGGCAGGGAGAGGGACAGAGCCCCAGCTGGCCTCTTGTGCAACACATCCCCACTAACTGTTTCCAAAGCCGCTCCAGAGCTTAAATCTCATTCCCAAAATCGCCTCGGGCAATCGCTTGCTCAGCAGTAGCTGCTCCTCCATGAGAGTAAATCCCTAATTTTTTCCCTGATCCTCCTCACCCACATCAAAGGGTGGAGCACAGGAGTTGTGCCAAGGCCTGGTGAACACTCCCAGGGCTTACAGGGCTGAACCTGTGTGGCAAACGCTCCGGCACGGCTGGGTTCACAGCGAGCTTTGGTTCCCTCACCAAAGCCGAGCGGCGCCGCCGCAGCGGGGCTGGCAGCGGGTGCTGATGCTATCACAGGCAGACACAACACGGCCCTGCAGAGGCTCTGCAGCTCAGACAGCACCCAGGCAGGGCCAGGCACCCACGGGTGGAGCGGGCATCGCACCTGGGTAAACACAACCCGCTTTCCCAGAGCCCGGCTCCCAGCGGTGACAGCAGCGCAGCCCGCGGGGCTCTCCTGCTCGGCTCCCTGGCAAGCCCCTTCTGCAGGCAGTGAGCACATGGTTGGCATCTGCCGTGGGGAGATATAAAAAGATTTCCCTGCGGGGTGGAGCTCGGCTCGTTGGTGATCTCATGGTTTCAGTCACGGTGACCCGCTGCACTTGATGGATGCAGCCCTGCCCCCATGCCCCTGTCAGCAGCAGCACTTCTGTCCTCAGCCAAGGAGCTTGGGGTTGCTTTATCCGCCCTTTCCAGGGCAAATCCCAGTTGTGCACAACGACAGCAAGCCCCGTCTGTCCTCCTGATTCCCAGAGATGGGGCTGGAAACGAGACAGACATCCCTTGCAGAAGGAAAAGTCCAGGAATGTGCAGAAATGGCAGGGGCAGGATGTTAAGGGGATGCAAGGTTTTCATTCTGGTCACTTATTTACTGCAATTTCCCTCCTGTTTAGGAAGATTGAGAGGCCCAGCTGTGACCTGAAACCCCATTTGGAAATGGATGGTCCCAACACTTGTGCAGGAATGAGAGGAGCTGAAGGAGCTCACCTACAGCTCTTGGAGGGCCTGATATGGAAGGGTTTCAGGTGTATTTTATTTTGAATCACCTTCATAGTTATAACAGCACTGAAATCTGAAGGACCCCAGCTTTTTACAGAGCTGGGTGACATTGTCTGGTTCCTCCACCCTGGTGGTCCCAAGGCTCCCTATGAAGGCAGGAGGACAGAGCTGGGCTCAGGATCACATAAAGTGGCCAATAAAAACCTGTGCTGTGCAATGAGAGAGTGGTTCCCATGCACAGAAATCCGTAGGAAGGGTCTGGGAATGATAACTGAGCTTTCCATAAATTACTGGAAGTCAAACGTTGACGGATTCCATGTCAGGAAGATGAAAGGAGGAGCGGGTGGGATTTATTCAGCTCCACACATTTATTCAGCTCCATTATTCTCACCTCCGAAACCAGTCCAGCAGCCCTTTAATCCCTCAGCAGCTCATCTCTAAATTGTCTCT
Source organism: Corvus brachyrhynchos (assembly GCF_000691975.1). Taxonomy (NCBI): domain Eukaryota; kingdom Metazoa; phylum Chordata; class Aves; order Passeriformes; family Corvidae; genus Corvus; species Corvus brachyrhynchos. The sequence continues at coordinate 5,889,349 of NW_008236924.1, read as the reverse complement.
ATCATTAACAACAAAGTGCTCGTTATTCCCATCGCCATCCTTTGAGGGAGCCGTGGATGGGGGTGAGGATTCCTGCGGAGAGAAGCAGCGCAGAGCAAGGGCAGGAGACACAGGTTTAGGAGGTGATGTCCCTCTGGCTTGTCCCATCTATCCAGGGAAGAGGTGGACACCCCTTTCCTTCGGCAAAGACACTGCCTGAAAAACTTCCAAGCAACTTCTGAGCAGGATAAACCATCCCTGTGGTTCCTCCAGAAATCAGCACGTTTCTGTTATTAATTGTAACAAAAAGGAATTGGAACTCCTGGCTGAACCCACAGGGCATTTCCTCGTGGGAAGCCCCAGAGTGGGCCCGGCTTGGCTGTCCCTATAATTAGCGTTTGTCCCGAAATTGCCACGATCAGCCTGTGACACCTCCGGCCCCGTTTGCATTGATGCAATCACCTCGGGCTTCTCCACTCACAGAGACATGAGGCATCCTCGAGAAATGGAAAGAGGCACCCTCGGACAAATCACGCCAGAGGGGAGGGGGAAGGAAGAAAGTTCTCTGCAAACACAACCCGATTCCTCAGTGGCTGGAGGAAGAGAATTTAGCAGGTACTTAAGGTTAATGAAATAAGCTCGAAGGGGATGCAGTCACTTCTAGGTTAGGATTACTCAAGACTGAAAAAATACAGCAGAAAATGGCTTTCCACTACTGCCAGGCAAGGATTGCATGACTGGAGTGAAGGATTGTGTCTTATCCTTCGGGGGTCTAGCTCTGGTGTCTCGTCTCCCCTGTGATCTGAAAGACCTGGACGGAGGTGTCTCCCAGACACCCTCAAAACTGGCAAAGAAAGAGAAGGGTTTCATCCCTGGGTGCATCTGCATCGGGCTGGGGCTCAGATTCCGGCTGATGCCGGCTGAGGCAGCCAGGGATGGTCAATGTGCGGTAATTGGGAAGCATCCTCTCTCCCAGCTCCTGGGCATGTGAGCAGGGACGGTGCCCTTGCAGGCAGCAGGGTCCTGGCAGGCGGCAGTGGCAGGTGGCACCGGGATGGGCGATGAGTCACCAGGGCACACACTGGTTTCTAATCTGGGCCCCGCTCTTTGTCACCTCGGAGCAGGGTGACACCTTCACGCTGCATTTCTGTCTTCCTGCTGCTCAGCAAGCCCTTCGTACCAAAGCCTTGGTGCCTCACACAGGACTGAGGTCTTGAGGAATTACACACAAAGCCGGGAGGAACATCTGGGCACCCCCAAGTCCTGTGTGTGTGTCAGCAGCAGCACCATCTCCACCCAGGGACTGCATAACCCAGGCAGCTGCTTTTCAGGAGTGGATACAGACATTGGACAGATATCTCCATGTTCCAAGGGCTCCTTGCACAGCAGGACAGCTCCTGTCCAGATTTGGGTCATGCTTCACATCCCTAATCCAGCCACGGTCCTGCCCAGGTCCCCATCCTGTGGGTTGCCACCTTCCCATGGGAAGTCTGGAATTCCCTGGGCCACTCCTCACCTCCTCTGGGGCTGCCCAAGGATAAATCACCTCAGCAAAGTGGCAATGACAGTGGTGCTCCTGTTCCCAGGGCGCTGGACACAGCAGGGCCACAGCCCTGGTCACCACGGGGACAAGTGGGGTGGACACAGCAGGAGAGGTGACAACGCTGACCTGGTCCTTCCAAACGAACCACAGCTGCTGCCTGGCATCATGCACGTATTTGATGCCATTTGCAGGTAAAAGCAAAATGGTTTCATTTGCCTGGGGGTGTTTTTTCTCTGCTTTTCCCAGAACTGGAGCCCCATGGCACAAGGCAGAGGGGATTGTCATTAAAAATAAACCAACATTCCCCTTCCCAGCTCTGGGAGTATAAATTAGGCTGGACACTTGGACAACTCCCCTGGCACTGGGGTGGAGACAGCCCAGGGTGATAAATAAAGAGCAAACTAAGAGCAGCAAAACTCCTGGGAGCAACACTGGTGCCAAAGCCCAGCAGCATCCCAGGTACCCAACCCCTTCCCACAGCCCTTCAGCTGGGAAAACCCCATTTCCCCTCCAACTCTTCGGGCTGGCAAAGTGGTCAAAGGTTGGACTCGATGATCTGAGAGGTCTTTCCCAACCCTCAGTGGTTCTGTGATTCCCCATTCCCACCTCCTCATCACCGTGGCCATCCCCGTGCAGGGGGGCAGCACGGCTGTCCTGGTTTGTCTCCATACCTGTCACACACTCACCCCAAAGGCATCCACGGCTCCAGAATGACAGGAACGCCTGCTCCACGCCCTCCCAGCCGTGCCTTGGCAGGCAGCAGAGCAGCTCTGAGAAGGAAGCAAAGCTACTGCTCATTCCAGAGGCAACCTTCCTCCCCACAAAGCTCCGGAGCAGACAGGGGAATGGCCAGCGTGGGAGGGCAGAGGCACCGGTCAGGCTGCCTGCACTGAGGTGCAGATCCTGCTCTCACAGCATTTCCCAGCCCTGCTTCCTCTTCTGCAGCCCATTCCTGCCTTCTCCCTCCCTTTCCAGGGGATCCAGCCTCTTGAGTTTCCTGCTGGTGCTCGAGTCATTTTCCCTCCTAGGACTGATTTCTCATCTTGAATTGTTTCCCCATCTTTTTACACTCTCCTTGGGCTATATTTCACTTTGCCTCTGTTATTTGGTTGCCTCCACCTTTCCCTTTACCAATGTTCCAGAGATTCCTTCCATCACCACTCAGTGCTGGATTTGACTTTCATGGCAGAGCTGATGGGAGCCTCCTTAGACAGCTGCAGTTGTCCAAACATGTCCTAAAACAGTTGTCCAGTTTTACCATTATCTTTCCCCTTCCAAGTTTTGAGCGCTAAATGGAATTTTTGGGCAGAGAAAGAAACCATCCCTGAATCCACTCTGAGTTTATTGCAAGCCTCTGGTTTTGTAAATCATATGGGAAAGGAAAATTCCCAAAGCTGGGCCATGTAACGGTGGCAAACTAAAATCCCATCCTGCAGCCCTTAGCACAGCTTTGGAATCAGAGGGTTGGAGCCAGCCCAGCCTGAGACCAAACCTGAGCAGCTGCAATGGACCCAGCACCCCATGCTGGGTCTCTCCGAGGTCCAGGGGGACATTCCAGGCCAGTAGGAATTGTTCATCCTGCACTCCTGCAGGGCCCTTCATGTTTCCCTTCAAACCAACAATCCTTTCCGCCCATCCTCAATTAATTCTGTCTCTCCTGGCCACAATTCCTGCCTCTCCTGGCCAACATCCCCAAGTCCTGCCTCGAAACCACAGTCCCAGCCAGCACTGCTGGCTCTGCCCTGGAGGCTCCTCACCCCCGGCTCTGACCTTTCCTTTTGGGAACACCACGCTCCCCTCGCTTCCCACCACGGAAGGGGCCGGGCAGCCCCGCTGGAGCAGCCTGGCCCTGGCCCTGCCTCCTCCAGGCCCTGCCAGGCTGTGCCACCACCTCGTGTGGCACCACCTGCGGCACCAGGGAGATGCCAGCGTCCCTTCCAGCCTGGCAAACGTCAGCAGGAGGGGCCGGGGCTGCAGGGGAACAGCCTGTGCATGCCCTGCTCCCGGGAAGATGTTCATTCAGGGCTGGGAGACTCTCCTGGAGCACTTTCCCTGCTATAAATAGGAACCCCGAGGATCCCCTTTGAAGAAGGGGCTTTCTCTGCAGCAGGGAGCCCCGGAGGGACAGGGAAGCACGGAGCCAGCTCCAAGTGAGTGGTGCAAATCACATCACTGAGAACGGCCTCGTTGTTGTGAGTCACAAACCTTCTCTCTGTGCCTGTGCTCTCCCTTTTTCCTGCCCTCTGCAGCTCCCCTCTGCCTCAGTGCTGTGCCAAAGGGATTTTTTGTCTGTAAAGCTGAACCCCAGCTCATGAGCCTGGCTTGGCTCTCTAAAGAAGGTCACGAGCCACTCTCATGTCAAGGCAGAGCATCAGAGCAGGGTTTGGGTTCTGCTGAGGCCTCACCACCAGGCCAGGCTGATAAAGGTTTATCTCAGCATCGTTCTCTTGCACAAGGCACTGATACTTTTTGCCTCAGAAACCACAAGCAGCAACAACTGCTGATCCTCAGGAGACAGAGCTCAGCTGGCAGAGGGCTGGGAAAGAGGGGTGGCAGCCTGATCCCAGCCTTTGCCAAGCAGGTGAGGGGAATGGAGTGGGAGGAAAGCTCTGAGCAGTGAGAACAGATTTCCCAGTGAACTGACCCAGTTCCCCCACCCTGCTCTCCTGCAGATATTTTGGGGCTCCCACCAGCTCTGCTGCACACAGACACACTTCCTGTCACAACCAACTATCAGAAAATATGACTTCTGATATGAAAAAAACATTTGATTTCAGGGTCAGGCAGCAAGAAACTGATTTAGGGCTCCAGTTTTTCTCAGAAAAAACTGCCTCACATTTCCACTCACATGTCCAACACAACAGGGTGGGACTTTCAGGCTTTGGAATCCTGAAGTCCCAGGGATATTCTGCACTGCTTCTGAAGACTTCTTCAAGGCTGCCTCACAATTTGCTGTCCCATGGGACCTCCATCCAACAGCCACCAAGGAGGTCATGTCCTGACAGGCACCATTTAATCTGGTTGCAGGATGGCTTTGGGGGCGATAAGAAATGTTTTCAGCAGCGTGGCTCTTCAGCTGCAAGATTTCAAAATGAAGCTCTTCCCACCCAGGGATGAACAAGCATTTCCTTCAGCCAGGGAGGTAAAAAAAAAAAAAAAAAAAGATTAAGGAGAGGTTTTTCACACTTGCATACACTTAAGAGGAAAAAATATTTACATGAGGGAAAAAGGACTTGGAAGGGCCTTGCCAGAGGCCACTTGGCTGTTTATGCATTTCTCAGGCCTGGGCTGAGGCTGCAGAGCCTGAACCTCCCTGAATTGCTGAGGGACTGTTTTTAGGGCTGGGAGATCCCCTTGCTGTGGCTTCTGTGCCTGTGG
>NW_008236924.1:5880830-5884389 GCF_000691975.1 Corvus brachyrhynchos | reverse complement strand
CTGGAAGACCAGAGCCAGCTGGGATCCTCGGGGCAATCACCTCGTGCTGGGAAACCAGGACTGGCTCTGAGCACCTCTTAAGACCAACCACCATTCCAGGATGGGATGTGGAATGTCCCCTGCAGGAATGTCCTGTTTTAACAGGAACAGGGGAAGATGGGTGGCAGCTGCTGCTCCCCCACAGATGCCGAAGGTCTGGCTGATTTTTCCCTCCTGCAGTCAGCGATGGCTGGGGCTCTCTAAACCTGGAAAGCACAAATTATTATAGTTTGGGCATCTGATGTGTTTTGGAAGTGCCTGGTGCAATCTCCCCCTGTCCGAGCTGCTCACCAATTCCCTGCTGTTCTTTGTGGAAAGGAGAAGCCTCGCAATGTGCTGGGCACGCAGTGGCCTCTGCTGCCAAGGCTTCCACCGTGGGCTTAGGTGGCACAAAGGGCACAAAATCCTTGTCATTGCAACACGCTGGGCTGCGATCCTGCTTTGCATCACTCATGGTCTTTCCTCAGCCCCACCTGAAGCAAGAGGGACATCAGGACAACAGGTAACAGAGGACAGGCCAGGAGAGTGGATGTTTATCCAAGGAAACACCTCCATGAGCTTTTTAATCCTAAAAAAGTCCTAACTCCTGCCACACCGTCCTGCTGCCACCCCATTCCTGCAGGACAAGTCACCCCATCACCTTCTTCCAGCCCAAACCCCAAGCCCCCACAGCTGGGGAAGCTGCAGCTCCCTCCCAGTCCCAGGGGATCTGGCACTGGTGACCAGCAGCAGAGGATTAAACCCTCCCAGCTGCTGGAAGTGCTGCTGTGGGAACACAGGAGCCATCCAAGGCTGCCACTGTTGCCAGTCCAAACAGAGAAGCAGGTGGGGTTTAAAACCCCTGTCTGCAGATCCTGATGGGAGAGGGGAAAACCAGAGAGTGCTGAGCACCCACAACCCCGTCCCCATTGCCAGGGCTCAAAGCACTGCATAATTTCATGACATTTTTATCCACACTGTGTTTCCTCCCTGCTCCTTGAGGCGTTGGTTTTCTTTAATGAGCCCTGAAGGATTCACTGGGAAAACGTTGGAAAACATGGGAGAAATGGCTTTAAGCATGCACACTTGACTAGAGCATAAACCCCATAAACCCTCTTTATTTAAACACGTCAGTCAGTAGGAGCTGCAATAAATACTCCGAGTTTTGAACATACAGATCTTCATCTCTGCATTTAGCTGGCACAGCAAAGCCTTTCCACTTCCCTGTTTATGTGCAGATCTACGTACTGCTGTGCACAGACAATGGACACACACACGTATCTAGGTATGCACTTGTGCAAAAACGACCTACCAAGGACAGGAAACAAGGAAATATTTCCCAATCCTCTCCCACTGGTACTGGCAATATCGCACAGAAATTCAGCTGGATGCTCCTTTCCATAGGGAAAATGGGAAAACTGAAATGTCACGCACGGAGGAGCAGCAAATCCACTTTTTTCATGTGAAAGTTTGGAAAAGCTCGGTGCCCCCTTAAATATTGTGCTTGATTCAGCACCTTTACCCACAGCAATTCCAACTGCCCGATCCAGGGGTATCGGGGTTGTGTCCTGCTCTTACAACACTCCAGGAGAGAGAACCTCCTTCCAAGCTGTGGAAACTCCCGTTTCCAGCTCCGGCTGGACCCAGGCTGTGTCCCTAAAACCCCAACTGAGCTGGCTGGGCTTTGTTCGTGCCAGGCAAACACGAGGGTACGACAGAGAGAGGTTGTTCCACAGGGTCTGCCCGTGCCACCAGCTGTAAGAACAGGATCTCCAGGAGCCAGTGCTGCTGGGATATTCCTGACCCGCTCTGGAATATGACAGAAAGCACCTCCAGGCTGCTGTGGGGGCAGCTGGTGCCCCACAGAAATGTGTTGATGAGAGGGTGTGGCCAAGTGAGAGCATCCTCACAGCCCGGGCTGTGTGTTCATTGTTCATTCTTTGCCCCCAGCAAGGGAGATTAGCGCTCATGTTTGCTTGCAGAAGAGCTCCAATAAAAGTGTAACAAGGGGGGGGAAATGCTGGGGCTGCTGGGTCGGAGTTTTAGAGACAGCCAAGCTTTCACACTGGAAGAGATTTTTGCACAGGGAGGAGATGCCGAGGTGGCCGCGGAGCTGAGAAACCAAGCAGAGTGGGACAACAGTGACGAAAGGAACCCTCATCTTGCGAAACACCAATCTCAGGGAGCCTGGAGTGGCACTGCCTGTCTGCCGACAGCAACAGCCAGGCCAGGCCAGCTTTCACAAAAGCCTGTGCTCCCCCGACCACGTTTTTTTTCCCGCAGCCCACTGAAGACCGAGGAGTTACCAAACAGGGGGGTCAGCCAAGGGGCTGCCCTGGCAGCTGGGGAGGGGAACACGGGGGGAACGCTGTGACAAGAGCAGCAGCACCTTCCCCCCCGTGGCCCTTCCGTCCCCACAGCCCAGGGACACTGCCAGGCACTGCCTGGTCAGGAAACCTCAGCTTCCCTGCTGCTTTTAGGGTGGCACTTTGACAGAGAGCAGAGAAGGGAACAGGCAGGGCAAGCCATGCTCCCTCCTGCCAGAGGAATGAGAGTGCTCATAAACCCATCTCCTTGGGAAATGGATTCATCTCCCAGGGAAAATAAACACCGGGAGGCAGAGGGCTGGCAAAGGGAGGGACAGAGCCCTTCCTCAGTCTGGGGGGAGGTTTGAGACTCCTGGCAGCAGGAGCTGGAATTAAAGGTGCAGGAGCAGGCTGTGCTGGTGTGCTGGATGAGCCGGCAGGGGGGAAAACAAGGCTGGCAGGACAGAGAGTTTTGTCTGGAATTCAGGGAAAAAAGGAGAGTCTAGGGCCTTTGGAAAAGGGGCAGGAAACTCAGGACAACAAGGATGCAGGGAGGTGATGCAGGGAGGTGATGCAGGGAGAAAAGTTAGAGGCACCAAAACCCAGCTAGAATTTAACCTGGCTGCTGCCAGAAAAGACAATTAAAAATGTTCCTATAAATACATCAGCAAGAGAAGGAGGGCTAAGGGGAACCTCCATCCTTTGTTGGGGAAACACAAAGGATGAGGGAGAGGCTGAGGTACTCAAGGCCTTCCTGGTCTTTTGGAGTAAGAGCAGTTGTCCTCCAGGTACCCCCTGGGCTGGAAAACAGGGACTTGATCTCCTGTGCCAGGATGACCACTCCGTGGATGAGGAAAAGCCTGGGGATGACGCCTACCTGGACTTTAATTAAGCTTTGACACTGTTTCCCACAGCATTCTGCTGGAGAAACTTTAACTTGGATGGGTCCATTCTTCACTGGGATAAACCTGACTGGGTTAAAAGCCCAGAGAGTTGTGAGGAATGGGATAAATCCAGCTGGTGACCAGTCACCAGTGGTGTCCCCAGGGCTCAGTGTTGGGGCCAGTCTTGTTTAACATCTTCATCAATGATCTGGACAAGGGGATTGAGTACATCCTCGTTAAGTTCATAGATGACACTAAATTGGAGGGGAACGTCGGCTTGCTGGAGGGTAGGACAGCTCTGCAAAGGGATCTGGATCAACAGGAATGCTGGGTTAACGCTGGACTCGACCT
>NW_008236924.1:5877993-5880808 GCF_000691975.1 Corvus brachyrhynchos | reverse complement strand
AAAGGTGCTGTGATTCTATCCAAGAAGGGAAAGAGATGCTGGAGATAAAGTCCAGGCTGCTGTTTACTGCCAGCCAGCCTGGCAGTGCCCTCCTGGGGTGGCACGAACACGACTCTTACAGTAAATAACCCCTGCAACAAGCTCTGCAAAGCCCAGCAGTTGTGAGGGGCCAGAGCTGAGGAGCAGCACGCTGGGTGCTGCTCACACACCCGCTCCCTCTGCGGGCTCTCCTTTCCACACTCCTCATCCCTGGCTGATTCTCAAACACTTGGGGGCATTTAATAACTGGTATCTCTGCCCTCCCTCTCTGCTGTGCTGGGGCCTCACCTTCACCTGAACCCCAGGGTGAGGCCCAGCTCCTGGGGCAGGCACAGCCCTGACACCCCAGGCCAGTGCAAGATGCACCCATGGGCAACGCTGGACTCCAGGAGCTGCTGAACAATTTGGGATTTGAGGCACTTTGGGAACAGCCAGTCCTCAAAAGGAGCTCGAGCCACACTTCCAGGTGGGGATCTGCACCCAGACCCTTTTCCCTCTGCCAGCTCCCTGTTCACTTCCACATCTCCCCAGCGCCACAGCAAGCAGCGTTTCCAGCCCTGGCTGCCCAGACAGCCAAAGCTGTCCAGGAATTCTCCGGAGAGGCAAAGGGTTGGCATAACCCAGCAGCTTCCTGTGCTGGGGGAGGAAGCCAAGACACCCCTGATGTGGGAACTGCAGCTGCCCCGATCCCAAGCGTGACCCACAGCGAGGGCAGTATTTTGTAACAACACCAAAGCCGTGTTTGTGACGTTCACTCCACCAAGACTTGAAAAACAAAACCAATCTGTTTGGCCGAAGTGGATAAAAGCAGTGGATGTAGGGCCAAGCTCCAGCTGGCTGCACACCAGCACCTGGGGGTTGTGTCCCCTCTGTGTCCCCACCTCTGTGGCAGTGGCAGGAGGTACAATCCAGCAGCACAGCATTTGCTTTGGCCTGCTCTGTTTGCAGGAAGAATTTAATATCTGTCACTGATTTCCCTCGGATGAAATCACCGCCGTGTGTTTTGTCAGATGTGTTTAAGCTGAGCCAACTCTCTGCCAGTGTAAAATCCTAAAATCCAGTTTAAACAGCGACTCCTGACATCAATGCTCCATTTTTTAACTTGCCTCTAAAACTACCTTTTCAATATAAAATACTTTAGCAGGACAAAGCTCTTTCTTTCCAACCATGGAAAGGTTTGGCTTTGGTGGTGCCAGAATATTTTTTCCTCCAATATTTCTCTCTGTTGATTCCAGCTGCCCCCAGAACAGCGCAGTTTCTACTTCACCAGTTTTACTAACATTGCCTTAGAGGAAAGAAATCAGTTCTTCAGCTCTCAGACTCCACTGCAAAGGCTTCCTGACACTGCAGCTGAGCTTTGCAGTACCGAGGTCACTTGTCCAGTGCAAACAGCCCAAAATTCCCCGTCCCTTCCACGTCCACATGCTCTGGATGCTGGAGTGCTTCTGTAAATAATCACTTGCTCAACTCTCAGCTTTGGCTACCCACAGCCACAATATCTGAAGTAAGAAGAGGCAGCCAAAAAAACAGAGCGATTATTTGGACAACAAATCCTGCTCCACGAGTGCTACCGAAATGCAAATAATTAATCACAGTGAAAATACAAACCACAACAGAGATGTGGGCATGGGAATTCTCTGTGCCAGAGGGTCCTGCCTCAAACTGGTGAGAATTTGAGCCTGCTGGGGGCTGGCCTGACCCCATCACTGTGGGACACCTTGTCCCTCTGTGCCCTTGCTACCCTCAAACCCACAGTGCACTGGGCATCACAGAATAGAGGCGCCTGGCGAGAGCCAAAATACAGGAGATAAAACAAGCAGGAGATATTGATCTCTGCAATCAAAGGTTAATTCTCATTTCCCCTGAATGCTATTTAATAATCACAGCCTGCAATGAGCTACATTGCATCTGCAGTGAGTACCTACACCGAGTGTGCTCCTACACCGAGTGTGCACCTACACCGAGTGTGCTCCTACACCGAGTGTGCTCCTACACCGACTCCACACCACCCCACAGCCTCTCACCTCTCGGTGCTTGTGCAACACGAAGCAAAGAGCACCTGACTGCCAGCCCCGCTCCTGCCCCGGGTGCCCGGTGCTCAGCAGCCTGTTAATGTTTATCTGAGGGGCTGCCCTGCGGCCTCTCACGCCACAAAGTGTCACCGTCTCACCACACCCTTCCTTTGCCTCACACTCCGAGGCCTTGGGGCAGTGCTGGTGAGGGCACAGGCAGACAGAAGATGAGGGAAGGGCTCTCAGCCACATTCCCTGCCCCTGCTGCAGCGATGAGCTGCGAAGGTGACCAAGAGGAGCCGGGTCAGTCACAGGGTTAGAGGAGAGGGCTCCTACAGCTGCTCCTCCTTCCCAGCACCCTTCTCCATCAGGACCGCTTTGGGAAAGAACAAAAGGAGCAGTAGGAGTTCCCAAAGCCTTGGGTTTTACCCTGAGGGGTGTGAGGGCTCGAGGAGTTTGTCCCCACACCTCGCAGCAGCAGAGAGCAGCAGCAGTGACACCCTCCCTGCCCATCCGGGGGAATTCCCCTCCAGCCCTGTCGGCACCGGAGCTCGGGGCAGGGCGCAGGCAGGAGCGCCGGGGCCACACGGGGACTGCCGGGAGGTGTCGGTAACCCGAAACCCCGCTCCACCCCCATCCCAGCACGGCCCCTCCGGGACGGGGCACGGCGCTGCCCCAAAGCCCCTCTGCCTCCTCCTGCATCGGGACTTGGCTCCGGGCTGCTCCCCCCCCACCCACAACCCATCCAGCCCTGGGGCACCCAG
>NW_008236924.1:5877376-5877640 GCF_000691975.1 Corvus brachyrhynchos | reverse complement strand
CTCCCACCTCCCCGGCTCGCTGTCATCCGAGCCCTGGAGGTAAACAAACTGGGCGCTTTACAAGCTTTTGCTTGGCCGCAAAGCGCTGGGCTGTGATTGTCGCCGCGTGTCACCCGACTTCCCAGTGCCACATTCCTGAGTCCCGCAGGCACAGGCTCACATTCTAGGCAAACGCTCCGTTTATTTTTTTTTTTTTTTTTTTTTCCCTGCAGAAAGTCCCGTAGCACTCGGCAAAACAAAACCCCGCGAAGCGCTCGCAGTTCC
>NW_008236924.1:5875764-5876783 GCF_000691975.1 Corvus brachyrhynchos | reverse complement strand
TTATCCGTGGCCAGGGGGTAGCCGTGATCCTCCTCGTTGAAGTCACTCCTGCCGTTGCTGTTGGAGTAGCCGTTCGCGTACATCTTCAGGGCGGACCTGCGCAGGCACAGCAGCTCCTGGAAGGCGTACCTGAAGTCGGGGCTCCGGCAGTAGATCAGGGGGTTGAAGGCAGAGTTGACGTAGCCCAGCCAGTTCAGGAGGATGTACACGTACTTGGGAATGATGTTGTCCTGGATGACGTGCACGATGTTGACGATGAAGAAGGGCAGCCAGCACAGCGTGAAGGTGCCCATGATGATGCCCAGGGTTTTGAGGGCCTTGTGCTCCTTCAGGAAGAACTTGGAGGAGCGGCGGTGCCCGGCTCCCCCTTTCTGCTCCTGCTCCTTGTTCTGGGTGTGAAACCTCCCCTCGCTCCTGTCTATCTTCTGGAGCTGCTTCTTGGCCACCTGGAAGACCCTGGCGTACACGAAGACCATCACGACGAGGGGCAGGTAGAAGGAGATGATGGAGGAGGCGATGGCGTAGGCTTGGTTGGTGAAAAAGTCACAGCACATCTCGTTCTCGTAGCACCGGATGGCGTCCTCGTGGTCTGCCCGGTACCAGTGCATCTGGATGGGCAGGAAGGAGGTCAGGGCCGAGACCACCCACACCACCAGGATGACCACGCGCGCCTTGCCCTTGGTCAGCAGGCTCTGGTACTTGAACGGGGAGGTGATGGCGAAGTACCGGTCCACGGCGATGACGCACAGGGTCTCGATGCTGGCCGTGACACACAGCACGTCCAGAGAGGTCCAGAACTCACACCAGAAGTTCCCAAACTTCCACATCTCCATGATGATGTGGCAGGCCCCGAAGGGCACCACGGCCAGCCCCATGACCAGGTCGGCGCAGGCCAGCGAGGTGATGAAGTAGTTGGTGACAGTCTGCAGGCGCTGGAAGCGGGCGATGGCCGTGATCACCAGCACGTTGCCGAAGACGATGGCCAGCACGATCACCGACATGAGGATGCCCATGCCCAC
>NW_008236924.1:5867044-5875396 GCF_000691975.1 Corvus brachyrhynchos | reverse complement strand
TCCCCGCCGTGTCCCCGCACCGTGGGCTCTCCCTGCTCCGTGTGTGCCCCCTCCTGTTCCCCGCCCCGGCGTGACCCTGTGCTTTCCACGCACCGCCGTGTCCGCCTGGCCTCTGCCTGCAGTGCCCCACGTGCACGCCCTGTGTCACAAATGTCCCCACGCTGCCTGCGCGGAGCGTTCCCACCTCACCCACGCATCCTGTGTGCTCCCTGGGTGCCACCAGGACACACGGCACCGGGAAAATCCTGAGGACTCTGGGGCTCCTGGCACTGGAGAACCCCTGGCAGCCCATCCTCGTTGGTGACACCTCGTGACAGGATGTCACCCAGGTCCCCATCCCTGTCAGTCCCCAGCTCGGTGCTGTTGCTGCACCCCAGTGGGTGCATCCAAGTGCGGGAGCCACAGAAATCTCAGAGCTGGTCAAGGATAGAGACGCCCCTCACTCCTGGGAGCACTGACCAGGCAGGGAGTGACCACTGGACACTCTGGCCGGCCATGCTGCAGCCAGGCATGTGGTCAGAGCTAGGCACTATCACAAATATTTCCCTCCAAAACAAACAAATTTGCTAAATAAGGGCGAAGGAATCCTGAAAACTTCCTCTTAGCCTGACAGGAGATAACGCTGCCTCTGGAGTTTCATTTCTGCCATCACTCTGAACCAACGCCGCTCTCCCAGAGACACATCTCACTCTGCTGGCCCCGGGGGCTTTCAGAGGTGACAGCTGAAAGCTGTGGTTCTAAAACTTCCCTGTGCCACAGAAAGGGGGAAAATAAAGACTCGTTTTTGCCCAGATTGCCCCAATGCCACCAGCAGCAGCTGCAGGTCGGTCCCTGGTTGGATGCAGCACTTTGGCCCTCCCATGGCACAGGCAGTGCCAGACACCTGCCTTTGTCAGCAATTAAACACTTATTGATGTTGAATCTTATCTGAAACTCATCAGCTGTTGGAATCTGATGGGTTTGCATGATTGTGCCTCATTTTTCCTGCAGTACTGCGGTGCCAAGGGCCAGGTGCCAGGGCCAGGTTTCCCACTTTTTGCAGTCTTGACCCCAATGTCCCCACAGCACAGCCCGCTGGGTGTCCATGTCCGCTGTGCTGGGGCTATTTATAGAGAAGGGAGGAAGTTTTGTGGTTTAAAGCAGAGGGGCAGATGAGAATGAGGAAATGACATTAAAGGCAGTTTCAGTGGTATGAAGTGTCTGTCTCGGCAGGGACCTCCCGGAACCGGCGGCTTCCCTGCTCTTTCCACACTCCCCCTCTGCATCCACACACCTCAGAGGTTTAAAAATGAAGAGACAGGGAACAGAAGATCCAGAAATCACCCCCTCCCACTGCAGGCATCTGGGAAAGCAGGGGCGCTGGGAGGAGCTAATGATCTGAGCTAATTACCTGCAGCTTCCCCTGCCTAGAAGATAAATAAGATAAACGGGGCCATCCCCTGCACACACACCCGGGTACAGCTGGGACCTGCTGGATTCAGTTTGTGGCACCGAGGCTTTCACAGACCTCACCCCGGCAGGGCTGTGACCCACAGGGGCTCAGAGAGCCCTGGCTGGGTGCAACATCCATTCCCTCCCTCTGTCCCGGGCCAGCAGCGCTCACTTTGCAGGGAAAACACGGCCAAAAGCTGCTGGAAGAGCAGGGGCACAGAGGAGATGTAGCAGTGGGAGCACAGAGCAGAACCAGAAGGAAAAGCAGAAGGTGTGGGAGCTACACCTTATCTCAGCTCCCTGTTCCCCGTTTTTTTTGTAAGAGCTGGTGTGACAGCTCTAGGAGGCACCTGAGATGTCAGGTAGTGACCAGGTGAGTTTGCTGGGCTGTTTCTGAGTATTCTGACACCAAATCCGAGCACTCCAAAAGATTTAAATCCCCAATCCTAATAAACGTACGGATGTTCATCCCACAGAAGTTCAGCCTTGCGGAAAGCACTGGGCCCTGCCAGGAAGAGAAGCAGATTTGGGGATGTGGTGGGAAACCCCAGCTCTGAGAGAGACAAAGCCGAATTCTCTGTTTTGCAACAAGTGTTTTATCCAGGAATCCCTGTCTCTGGCAATCCCTCTCCAGAGGCTGCTGCAGGACTCTGTAAATCTGTGGCCCAGGGTGCAGGGATGAGCCAGTCCTGCTTACAGCTCGATATTTTGTCTTTGCTGTGCTCTGTTCGAAGAAACCTCAGCCTGGGCTTTGGTTAAGAGGCCGTGCTGGAGGAAGCAGAGCAATGCTGATTTTCGTTCCTTGATTTTCTCCTTCGATTTCCTCTTTGGCAATCTTTGTTCACCTTTTAGGTGTGGCAGAGTGGGCCCATGGCTTGAGCCGATTTTTGCCTTTGACTACACAGCTGTGGCCCACACCGAGTGGGACAAGTGACCACAGGTTCCAAAAAAAAGGCAGGAATTTGCCTCACATGAAAATAAATTCCATCACCCCAAGTCTGACTTGCTCTTGAGGTTTGCATGACTTTACCTGTGCTTTTGAGTAATTATTAGATGTCCAGCAGCTTCAAGGCTTCTTCTTTGAACAAACACAACACCAAACCTCAGAGATGTTATGAACACAGTTCAGTTTGAATTTTTTGGGGGGGAGGGAAAACCCCAAAATGCCTCCTTCTGGGTTTCTTGGGCTTGGAAGGTGTCAAAACCAGACACAGCTCATTTGTTTCATGCCCCACTGGTGCTTTGTCATCACGCTGATCTTTTCCCTTTTCATAATTGGATGTGTGCTCCCTCCTCGCTGAGTGGCATTTGAAGAGCAGCCTGTGGGATCAATGAGAAAGCAGGGCTAGCAGAGAGAAATAATCACTTTTATCAGCCCAACTGACATTAATTGGAATAAACAGCCGGGCTTTGGGGCATGGAAGACTTTCCTGAGGACTGTGAGGAGCTGGATGCTGGCAGCTCCTTAAACCCTGCCTGCCCAGATGTTTATCACAAACACTCTGGAGTTAAGCAGCCTGGCCAGATCACGCTCTTGGCAAGCGCTCGGAAGTGGCAATCCTCAACAAAACCAGTGTTTGGCGGCAGAGGAATTTGTGCAATTCCTTGCAGGGAAGTGGTGTCGCCGCGGGGAGGGTGTGAGGAGGCAGCAGCGGGATGCGGAGAGCGGGGAGGGATCGCTCCTCCTCCAGCTGCTGGCTCACACCAGCCCCTGCTGCCCATCCCAAGCTACACCCGGGCACCCTTTGGACTACCTGGCAGCTGGGATTCCCTCTGTTTCCCCTCTTTTTCCGGCTGCATTCCTCTGGATGTGCCGGGTGTGGCTGTCAGGAGGGACGGGGACGCTTTGTGTGGGTCACCTGTGCCTTCTTCTGGGGATGTAATTGCAGCCTTCCAGTGCCGGAGGGAACCTACAGGAAAATGGAGAGGGACTATTGACAAGAGCCTGGAGAGATGGGACACAGGGAATGGCTTCAAACTGCCAGAGGGCAGGGATGGATGGGATATCGGGAAGGAATTGTTCCCTGGGAGGGTGGGCAGGCCCTGGCACAGGGTGCCCAGAGCAGCTGTGGCTGCCCCTGGATCCCTGGCAGTGCCCAAGGCCAGGCTGGACGGAGCTTGGAGCAGCCTGGGACAGTGGAAGGTGTCCCTGCCCATGGCAGGGGGTGGAATTAAATGATCTTTAAGGTCCCTCCCAACCCATTCCATGATTCTTTAGGCTCCCTCAAGCTCCTGCTTCAGAGCAGCCTGGCAGGGTCAGGTCATGGTGCTCTGGGCAGGTTTTTTGGGGGAGCAGAGTGCAGCCTCCTGGCTCCTCATTTCCTCTCTTGCCTCCAAGCCATGAGAGGGAGCCAGCCCTGACTCTCTGCTCCCCGTTAATCTCTCCTTTGTCCTTGTTGGAAGAACGGTGCAATCAGAAATAGGGTTTGAGTGATAAAGTGGGGTTTTTATTGGCTCATTTCTCTCTGGAGCTCCCTGCATGGCCAGGAGGGAGCTCTGGGCTGTCCCCTTGCTCCAGGAGCAGGAGGAAAGCCCAGGGCTCCCTTTGCACTCACCTGTGTCAGGAGGGACAGTAGAAGGGACAGAGACACTCCTGCCTCATTGGAAGGGGGTGATGCTGCCACCTCTGCCCCCAGGGACACTGCCCACGCTGTGCCCTGCAGAGGGGGTTCTGCTGCACTCTGGGGGCTGCAGGATGGTGTGAAGTGCCTGGGACAGCTCCTGCCTGACCCTGGCGCTTCCCTAAAGCTCCCACACGTGCCACTGTCCCCACCTCATCCCACCCGAGGGAAGGGAAACTGAGCAAAGCAGGAGCTTGTGCAGCAGGGCTGGAGGATGCTCTGCTCCTCCCCGTGCATCTCCAGGGTATCTGGGTGTGGGAGACCCCAGCTTTTAACCCCTGCAGCCCCAGCACCTGCAGGGAAGCAATTACTGTGTTTCAGCCCAGACCAAGGGAAAAGGAAACCGCTGGACACGAGCGATGGTCCCGGTGAGAAGTGAGGCATCTGTGTGGAACATGACAGGGCTGGAACAGCTGAGCACCAGGCATTCATCGTCCCTGGGCCAAAGACTGAGCTGCTGGTCCGTAAATCAACCCTGGACACAACACGAGGGCAGCAGAGGAAGCAGGAGAGAGCAGCGGAGCGACAGCCGCAGATAAAAGATGCTTATCGCCACTTCTTTCTTCTCCTCGCTGCTTTTCCCATGACTGAACACGGTTTTCACAAGCACAGGAGATCGCTGTCTCCAGCCCACACCTCCCACTTCAGCTTGATCCTGCCAGTGCCCCCTGACCCGTGGTGCCAGCAGAGCTCTCCTGCCCTGTCCCAGATCTGGTTTCCTGGGAGGCTGCAGAGAGGGAGTTTGCCACACGTGGGGGTTTTTTGAGTGGCTTCTGCTCCATCACCCCCACCAGCAGGTCACAGGGGACACCAGCCAGCTGCAGTGGGGCCACATGAGGTCACCTAAATGTGGCCATAAATTCCCGGCAGCCTGGGCTGGAGGTGCACACTCATGGTGTGAGGGCAAGGCTGATTCCGAGACAAATGCACTGAATTTTGGCTGGATTGAAGGTGCCTTCTGATTTAAAACCTTTTCGCTGCCTTTTTCCCGGGGTCCTGAGCTGCTCAGACAATTCTCAGTGTCATTAAGCAGGAGGCAAATTGTGTGGCACCTCCGGTGGTGTAAAGCTCTGACTCCCATAAATAATGGCCATGGATACAGGAGATATTCCATGGAAACAGCACAAGGAGCTCTGCCCTCTCCACCTCTCCATCCAGGAGGGTCTGCTGTGCCCCCAAGGTGAGTTCTGGAGCTGAGGACACTGGTTCTGTGAGCAAGGAGGGCAGATCTCCACCTCACTCCTAATTTTAGAAGGCTGCTGCATGAGCTTGTAGGAAAAGGAACTCCGTGTGCCGGAATATGTGCCCAGTTCTGCTGAGTCCAAGAGGAAATTCGGTTTTTCCTGAGAGCTTTCTTATCAAATCTGCCTCGTATCAAACCCAAAATAGCTGAGTGGCTGCTGAGCTTTGCCTCAGCTGCGAGGGGATGGATTGAGGAGGAATTGCTGCAGGGTGGGATGGCTGTGGTGGGTGCTGCAGGGATGTTCTTCCTCGGGGGCAAACCCAAGGGGGTTGAATTTGGTTTAATCACCTTTTCCTGCTGGATCCCACGGACCTTTGCAGTCGTTGTGCCCATGATTTTCTGTTTTCCCTCAATGAAGCACAAGCAGCAATTCCTTATTCCTCCAGGCATGTTAAGAGGGCATCCACTGCTGTCAGCTCTTTTTGAGCAACTTCACAAGAGAGTCCTAAAAAGTTTGGTTTTTTCTGTGGCTATAACATAAAAGATCCCATCCTTTCCCTGAAAACCTTGCTGGAAAAAGAAAATCACAGTTCCAAAGGGCCTTAGGTTACTCCCAGGCTTGCCTCAACTCTGCTTGGCTGAACCCTCAGTCCTCCCATTTTACACAGGCACCGGACAATTCCAGTGGGAATTGTCACGGGGATTTTGCTCTGAGCATGGAAGTGAATGGATGCCCTAAAAGAAAGTCACTGGCTGAGTTCTGCAAGATTTGGGGGACAGGAGGATCCTTTAGAAGTGACTGGGTTTGAGAAAAACCATCACACTGAGAATCCTGGACACAGCCACTCCCAGACCATACAAAGACTGTTTAATTGATTACGATCACCTCATTTGCTTAATTGGGGGCCGAGTCTGGTCGCAAGAAGGGTGGGAAGCACGAAGGTGTCCGGGTGAGGTGTCCAACAGGCAGAATTACCTCTCCACCCTCCCACCGCTCGCTCCCTCTCAGCCTGGCCGTGCTGTGAACCCAGTTTGAGTCATTCCCTTGCTCCGGGGCAATTCCGCAGCCCATGCCCAGCTCCTGTCGCACATCCCACCTCTTCTATTCCATCCTCATTTTCTCATTCATGAAGTGGCGCTGAAGGCAGAGCAGCCCCTGGAAGCGAAAGGCACCACCCGGGCTCTTTCCGCACCTCAGCCCCTCTGGAATGTCAGACAAACCCAGTTTAATTCCTTAAACAAATCCAGTTTAACGCCTTAAACAAACCCAGCTTAACGCCTTAAACAAACCCAGTTTAACTCCTTAAACAAACCCAGTTTAACTCCTTAAACAATGCCAGTAATTGCTTTTAGATGGGCTATTGTGTGCGGCATCCACCTCGGAGATGGTATCTGGGACCGGGGCTTTGTGTGGTACCGGGATTTAATGGCACAATAGATTACATCTCTGGCGAGGGTTTTTATTTGCTGCGCGGTAGTAATTGGGCGATTTTAATCTGGGCTTGATTTTATTTTAATTTTTTTTTGGATGTTGCCAGCCCTGAGGAAAATGATGTAAGGCTGCCTCGTGCTAAAATTAGCCCTGGCAAGCTCAAATTCGCCCCTTCCGCAGGTCTGTGTCCCTTTAGCAGCTTTGATTCTCAAGGCTCAGGTGTGGTCCAGCACCAGCATCTCCACCCCGGAGCTGACAATGCAGGGACACCAGGGAACAGCAAACAGGAATTCTTGTCTGTCACCGGTTTATAAATCCCTTGTTTCTTGCCAGATATTTGCACAGATCCTTGGTTTTACCTCCTAAACTGCTGAAATAAAGAGACTGAGGAGATCACAGCAACACAACGTCCCCATTAGGGTTGGGGCCGCATCTTGTGGGTGGCTTGGACACTCAGTTCGGCCTAAGGCAGGGCAGGAGCTGTCACCACCAAGAACTGATGGGAGCACCAGGCTTTGTCCCACAAAAACAAGAGGTGACTGAGGGGAAGGAGCTCCTGTCCCTGCCATTTGAGAGCAACTCACTCCTTTAGTTTCCACAACATCTGAAATCACTTCCTGAGGGCCTGGCTGAGGTTAAAAGGCTGTGGGGGATTTTACAGGCACAGGGAGGTGTGGGACAGATCCAGTGTCTGATGTCGGGCAGTGCATCCCAGAATTTTCATCTGGAAAAGAGCCTTGTCCCTGTCCAGATTTAGAGTTGCAGGGTGGCTGTAGCTGATTTCACAGGAAGATTTGCATTCCCTTTCCCTGGAAATCTCAGCTCATTCCTATGGCATGAGTTAAGGCAGCTGCTGAGTTCAAGTGGGTGCAGTTTGAAAGGGGAAAGTCCTGCTCGAAGCCCAGAATAAATAATTACGGATACAGCCAGATGAAAAGTAATTATAAGGCTTTAAATAAGCTAAACTAAAATAAACATCACCCCTCTCCTTTACCTGCTGGCAGCTTGAGTCCAGCATTCCCAGCCAGGGATGTGGATGGTTCCTTGGGGCAGGTAAAGGAGCTTGGAGTGGCTGCATCTCTCTGGAATGTGGTGCCAAGAGTAACAACCTCCTCCTTGGGAGCAAGAGTGGAACCAGCAGGCCGTGGGTCTGGCCCTGGCACTGTCATCACCAGCCAAGTCACCCACGCTTTCCTTCCCCCCAGAGATTTAAAGCTCATTAATTACCCAGTCCTCGCAGTCTGGGTTATTGTTGTTATAAATGAAGTCAGCAGCTTTTGTGGGAGATGTGGGAGACCCCAGTTCACAGGAATTTCGCTGTGCGGGGAGGAATTCCAGCATCTGGCCCAGCCCTGAGGCTCCCAGCCCTGAGACACCCAGCCCTGAGACACCCAGCCCTGAGACACCCAGCCCTCAGCTCTTTGATGCTTCTCTGGAGATAAAATCTTTCTAAATTTGTGCAGCGCCTGGAGCTGGGGCATTCAAATCCTGTCAGCGCCACAGGGGAGGGCAGGAAAATATTCCTGCCTGGAGCCCTCTGTGAGACACCATCAGAATGGGGCAGGAACTTGGTTATGAGCCCTCCAACACGCACAGGGAACAGCTCTGGAGTGCAGGAGGGCTCTGGCATCCAGGCCATGTGCACCTGGGTGTCCCTTTCACAGGAAATGTTCCTTTAATCCCCC
>NW_008236924.1:5863317-5867021 GCF_000691975.1 Corvus brachyrhynchos | reverse complement strand
GAGCCACCAGCAGTGACATCAGAGATGTTATGGATGCAGAGCCAAGGAGCTGGGAGAGCCCTGGGGCAGGGAAAGGCCTGGAAGGCACCACTGCCATCCTTTCTGCAGGAGAGGAACAGGGAAGATCCTGGGGCTCTCTCCTCTAGGCAGGGGATTCCCTGAATCTTGTGGATTTTCCTGGTTCATTCATCCACTTTTTCGCATTTTAATTCCTTAAAGTCAGCAAATCTGTGCCTGCCAGCATCCAAATTCACAAACCACATCTTTGTGCCTGCTCCCTGCACCTCTCTTTGCTCCAGGCTCGGAATAGTTGGGAGATATTGATTAAAACCCCTTTTGTTCCTATAGTTCAGGACAGCAGAGGACTAAAAAGAGCAGCCTAAAGGGCCTTTCTTGGAAGAAGACAGGAGATTTAAGAAAGTCAGGAATCCTCCTAAGGGTGAACGTTTGTTTTATTAAAGTAGAGCTGAAGGGGCTGGATCTGAAGGGACAAATGGGATGAGTGAGGGTGTTGAGCACCACAGGCTGGAGGAGCTGCTGTGGGTGTTAATGAACCTCCTCTGTTCCCCAAGGAAAACCTCTGTGCCTGGACATGACTCACAGCTGCTGGTGGGAAGGAAAATTTTAATGTCCTGTGGAAGAGTTTTTTATTATCCCCTCAGTGCTTCAGGAGAGAAGGGAAAATTTGCCTTAGAATGGAGCAGAGATGCACTGAGTCCCTTTTAGAGCCCTGCTGACAACAGGAATATCGTAATTAACTTTAAAACATGTTAACAGGGTAGGAAAAACAAAGAGGAAAGAAATGAAATGGCTGCTGCAAAAATGTTTTCACCTATTTCCAAGAGAGGAGCAGCTCTTTCCTTATTGTTTTGGAAAGAATTTCTCCCTCTCAGATTAAAGGTTCATTTTCCAGCACACTGGGATGGGATGCGTGAGCTCACAGAGAGGGAATTCCGGGGATAAATGTTCCCATGGATGCAGGCAGAGGAAAAGGTGGAATGAGAGGGAAGAAGCAATGTGCAATTAGAGGGAATTTTTGCAGTATTGACAAGCCAGCACTGTCTAACAATTAATTTGTCAGTGCCCAGGCAGCACCTGTAATTATAAGACATTCCAGCTTCCGTTTGCCTGCTCCAGAGCTCCTGGTCTTGGTATTCCATGGGGATCACCCTTGTGCTCTCCCTGCCTTGGAAAGGTGATTCCTCTGGGATCCTGTTACAGCTTCCTGTCGGGCAGCAGCAGCAGATGGCTCTGCAGCCAGTCTCCAAGGGGTATCCCTAAAATCCGCCATCCCGGTGGAGCTGGGCTTGGCTCTGCCCTCAGAACAATTCCACAGGGTAGAAATCCAACTCATCCTCGTGGATTTCCATCCTGCACTCCATCCTCAGGGCATGGAATACGCTGCCCTGAGGAATGATTGGGCCATCAGCTGGCAGGGCTCCGAGCAGGGAATTGTCTTCATATCTGACCATGTAGGGTAGGAAGGTCGAGAGTCCCAAAGTGTTTTAATAGGAAAACAACACGAAATCCATATCCTGCATCCAGGGAAGGGGAATCCTTCTCCTCCATCCAGGGAAGGTTTGCATTTGTGAGCACTGAAAGGAGCTTGTGGCTGTAATTTCTCCTTGCATTTTAAATCCTACAACATTTCAGAGTTGTAGCTCGGAGAACTCCTGGAAATCCTAACTGGCCTCTGAGCTTAAGGTAATGAGGAAAACTGTGCATCAAAAAATGCATGGAAAGGACTTTTTGGATGTGTCTCTGCTTTTCCTAAGGAGACAAAGAGCTAATGTGAGAGAAAAACAAAACTCATTTATGATAGGGGTAATAGCTCTTCTTGTTTACCACAAGAAAAGCAGAACTGAATGGGTTTCTAAGGGCCAGGAGGAATATTTCATAATGTGAAAGGTAAATCCATAAAAACTGGGGATTTCCTACTTTAGACACAGAAGCACTAACATAACAAAATAGGCTTGTTTTCTGTATAAAGGCAAGATTTAGAAGGCATTTACTGATTCTTGGTTATGATAAGACTGATAAATAGATGAAGACTTTTAGTGCTGAATTCCTCTATCCAAAACTCATTTAAAAGGAGGATTCCTGAAAAAAAAATAAAAAAACCACGGAAAAATAGACTTTTCCTCCTGTTCCAGGTGTGCAGAACACCTGGGAAAAGATTCCACACTGTCCATGGAGGTAAAAGTTTGGCCACTTGTATAAAAACCTCCTTGGGATCTTTCTTTATGCTCCTGCTTCCTGCTGGGAGGTGTTTTCTGGAATTCTCCTCTTCCTTTCCAACAGAAGGCTGATCAGAAGGAGAGGAAGACAAGACTTGGTAATGCTTCAGATGATAAGAAAATCAATTAAAATGTCAGTTCAGTGTCAGGGACCTTCACACATCCTGCTTTTCCAGACTGAGGAAAGGTGGGAATGGGGATCAGGGTTATTAAAGCTGAAACCACAAGGAGTTTCTGGAGGTTTTCCCCTCGTTTGGTGGTGCCATCTGGGAATATGAGTGGAATTACAAACTTCTCGTGCAGGATGGATGTTCTGCTGGTGTTACAGGACAGCATCCATGGTTTATCCCCTTTTTCCACGTCTCCTCGATCCTGAACATCTTAAATTCATCTGGAGACGCTTGGAACGTGCGGGAAACTCCGGGATTTGTACAGCACATTTGGCCGAGACTCTGGACAGCATCAGCCTCATCCCAGGATTTCTGTGAGCTTCCCAGCCTGGTGCAGAAAGGCTGAAGATTCTTTCTGACGTAAACAGAGCCTCTCACCACGGAAAGAAAACCAAAGGGAATTTCTGGCACAATCCAGAGTGAGACATAATTTTGTGATGACCTCTCCCAGCTCGATCCCTTTGCTTGGCACCAGGTTCAGTGTCTGACACGTGTATTTAAATTTCTGTCTATCTACACAACTTGGAAGACCAAAGGCCTCTCAAGGTCCTCACTGCTGCCTGCAGAAGCAGAGGAACAGAATCAATACAATTGTTTTGTAATCCAAGAGAAGAGGAAATATGGGAAGATTATGCCCAGGGACACGCAGGCAATCAGTAACAGAGCAATTCCCATTTCCCAGACGCTCTCTGTATGCCCTGAAAGGTTTCTCCCACTGCCACAGGACCTGGAGCAGTGAGGAAGTTCCATCCCACTCCATCCTCTTCCAGCTGCAGCTCGGCCCTGTTGGGTCACTTGTTTTCCCAGGAAATAAAACTCTGGAATTCAGCAGCAGCCTGGCAGCAGATCTCCTTTAATGCCAAGCAGAGCTCCCTCAACAGCACACGAGAGCTTTGTTGGGGTTTCCATTTATTTTCTCCAACTTCATCCACCGTGAAGCCAACTGGATGGGACAGGAAGGATCTCCTGGCACCTTGGAGTCATCTGGGAGGAAGCAGCAGCAGGAGAGTCCTCAGGAGCAGTTGCTGCAAAAAGCTTTGGGGAATTTGTCTCCTCTGGTGTCAGAGGGAGGGTTGGGAAAACCTCGGCAAACAGGGGTTTGTTTGTCTTGGAAGAACCTCAGGGAAGCGCAGGGGAAGTTGGAAGTGAGGGGTGGAAGTGACCCCATGCAGCTTTTTGCCTGAGCCCTGTGGAAGCTGTCACTCCTCCAGCTCCCCTGGGTCTCTCTGAACAAACCCTGTGCTGAAATGCAAAGTCCTGGCTCCATCCCTGCTACATTTATTGGAGCACCGAGCGT
>NW_008236924.1:5842798-5863302 GCF_000691975.1 Corvus brachyrhynchos | reverse complement strand
GAATTCCCCCTGAACCAGAGCACAGTCAGGCACAGGGATGCTACTCCAAAGTTTATCCATGTGTTTTGTACGCTCACTTTGACTTGTTCAGACAGGGACAACGAAATTGTCTTAAAAAGTCCTTAAAGTGCTTCCAAACCTTCAGAGGGTCAGAAATGTGCATCAAACTTGGTCTGGAAGCAGGAAACATCACAGAGGGACTTGAGGAAGTTTGCAAACCTTTGGGGTACGGGGTTTGGAACATCCTAACCCTCTTCCACGGTGTGAAATCTGTCCTTCAAGTGGTTCCTGTTGGCTTGACCTTCTCTAGGGAGCTTTTCCTGCCAGGAGCCATCCCAGTTTGTACCCAGGAGAGCTAAAATCCAACCCTGGAATGTCCCTGGAGGAATCTCCAGCTCCAGGCAGGCACAGAGAGGCTCTGACACCTCCCTGAGCCCCGGGCCAGCCTTATCAGCCTCTTCTCCCAGACGACTCAAAGGAAATACCAGCAGGCTTTGAAGCTCTGAACCAGGCAGGGAAGCGCTGCCAGCTCTGCAGGGCTCCAATCCCGGCAGGAAAAGAGCAGGAGCACAGCACCATGCCCAGGGTAAGGCTTTTCCAGGCATTATCCCGGGAATTCGTGTTTGTTTGCTGCTCCCAGAGCAGGCCAGCAGGATCTGGCCATGTTTTCTGGGATTCCAGGTTTTTCCACAGCCTGCTGACGTCAGGAATCCATCATGGCATGGTCTGATTCCACAGGGAAACCTCCATCAATTCATCATCCCAGCCTCCTGCCTTATCAACACCCTGGCCAGGTGGGAACACTGGATCAGGGGAGTGGTTGGGAGCGGATTGTTTAAGAGTGGGGTCACTGCTGGGAAGAGACCCAGAACACTTCACTGCCACGTTCCCGCTTGTGTGCCTGGGGGTAAAATACTTTGGAAAAGTCAGGAAGAAATTCCTTCACATCTTTAAAGCAGAAACTTCTGTAGATCCTGGAGACCAAGTAATGCAGCGATGAAGCAGAATTTTTTAAGCGTTTCAAATGGGTTTGGGCAATATCCAGTGGGTTTTGGCATTGAAAGGAGAATGAGCAGAAAGTCCATGCAAATAAAATTCATCCTGGCAGGGTTTTTTGGATGAGATCTGAATTAGAACTCATTAATTACAATCAGAGTGTGACATTTGTGCATGTTGGCATTAAATGATGCCAAGGCCATGTCACCACGTGTGTGCTGCCAGCTGTGGGGGACACAGGCTGATATTCATGACCAGACCGGGACACCCACACCAGAAACACTGGATTCATGGCCCAAACCTGCAAATTCCCATCATTTCCTGGGTGTTTTCCCACTATCCACAGGCTCAGCATCACCAGCATTGCAACACCCCTGGAAGTGGAGGCCTGGAATGGTCCCACTGCTCTCTTCGCCCACTCCTGAGCCTTCAGCCTCTCTGTCCATCACCAACTCACTCCATGCAGTTTGCACACGGATCTCCCATTGATCCACAGCCTGGAGTTCCCGCTGGTTCTCACCACGGAACAAATTCCACCTCAGAGCTGGCGTGGCTGAGCCGCCGTGACCCCGAGAGCTCCGGAGGCAGCTCTGGAAAAGGGCAAAGCAGTTTGTCCGACGCGGAGCAGGGTGCTGCACTCAGCACGATGAGCTGGAAGGTCTCATCTCCCCTGCCCTGCTCCCACAGCCAGCTCCCGGCTTTCCAGGAAGCACAGGGCCAGGGATGGGCTGCTTGGAGTCACCCGCACCCCAAAGGGCCCCTTGGGATGTCCCATCCTGCTGTCACCCCACAGGCTTCCCACAGCAGACGGGCTGGCCACCAATTTTCCACAGATATGCAGAGCAGGATACAAGTCATGCTTGGATGCAGTTCTGGATGATTTTTATTTCCCTCTGCGCTCAGCTGGCTTCCCTTTATGTAGAGCTTCCCAAGGGATTTGTACAGGGAGCTCTCAGTGTGTCCCCACCTTGCTCCAGACCAGACCTTTTCCAAGGAAAGTCTAAAGACAACACACCAAGAGGTCTCAGCATCTCTGTCGTGATGGAAACCACCCCAATTTGGGGTTTACAATCCCCACTGAGCAGTTTTGACACCAGCAGAAGCCAATCCTTGGTTGGTGACAAACAGGATGGCAAATCCCAGAGGATTTCATCCTCCCTGTCCCGCTCAGCAGTGGGAGGGTGGCAGGGTCACAGACCCCCAAGCTGTTCCTGCAGCCTCCTCATCCTCCTCTTGATCTTCTCCATCCCTAAGGTGAAGCTTGGCAGCTCTGGGAGCAGGAATTCAGGAATTCTGGACACGTGTGGGGAAAACTTTGCTGGAGCTCAGCATTAGCTGATAAATCTTTCCCTGGACAAGATTCCCAGGGATCCTTCTCCAGGCTTTCCTCATGCACACACGGTAGAAGAACAGAGCTGACATCTTGCTGAGGGCACAGAACTCAAGGCAAAACCAGCAGAGTGAAAATTCAGTGTTTATTTTTCTTTCCAGGACTGAGTGCCAGCAGATGGGGGCACAAGGCTCTCGAACAGATCCACTCAATTATGGGAACAGAGCAGCTGGACACAGAGTGCAGCCAGCAGTTGCTGCGGTGCTGGTGCCCGCAGTGGAGCTGGAAATCAGTCCCTCGATGACTCCTTTCCAGGAACAGAGCTTCCAGCACTGCTCCAGTACAAGGAAGGTATGGGGCTTGTGGCTGGGGGAGAACGGAGGGAAGAAGGAATTTGGGATAGCCACAGTTTTCCAAGTGAGGATTTCTGAGGTGAGCCCGAAGATGGGTCCCCGTAGAAACCTGGCTGAGTGCAGGACAGCATCTGTGCCCTGCAGCAAATCTGGGCTGCTCCTGCCCTCAGCAGCTTCTCCTGCCAGGGAAATGTGGATAGCGAGCTCCAGCTGAGGTGGGAACTCAGCAAAGCATCCCTGACTCCTGGGGGAGTGGGGCACACAGCCAGCACTGCCCCCCAGCCCTGGCAGCTCCTCTGCGGAGCTGCTGCAGAATTACAGCCCTGCTCTCCTGATCCTGATGGATCAAAGACACAGTTGTGCCTCGGTACCGCTGAATTTAGGACCAGAGGGAGGAGAAGGCCACAGCTCCTGTCGGGAAGTGCCATTCCTGTGACACCAGGACAGGGATTCCCCTTGAGGCACTGGGTTTTCCCAAGGGGAAGCCCAAGGAATTCCCTGGTTTCTGCAGAAGCTGCTGTTGGAAGATCAGCTGCACAGATATCCCGATTCCTTTGCCCTGAGGCGTGTTTGGGAAGGGCTGCAGGGTTATCCTGGACTACCCAGATGGGACACACCACACATTCCAAGGGGACAGAGAGCTCCAGGCCACCATAAGCTGTCCTTTACCAAGGGCTCAGCTCCTCCTCACCCACTGCAGGGACAAACCATGCCCTGCTGGAGGGTGGCATGGCACAGGGACACGGGCAGAGCTGGGGCCTGGAGTGCCAAGAACATTTTTAGTCCTCAGGATGTTGAGCAGACATTCACCATGTGCCACTCGCCGGTGATTTCCCGCAGGTGGAGCTCATTTTTCAATGAGTGACCCAAAAAAACCCCTTTGTTTTTAATGCTTTATTTTCTGCTAACGTAAATTACTTTCACCTTTGTAGCCTTTGTAGCTCCTTATCTGTGCTGTTGCATCAGTGCCACATAAAAAGGGATGTCATCGTCCCACCCTCCCAGTCTCTTTTTCTCTTCCTCCATCTCTTTGTAACCTGTGAGGTCTGTGACTCATTTACACCCCAAATTAGGTCTTTTCTGTTCAAAACCAGATGGAAATTTTACAACATTATGCCACAAATCAGTGAAATCAGAAACGAATTTAAACTCTGAGGCTACAAGAAAGTTACTCTGCATTAAAAACGAGAATGAAAATTAAAAACTGCAGCTTGAGGAACTGCAGTTGAAGGTCAGAGGAAAGTCCACATCCACCACAGGGTCAGTGATTTTTTTCTGTTTCTGTCCTGGCTGATTGGAAACCTTTCACCTTTCCCAAGAAATTATGCAGCTCCCAAATGAGTCAACAACACCAAATCTGGGAAAACCAGCCAAAAGTTAAGTAATATTAATTGCCTCTTGCTATGGCTCGTGGTGAGCAGAGCAGAGTTCACCGGAGTGTGCTGGGAATTGTCCCTGGATAATTGTCCAAGCCCTGTGCCTGCCTCACACTCCTTCCCCAGGGAGCCTCTCTCCTCACTGCTGAGTTGTGTTCCCAATTTTCCAGGATTGGGAAGTTCACATTATGGTGTAAATCAGTCCTGCAGTGACACCTCTGCTGTGTGACACTTCTCAGTCAGCCTTTAGCACTGCTCTGAAGTCACCACAGGAATTTCAACATCCCACAGGCAGCTGGATTCGGCAGGCTGGGAAGGAATTTCCATTCAGGAAAGCTTCCCGCTCCAGGATCTCAAAACAATACCAGAAATCTTTCGGGATCCCAGAATTATTGAGGTTGGAGAAGATCTCCAGGATCATCCAGTCCAATCTGTGCCTGATCCCCATCTTGTCATCAGCCCAGAGTGCCACATCCAGTTTTCTTTGGTCACAAAGGAGCTGTGGCGTGGGACACAGCAAGGAAAGCAAGGATGGGCTGAATTTGCAGGGAATTTCCCTGCCAGTGGGGTCTGAGATGGTGGGAACTCTTGGCAAACTTCAGGAACCAGCCCAGATTTGCAGAGCAGCCCTGTATTCATCAGGGATGGAAGCAAAGATCTGGAAGTGCTCCTTATCTCTTGATATCAAACTCCGGATCAACACAAACTCCCTGTGCCGCGAGTTTATGACCAATTCTGGGATTCCCTTCCCCTGGAGCTCAGAATTCCACAAGTTTTGTTGGGACTCCACCTCTTTTCCTATTCTCATGGCACAGGGGATGTTGAAAAAGGAATGGCAAGTGGAAATCAGCTCCATCTGAGCTGGAAAACACCAGAGCACCCATCCCAGGCAGGCAGCAGCTTCCCAGACAGGCAGTTCCAGGGATCGAGCTGGCACTGGCCACAGGAGTTAATGAATCAGAAAATGACTGCACCTTCCAGGGCGGACAATAAAGATAAAATCAGGATTTGAGGTTGTTTGGCTTTCTGTGAACTTCAGGAGAAGGAAGGCTTCGAGGCAAACACGTTCAATCAGTGTTGGAGATCTTTCCGTGGCTGTTTTATGGAACCAAAGGTCTGTGCCTGACCAGGAGCTTCAAGGAATGAAGGATTCCTGTGGCGAAGGCTGAGTGGAAATTTAGCTGTGTTTTATGGACTTGAGCATCATTTTGTTTTTAAAACAACTGTGACAAGAGCAGAGGCTCCGATAGAAGCAGCTCAGGCCTGGGCTGTTGCCAGGTCTGTGGTGGATTCTGAGTGTTTCACTCAGGGTTGAACAGCTCAGGAAATCTCATTTTGAGCTTGTTCCACAGCCTTGAGCTGCTCCCACTTAGGAATTATTTCCTGACATTCAGCTGACACTTTCCTTCAATTAGTCATGCCATTCCTCTTAACTATCCCCCTAATTGCTTTCCTTTCCTCGTTGGTGTGTGAGTCCCTCTGTTTGCAGTGTCCCATTAGTCACTGCCTAATTTGTGCCACTTCCATTTCCCTTCATGTGTCAGCAGCTCGAACCTTCCCATTTATTTCCATTTACTCCCAATTACTGTTTCTCCTGCCTTCTTCTCACTGGTGTCTCCAAGGTCTTACAGAATCTTCCAGTGTCTGCTCTGTCTCTTATCCCACTGTCAGCACAGGTTCAGTGGCACCCAAAAGTGGCACTTCCCAGAATTCCAGAATCATTTAGGCTGGAAAAGATCTCCCAGACCATCAAATCCAAGCTGTGCCCCATCCCCACCTTGTCGCCAGCCCAGAGCTCTGAGTGCCACCTCCAGCCCTTCCTTGGGCACCTCCAGGGATGGGCACTCCAAACCTCCCTGGGCAGCCCCTGCCAAGGCCTGAGCACCCTTTCCATGGGGAAATTCCTACTGCTGGCCACCCTGAGCCTGCCCTGGCCCAGCCTGAGGCCGTTCCCTCTCCTCCTGTCCCTGTTCCCTGGCAGCAGAGCCCGACCCCCCCGGCTGCCCCCTCCTGTCAGGGACTTGTGCAGAGCCACAAGGTCCCCCCTGAGCCTCCTTTGCTCCAGGCTGTTGTGCTCTCCACGGCCTTGGATAAAAACATCACAGGTGCTCTCAAGACCATTCCCATGCTCTATTTTGGGTAAAAAATGAGAGCAGTTGGTCTGGATGATGAAAGCTGAAGATGTCCCAGGTACCTGGGGCTGCCACCTCAGCTGGACAGCTTTGCTTTCAGCCTTTAGCACAGCACTGCAGGGAGGTGAGGTGTGATGGTTTCCAAAGGGATCCCGCCTGGCTCAGTCACTCCCAGCTGGTTCTCACAGGCCCCAGACACAGAAATCAGCTCCTGCTGCCCTGGAGTCACTCACTGATCTCAGCTAATCCCCAAACCCAGCTCCACCCAGATACCAGTGCACAGCCTTTTCTCCGAGCTCACACAGGGACTGGTTTCTGCCAGCCTGGATTTAGCTTGGAGAGTCCTTGCTCTTGCTTTTGATGTTCCACGTGTGAGGCCTTCAAAATACAAGAATTTCACTCTGGCAGCTGGCAAAGAGATGCCACTGCTGGGGGGGGGTTGCATAAATGTGAACCTGATGCCAGCCCAGGCACCAGACACACCCAGCCTCTCTTGGGGGACATCAGGAACCCAAATTCCCTTTTGGAGCTGGTTTTTAACCTGGGTGAGGCACATGAGGTGCCACAGGCAGTGTTCTTCCATGGACATCCATTCCCAGGCTCTCTCCATCACCTCTTGCACCCACCCCACTCCTGTTTTGCCGTGTTCTCCCTTGATCCCATAATAATTTCCCCCTAAAGTCCAGTTCCATTTACAGACACGTGTTCTTGTCTCAGGAATATTTAGCCAAGATCTCTACAACCTCTTCCTCTGAGCAGATGTTGCTTCAGAAACATTCACCTGCTTTTTTCTTCTTGCCACTCCCCCCTGAGCTCTGCCTTCCTCCCTCACTGAGCAAAGTGTGCAAGTGCATCCACCCCGTGTGAAAAAACACAGATTCCCACGAAGAAAATTAACCTTTATTCCCTCTACTCCACCCAGATCTGCACCATGGGTGAAGCTGCAGGAGAAGAGAGATGTGAGAGAGAGGTAGGAAGCACATGGGCAAATAAATTCCTTGGCTGTTGCTCATATTCTGCCCCTTTAGATTTTATTTTTTTTTAAAAAATCACCTCCAAAGCGTGTGAAAGAGGGAGTGTTCCCATCAGAGCGGCTGTGCTGCAGAGTGTTCTCACATTTACTCACACCTCTGAGTCATGAGCCATCCAAACACGAGCTGGGCTCATTTCAGGGCTGATTTCAGAGGTTGCCACCTCTCCTGGAGAAGCTGCACCTCAAACCAGCAGGGCTGAGAGTCAGAGCCTGGACCCCAACTCCACATCCCACTGCTCTGGGGGATGAGTTGGGCAGGGATGGTCAGAGGAGGCTGCACTCCAGGCTGGGCCTTCACCACCTCCACAGCCCTTTTTTGGGACACCAATAACTCGATATACATTTATTTTGTGATGCCCAAAGCTGCACAGAGCGGGAGGCAGAGCCAGCCCCACGCTGCCCACGCTGCCACAGCACTTGGGGTGACACAACCCCGGCTGCAGGTGATGAATCACAGCACAAGAGGAAGCTCCATCAACCCCACAGCCCCAAATCACACAAAAGTGGACATGGAGCTGGGAACAGCCACATCTTCCACTGCTCCCACAGCCCAAAGTGATGATTTTGGAGCCCCAAGGCACAAGGACAAGTCACAGCATCCCAACAAGTCGCTGCTCATCATCTAGGCGCTGACATCCCACGTATGGCAAAAAGTGCTGGCTTCACCTCTGCTGGGCTCCTCTGCTGGCTGGTTCCTGGAATCCCAGAATCCCGGGATGGTTTGGGTTGGAAGGGTCCTTAAAGATCAGCTCCTTCCAGCCCCCCACCACGGGCACCTTCCACTGGAGCAGGTTGCCTGAAAACCCCCCAGGCAGTCGTTCCTGAGTGCTGCTGTGCGGGCACACATTTTAATAAATTAACAAGTGATGCCACCATTTATAAACT
Organism: Corvus brachyrhynchos; assembly: GCF_000691975.1. Classification (NCBI taxonomy): domain Eukaryota; kingdom Metazoa; phylum Chordata; class Aves; order Passeriformes; family Corvidae; genus Corvus; species Corvus brachyrhynchos. The sequence goes on along the minus strand of NW_008236924.1, from coordinate 5,855,197 downwards.
TTTCATAGCAGTTTTTCCATGTGAGTCCCCTTGAGACTCCTGGGAAGAATGTCAGCACTTTAATTTTACTCATTTGTGAACATAAGCCAGACTTCCAGCTTTTAAAAAATATTTACCAAACTCTGGACTCCCAATTTCTCTGTCAACAAACCCCTTCCGCAAGAGCAGCTTTCCAACTGTTCCTCACCAAACAATTCCTCCCTAAGTTCAGCTCCAGGCTGGCTGTGAGGTGGCGTTTTCTGGGATCCCTCAGCAGCCTGGGAACTTGGGAATTTTCATGGGTTTGGGTGCTAAATGCTGACGTTGAGCTGATGTAGAGGACAAATGTCACCTAGGTCAGCTTTTAACGTGGTCTGATGGCCCTAAGATGTATTTGGAGACACAGCTCTGAGTCTTTCTCCTCTCTCCCTGTCTCTCAGGTGCTCGGTTTGACACAGGTTTCGAGCAGAACAAGATAAAGCAGCTTTTCCCCTCTTCATTCCAGCCCTGGCTCCTGGCTCCCGGCCCGAACAGCAACAACTGGCCCGGGCGTGGCACGGAGCTTTGAAGTCCCGACCGAATGCCGATGACTTTGTTTTGTTTCCTTTCGTGCTCTTGGTGCCTTGCCTGGCGTCTTCCTGGGGCGAGTGCAGTGCCCTTCACCCCGCAGGGCTGGAGAGCAGCCCACATTCCCTGCGATGGGATGGATCCCTGGGCTGCTCTTCAGCCACCTCCCTCAAATCTGCTGCATTCACAGCCTTCGGCTGCTGCCGTTCCCAAATCCCTGCTGGCTGTGGCAGTGGCCAAGGGGATTTGGGGTGAGGTGCCTCCTTTCTCCCTCTGTTTCTCCAGGCTGTCCCTTCCTTGGCTCTTGCTCTTCCATTGAGCACGTTGTTCATCTGACCCTGGTTTTGCTATTTCCCTTCTTTCCTACAATTCCTTATAGTCCTTTTCCTGGATAATTCTCTCTCTGGCTCACCATCATGTTCCCTCTTCCTCCAGTTTCCAGTCCTTGCCCTGCAGCTTCCCACATGGACTGTCCTCCCATCAGCCACTGCCAATTTGTGTGGGTGGGGAAAAAACCCCACAAATGCAAATTGGGAATTCCCCTGCGTTATTGGGAAGGTTGCTGTGATCCCAGCTTTCCCTCTGTCCAAAGAGATCAGGCCTCTCCTTCTCCCAGGAAGAGGGATTCTAAACTGGGTCATGCCAGGAGCCAAAATTCTCCTCGTTGCCTCTCCTGATTATTTGATAACCAGGGAGCAGGATAACAACTCTGGGAACATTGGGCTCCAGGGAGAAGTTTGTGTCACTCCAAGTTACTTCACAAACAAATTATCAGGATGCATTTTTCCTGCTTCACCTCCCTGAAGTTTTGGGGATATTTGTGGGGTAGAGGCCTTCAAAAGCAGCTTTCCTCCTTTGTAACCTCTTTCTCCAGTGAAAAAAATTGTCCTGGTATTGGCTGGAATTTGAAGGAAGCAGAAGTCTCCCAAATATTGATTGTTCCTGCCTATTTTCCTTTAAAACAAGCCCTCTCCTCTCCCTGGGCACAGGTTATAAATACCCCTGAATTCCTGGCTCCTGGAGGGATGTCCACCTCCCAGGGAAGGTGTCCACAGTTCCTGTGCTCCACTTGACCTCTGGAATGAGCTCAACCATGAGAAGGCACGAAAGAACAGGGGTTCTGTGGTGCTCCTTCCTGGGGAAGTGGGAAACGGGAATGTTTCATAAGCTCTTTAGCACCGCTGGAAATGATGTTTGGACATCAGCAAGTGGCAAAGGACAGAACCATAACTCCAAGGGCACAAACCAGGCACGTACAGCCCCTTTCCAGTGCCTCCCACTGTCGCTGTTCCACGTGGCCCTGGCACTGGAGCTGCAGCCCTTCATGGGGAGTCACCAGCTCTGCACAGTTCTCCCAAATCCTCACCAGCCTGGCATAAAATACCTGGACTTTTCCCTTGCACAGCTAATGGATCTCATCCAAATGAAGTGGCAGGGATAACTGGGAAGACACCTCCTGCCTGTTTTCCAGCATCTCTCCCCCCATGTGGCATCACCTCCTCACCAGAGCAGCCCCATCCCAGGCCCTGTGCAGCCCTTTCCCAGCAGAGCCTCTCTGCTCTCCCTCTGGAGAATGGAACCAGTGAGCACCAGGAAATAAAAGGCCACCAAGGGCCACCTGGATTGCTCCCATATCCGATCTCTTTTCAGGAGAGCTTGTTCTGCCAGACAAAAGCTCCCTGCTGTGCCACAGAGCATTTCCCAAAGCCCAGTAGGGTGGATGGAAAAGCTCCTGTTGTTTGGATAGGCTTGGCAGGAGCCTTCTTAGAAGGGATTTCAAGTGAATCCTTGAAAATTTGCTGCGAGTCTGATTCTCCAGGAAAGCTCCTTTCAAGCCCACTGAGCCTCACACTCCTAAATCCTGAACCTTTGTAATTCTGGGACAGGAAAAAAATAGCAAACTGAGGATTAGACTGTAATATGTGTCTTTTGAGGAGGAAATCCACCGTAATTCTCTCAGGCTGATAAACAATGCTGAAACCGCTCTGACACCGAGCCTCCAAGTACCTGCACAGCGTTTCCAATCCTAAATCCTTCCTTGTCCTTCCAGGAGCTGCACGAACCACGAGCTCCAGTTAAATACTCAGACAGGCTTTTTATGGCCTCAGGAGCCTTTCCTGACAGTTTTGCCTCCTGCAATGAATTAACTTCCTCCAAAGCTGTCAAGGAATCAGCAAAAGCCTTGGGAGTGCACTGGGAGTTCCAGAAACTTCCTGAAGAGCCAAGTCCTTGCTGACTGCTCTGAATCCATCACAGATGTCCCAGAAATACCTTCAGGCCATAATGTCATTGCTGACCACCCAAGGCATGAGTTATGTCATTCCTGAGCCTGGGCGTGTGCATTTGGTGCAAATACATTTGTTCTGTGAATAATCCATGGATAATCACTTGGATTTGAGTGGGATGTTGGACTGACAGGAATAATTGGGACCCACAGGGAGACACACCAAGCTGCTGCTTTTGGGGAACAAGCAAGGGAGACTTTGCTGGGCAGCAGCTGAGGCTGGGAGATGATTCCTGGCTGGTTCCACCAGCAGGCCCCGATGGTTTGGGAGGCTCCCAGGGAAAGGCAGAGCCTTGCAGGGTTTGGCTGGAGCAGTCAGGAATCATCCATGTCCGAAGGACTTTCTGCTCACTCTGGGATGGCACATGGGGGCTTTGGGCCAGCCCCAGGTGACAATGACAGCTCACAAATCCATCCCTGGAAAGGCCAGGGGCTCAAAGAAACCACGGTTTGGAAAGAGAACCTGAAAGGACAAACTTTGGATGTTGTTCCTGCAGACAGACCAGGCCCATCTTGCGCTGGACTTGCCCAGGGAGGTTTGGAGTGCCCATCCCTGGAGGTGCCCAAGGAAGGGCTGGAGGTGGCACTCAGGGCTCTGGGCTGGGGACAAGGTGGGCATCAGGCACAGCCTGGATTCAATGACCTTGGAGATCTTTTCCAACCTCAGTGATCCTGGGATTCTGATTTGGTGTTCCTCAATAAAAAGGAATATAAACCAAAACCAGAGATTTTGGGCAAGCCCAGGGCAGCTGCTCCCGGTTATCCAGGGCTGGAGGGGGTCTCAGCACTGGGCACAGCCTGTGCCAAGGAATTCTGCAGGCTGGGAATTTGCATTTTTCCCCACAGTAATTGTGGGGAGCAACCCTCTTTAAATCTGGCGGAAGCACCGCTGGCAGCCCCCTCTTCCCAGAGCTTCCCAAGGAAAGAAAATTCAGAATGCCAGGAAGGGAAGAAAAAGCCCCATGAAAAGTGCAAGGGCTGTGCCAGGGGCTGTGGCAGGAGCACACAAAGAGTCTCAGTTTCTCCACAGGGATGCTCCTTTCCAGGCAGCTCCCCTTGGTGCCAGGACACCTCTGTTCCCTATTCAGGAAGTGCTGGTTGGAATCCCAGGACTTGGAGCCATCTGAACTTGCCCAGAAGTTACAAATGAGGGCATGTCCCTGAATAAACAGCCCTGTTCCAGGGGGTTATTCCTGCAGTTGGATATTATCCCTATGGTTGGTGCTCCCGGACATCCTCCAAAAGCTTGGGGCTGCTCCAAGCAGGAGGGGGAACATCGAAAGAGCCGAATATCCCTACAGGAAATCTGTCTTCACCCATCTGTTTTCATCCAGTATGGCCAGGACCCAAAGTGGGTCATGTGACAGAGCCAAAATGTGACAGATTTTCCTGGTTTCAGGTCTCCACCTTCATCCCTGTGCCGAGTGCAGCACGATGCAGGACACTGGCAATGTGAACTCTGCCCCTGCAGGCTCTCAAAGCACCTGAGCTGGGGCTATTGAATCATTTTTAATGTTTTCCTGCAGAATTTATGTAACCTGACCCACAGTTTTCCCTGCCAACAACTCCCGGTGGCTCTGGGAATTAGGGGAGGGAGATGGCGCCCTGCTCCTTTGGGATCTGCCACTCCAGGCCGTGATTCCATTGACAAACCTCAGCTGTGGCACAGCACCCTCTGCTCCTGCCCTGCCTCGGCACTGGATGGGATTCAGGTCCCTGGGGCACCTCGGCAGCAATTCCTGGGGCAGAGCTGCTCCCAGAACATCCCGGACGTCAGCGCTCTGCCGGCAGCTGGCACTGCCAGGAGGGAGAACGGACACTCTGAATCACTGCAAAAAGGGCCAGCACACCACTTTTGGCAAGCAGGGCACAACGGAAACTTGATTTTTTAAATATGTGCTGGACGTTTAGGCTGTGTTGTTACAGCTTTGATGAAGGGATGCAGGCACAGATCGGGTGCTTCACAGAAAAGTCAATTAACACTCACTAAAGGCCATGTTATCCCAAAGCCTCGTGGGAAATGATTTTGGTTATCCAGTATTAAATAATAACACATGGGCTGTCCAGCTCAGGAGCCTGCAGCCAGCTCATTATCCCCTCAAGGAGAAGTTAATATTCCTCTTTCCCCTTTTCCTGATGGGAGTAGTGAAGCAAAGTGAGGGGAAATGACTTGCCTGGTGTTATCCAAGTGCCCTGCCCTAGTTCTCTGTGTCCTGGGAAGAGCCGAGGATAAGTAACCTGAAAAGCAACGCAAAAGGAGGCTCAAAACTTTCAGCTTCACCCGTTTTTTTGCACACAGATTATCCAGAGATAACCAGAGCTCGTATCTGATATCTATATTTCCACTGGGAATTGTTGGCAGGGAAAATCGTGGGCCAGGTTACATAAATTCTGCAGGAAAAAAAAATGAAATTAATTCAATAGCCCCAGCTCAGGTGCTTTGAGAGCCTGCAGGGGCAGAGTTCACATTGCCAGTGTCCTGCATCGTGCTGCACTCGGCACAGGGATGAAGGTGGAGACCTGAAATCAGGAAAATCTGTCACATTTTCCACCATAAAAGCCATGTCTCTGAAAGAAAACCTCGAGGTTCAACAACCAAGTCAAAATCTGAGGAGAAACACTGAGTTTCAGAGTTTCAACCTGAGCAAGGAATGGTTTCCTTCCCAAAAATCCCTTTCCATGGGACCCCCATCAGTCCATAATGGTGGAGATGAGCAGGACACAGAGTTCTGTGAATAACTCAGACTTCTGTCCGTGAAAACTCTAATTTAGGGGAGAAGGGGGAATGTTGGGTGCTCCTGGGTGTTGGGAAAATCCTGGGGAACTTCCAAAGAGCAGCTGAGGTGCCTCCATCCTTCTTTTCCCCTCAGCAGGGGGGAGCAGAGATTGCTCCTGGATGGTGCCTTGGCTTTGTTGTTCCCTATTTTCATTTCTTCCTTGTGCTGCTTTTCCCACTGAAGTCCCATTTTCCAGCTCCTTGAAATCCTCCCGACACCTTCCCGGAGAATGGTGGGAAAGGTTGAGCCTTCCTGTTTATGAGCAAAGACAAATTCCTTCCTGGCCAGCCCCTGTTCCACCTCCTGGGCAGTGCAATTAACATTCCTAATTGTTTTTCCAGGCAGAAGTGTAAAGACAACATTTTTCCCACTGCTGCAGGCATGAAAGGCAGGATGCAGAAGATGAAAACATGTTTGGAATTCCTCCACTGCTTCAAGCATCAATCCTCCATCTCTGTGTACATCACCATGTGCAGAGGCATTTTGTCCCACTGTTTCCAGGTTTTTTCCCTGATCCTATTCATGGAGCAGAGACAAAGAAATAAATTAACAGCTGTCCCTTCTTCCAGGGAAAAAAAATGGAGCTGGTGATGGATGCAGCTTGTTCTGGCAGCCCCATCCCACAAAGCTTCTCCCAGTTTCCCCTCCCAGCCTAGAAAAAAGATCCTCATGAAGGAATTTTGTGGCTGGTTGCTTTCCCTTGGCTCTGCCTGAGCATCCAAAGGAGCCGTCCATGAGTTTGGCATCTATTTCTCTGCTCTGCGAAATGCCAGAGGTGTTGGAGAGGGCTGAACGTGCCAAACTCAGTGGAGAATGTGCAGCTTCTGTGCAAAATCCTCCTGCAGAGCTCTGCCAAAGCATCCCAATCCCATCCCTTCTGTCCCAGGCTCATCTCTGTCCGTGCCCAGACCCCGCTGTGGAAGGGCTGATGATGATGAACAGGCACAAATGCCAATTTGGCAACGATTTCCTGAAATTCCAGTGCTCCCTAACAGCAGCAGAGCCTCCTGAAGCTATCACCTGTGTCTGCTGAGGGTGGATTCAATGCCAGAGGTTCTCCCTGTGCATCCCTGAGCTGCTCCAGGGCTCTCTGAGGCCAAACAAACTCCCCAGAGGTGCCAAGGTTTTGCCTGCAGGCACAATTTCCATGTCAAACAGGAGCAGCTGGCCATGGATGCACCGGAGAGCTGGGGCTGGGTTCCTTCCCTCCAGCACTTGTGCTTGAAAAGGTGCCCCTGGATCCTTTGGGATTTTGTTATCCTGGGCCATAAACAGCAGGGAGATGAAAGCATTCGGGGATGTAATGGGAGTGAGGGTCAGTTATTCTCTGACACACACAGTGCTGTTATCTCCCAGTTTATCCCATAAAATGCTTCCAAGGGAAACCAGCTTCCAGTGGGAAAGGTGGCTCAGCACCCTTATTTGCAGCTCCTCTCTGTTTTTGGGAGTACCCACCCAGAGACTCCTCATTTATTGAGAGAACTGAGCAGAATCTGAATTCCATCCCCCTCTGGTCACATCTGCCCTGGGGTCTTTTCCTTCCAGTGCAATCCCTGAATTATTTCCAAGAATTTTGCACCGAGCTCAGCCACCCTTTTTCCTTTGCTAACCAGCTCTCTGCTGATCAAACAATCCACTGTGGCTCACGGGGATTTTTATTTATTTTTTAAATAAATTGAATGCTGATGAAGGAATAGAAAGCGTTTCAACACCACCACACCCTCCCACACTGCAAAAACCTAACTCCCAGCACAGGCAGGGCTGGGTATCAGCTGCCCAAATCGAGGGATGGTCAGGATTGGGCCATTTCTTCCCCAAAAATGGGAGAAAGAGAATGAGCAGAACTCAGCAGGGATTTGGAGGAGGTGGGCTGGCTGTTCCCACTGGGATGGGACAGAGCAGGAAGAGCTGTTGCTGTGCTCTGTCCCCACATCACTGCTGGGAGCAGCCAGTTTGGTTTTCCAAACTCATTCAGGGCTCCTTCCCCTTCCCAGGAAGCTGCTGAACAAGGTCCCTGCCTCTTGAGGAGGATCACATCCAAAATGATGCAACTCGAAAGGAAAGAACATCATTTATGAGGGCAAATTAAGGCCTGATTCCCCTAAATTGGGATGTGAAGAGCAGAGAGTTCCGAGTCCCACAGACCCCAGAGATGAGCAGCAGCCTGTTAAGGTGTCATCACAATATCCACACTAACTGAGCTCTTCACATTGGCAACAGAAACAGCTTTAAAATCTCTTTTTTTTGGTCTGAAAATGAATCTCTTGGGAAGAATAACTAACTTTGAAAAGATTTGCTTTGGTTCTCATGAAAGGGAAGGAGTTCTAGGCCTGGTTTGGGATGCTCCTGGTGATGCTCAGGCTTTCCAGCCCCTCTCTGTGAGGTGGCTCAGGAGGAGTGAGGATGCACAGCCCTGCTCAGGTCCCTTCCAGCACTGGATGGCCCCTGGAAAAAGGGTTGGATTTGGTCCCCAGGACTGAGCCAAAACCCCTTTTCACCTGTGAGCCAAAGAAACTTCCACATTTGAAATCATCAAAGATGCCCCTGGCTCAAGATGGGTCCCCCAATCTTTGCTGTGTGTACATTTTAAATACAATGCTGCATGATTGCCACTAATTAAAGAAATCAGCCACGCTGCCTCCATCAAAACTCATCCCTGTTGGGGATGAGATTTCGGTTCTCGATTACTCAGAAAAATACTGGCTGTATGGAAATTTAAATGCTGCTGGGGAAAATTTATGCTCACAGCTGATTGCATGCATCAAATTAGAGCCTATTTATTTATTTATTTATTGGTGATGCTGTCCAAATATTTCAGGGTGAAAAGACTGATAAATGTACAGATAGAAAAGTCCTCCCAGTAACAGGCTGGCAAACCGGTGTGACAGACTGGGACTGTGCTCTGATTACTGGTGATGCCATTTTCCAGCAGGTTGGCAACCAGCAGCAATGCCAGGAGGAATTAAAAATGTGATTTCCTCTCAGATCACACTCACTGGGATGTGCCCCCTGCCATGGGAATGTGTCACCAAGTTGAGTTTAAGCCAGAATGAGATTTGCTGCTGCCTCAACTTCAATAAGTGCTTAAGGTAATTTTTTATATTATTATTAAAGTTTTAAATGTCTAAAGGCTGCTGTAACACCTCGGATTTGACCAGGGAGGGGGTTGGGTTTATTTGGGAATCAGTTTGTTGGTTTAAAATGTCTTTATTGAGTTTCTTACTTCACATTCTCTATTTCGGATTGATGCTGAACACACTGGTCCCTCCCGCTGCCTCCCAAACCTTTTAACTCATATCCAGTGTATTTGCAGCATTAAACCTGACTGAATACTCAAAAGTGCTGCCCTTGGTGCCCTGTTTGCTCCTGAAATCCCCTCCAAACAGCAGGGGATTCCTAAAACATCATCGCCACTGCCAATAAAACCAGCTGGATGTCAGGAATGCTGGACGAGCGCTCCAAAGCCTCCCCCGCGCTGCAGAATTCCCGGCCGTGGCATCGGAGGGAATGTGATGGATGTTTGCAGGGGGACAAGCGGCAGGCACAGCCTTTTAAGTGGCTTTGAAGCCTCGGTGATTAGGAACAGATTAGGGAATCCCTCTCCCGGGAGCCCGTGCCGGAGATGTCCAGGCAGCACAAATTGGATGGAGGCGTTAATTAGTGATTTACACCCTGCTCCTCCCGGGGACAGCCCGGCAATCAGAGAGAGGAGATGGGGACAAAGCCTGGCTCGCAGGAGCCGCAGGCCGAGCCTGCAACCCCCGCCTGAGCTGCGCCGGGAGGGCTCAGGTCCAACCCTGCCTCGCCCCATGGGCTTCCTCTCCTGGAAAAACCGTGGAGCCAATTTGCCACCTTCAGCCTCTGGAAACCTCTGCAGAGTGCCCTCAGCAAACCTTTGAGAGCTTCCCCTTCACGGCAATAATGGCATCACCAGGATTTGTTGCTTTATTTATTTTGATGCAACTGAGGTTTGTTGTAGACATGCCCCGAAATAACCATAATTAAAGGGCTCCACCAGCGCCTTTCCCAAGCATTTTCCAGCAGTCAGGCATCCCAAATCCAGGTGTAGAGTGTTTTATTGCTGCCATAAAGTTTCCTGAGCAGCACTGCTCCTCCTGGGCCGGGAGGTGCTGCCAGGACTGCTGAGGTCATTCCAGGCAGCGGCAGGAGGAGCAAGCTTTGGATACTCCCCACCCTCTGCGGCAGTCGGGGACTTTTAAAAGCATTAAAAATTTGTGAAGAGCGACGCGTCACAGTGTGAAGTTTTAAACGATTTATTAACAAAGGAATAAAGAACAATTAGGACACCCAGAACACAAAGATGAAGTGCTGTGTGGCTGGTCCGAGCAGAGGAACACGGAGCAGGGCCCGTGCAGCTGCCCTCACACCCTAAGAGTGTCAGTCAGGGAGAATAGATCCACTTGAGATTCCCGGCACACCCCTGTGTACAAGAAACTTCACAGGTACACACGAAGCAGTACAGAATTTGAAAAATAGAAAAGTTACAGAATTTGAAAAATAGAAAAGTTACAACTTTATGGCGCCCACTCGGGGCAGGCTCGGTCTGGGTCCGCCCACTTGGACCATGCTCAGAGATCAGGAGGGGTCTCGTCTTGATTGGCATCCTGATCGACACTCTACGGAGAACTTTCTGGAAAGTCCCCTTCAACCTTTGTTGGCCATAACCCTTTATATTAGAATTTCGTGATAATTGAACATTATTGACTGTTTAATAACGACAAGAACCAGGACGTTACAGGGATAGTTGGAACATACATACACTCTGATTTAACTATGACTCATTAAATGTAACCGGAGCAATTAACTGCTCAACTCGGTAGCACATAACGAAAACACATAACAAGAAACCTGAACAATTAACACTAACCTATTTACATAATTTACATATACCAATCCCTTATTTCCGTAAACCCTCGTAAGGCTAATTACGAAGGCCAACTTCATAAATCCCATTTATAACAAAATTCTTTTAAAATACAATTTTATGGGTGAAGAAGGGAGATAGTTTTGGTGAGAAACTCCTGTTGAGAGCGCACTGTGAACTGCCTGATGTGACACACAGGATTCCAATGGGGAAGAGCCCACAGGATTCATAAAGGGAAGAGCCCACAGGATTCCCAGAGGGAAGAGCCCACAGGATTCATAAAGGGAAGAGCTCACAGGATTCATAAAGGGAAGAGCCCACAGGATTCATAAAGCAAAGAGCCCACAGGATTCATAAAGGGAAGAGCCCACAGGATTCATAAAGGGAAGAGCCCACAGGATTCATAAAGGGAAGAGCTCACAGGATTCATAAAGCAAAGAGCCCACAGGATTCTCAGAGGGAAGAGCCCACAGGATTCCCACAAGGACAAGCCCTCTGCTTGCCCAGTTTTATATTTCCCTTGCTCTGCTTACCTTGGGAATGCCAGCAGGATTTTTTTCATCCTTTTTCTACTTAACTGTGTCACTTGTCTCCTGCAGTTATTGGCAGGCCGTGGTCATGTCACGGCTTCTTTTAAACCCTGAGGAAGCTGCACTGGGAGCCTTGGTGGGCTCCACAAACAATTCCGCCCCTCAAAGCAGAGGTAGATCCACATTTGCCTTCTCCAAATGCTCAGATCACCAGGACTGGCCAAATCTGAGCTCCTCTCTCCTGCCAGTGGCAGGGTTTGAACCACATCCCACATTTTATATGTCTGAGTGTCTCCATCATTCCTTCGTGTCCTGTTTGGGGACAGGCACAGCTTGCCCCCAGCCCTGAAGCAGGACAGCAGCCCATGTCACCACAGCCTGACCTGCTGGGCAGATGGACTTGTCAGCTGGCTCCGTCCCACCCCAAAACATTGACTTTTTTGCCGCTCCCCTTCCCAAATTCCTCCTCAACCACAGTTTCCACAGCCGGGCAAACAGACCTTGTGCTGGGATATCTTCCAACACAAAGATGAGACGTTGCTTTTCTTTGACTGGTTTGTTTAAGATACAGACACCGGTTCCACAGTGGGACTGGGCCCAGCTTGGCCCAGTTCCCATCTCCTCATAACCCATGGGCTGACTTGTGGGAGTGTTTGTGAAGCCCTGCTGCAAAAAACCATTAGCCTGGGGACATTTCTCTCTCCCACCACCTTCCCCCTACTGTGGCCGCTCCAGGAGCCTATAGATGGGTTTTGGGGATCATCCAGGCAGGATAGCACCACTCTGGTGCTCCAGCACCTTGAATGAAGAAGCCTTTAGCTAAGACAGGAGCTGGAGGTGCTGCCAAGTCTCTAAAAGGCTCCCAGAGGTTTTCTTCCAGCCTCACTGCAGCCTGCTGGGACACCTCCCCTGTAGCAGCAGCAGCAGTGTGACTCCTCCTGGAAGGAAGAGGGTTGGATAAATTGTGCAGATCCCAGAGTAAAGGAAATGCAAGATTATTCCATACGGACAGCAAGAATATGGTCCTGACACTGTGAGATGCAACCCAGGCAAGAGATGAGCTGGAAAGAAAAAGGATTGGAAGTATTCCAAGAAGTATTTGAAAGGTCCTGGCCTTTCCCTAGTTTCAAATCCCTTCCCCTTCCTCTCCCAGGTGAAGGTCCCCAAGCTGCCAGCACCCGTGTCCTCTGCACAGGTCTCTGGCTGTGCAGCACTCGAGGGAAAGTTATTTTTAGGATCATTTTTCAACAGATGATGGAAACTCTTCTGTCACTTGCACAAACAGAAAACGCTTCTGGCCGATGCCCAGACGTTTCTGGCTGCTTTTGAACTCTGTGCTCATCACCAGCCTCTGTAGCTTCGGTGTCTCTTTGAGCT
>NW_008236924.1:5837898-5842781 GCF_000691975.1 Corvus brachyrhynchos | reverse complement strand
AGGAAAGGAGGGAATTTCACTGAAAATGAAACGACAGGAGGATTTCACTGAAAATGAAAGTCTCAGGGCTCTGCTGGGAAGTGCAAGACAGAAAGTGTGAGGACAGAAGGTCAAGAACCAAGAAGGATGCATGCTCCTTCTTCAAGGAGGATGAAGATGCTGAGGTCAGAGGAGAAGCTCTGCCACATTCCGGGAAACCCGGGCGGTATTTCTGGATCACAGACACCCTGAGCCCTGCACCAAACATGTCACATCTGTTGGATGTGATGCAAGAACCCGGTGACGTTTGTTCTTTTCACTTTCCCCAGCGTTTATTTGCAGAGGTTTGGCCTTAGAAGTCCATTTAAGACAAGCTCGTTGAGAAATTATGCTCAAGTATTTATTCACACTGATAACTCGGAGCATTTGGCTCCAAGCCTAACAGCACACTTGTCGGGAATTAATTCCGTGATAATCTTTATCAGTCTGTGGTAGACACAGCAATAAACCTCCTCTGTGGGTAGATTAATAACGGGAGAGCTGGTGAGGCATTAAATCAGCCTCGAAAAGCTGTTTATTGTGTGTGTCCTCCCCTGCAGCAAGGCTTACCCAGCCTGGGCAAAAAAACCTCTGGAAAAGGAGAGTTGGGAAGTGGGGATTTGAGGCTCCTGATGTAAAAGCACCTTGGTCAAGGGTGGGGAGATGAGTGTGCAGCATTCAGGGGCTCATCCCTGAAATTAATTGGAGCAGATCCGTGTGCCAGCACATGGGGAGATTTTCTTCCCTCTTCACACACTGTGGGCTTCCAGTGGGGACCCTAAATCTGGAATAAATGCCCGGGAACAGCCCCTGCAAACAGGCACCGACTCCAGCCACAATCCAGAGGGATCTGGTGGGATTCCAGGAGAGCAGCCAGACTGCTGGATTCACAGAAGGAAGGGGCTGCCCAGGGAGGTTTGGATCCCCATCCCTGGAGGTGTCCAAGGAATTCCTGGAGGTGGCACTCAGTGCTCTGGGCTGGGGACAAGGTGGGCATCGGGCACAGCTTGGATTTGATGATGCTGGAGGTCTTTTCCAACCTGAATAATTCCATGATTCCACGAAAACAGCGCCAGTTGTTCATGTCTTGTAGCTCTCTGAGTTCTGGAGGTTTTTATGCTTAATTTTCCTCTTTTCCTTTAATTTTCCTGATTGCTGAGAGTTTCTGAACTGTAGAAAAGAGTTCCTGGCTGGAGAAAAAAACCCCAACATTCCAACCTCATATTGGTCTGGGAGTGCCCAATCTTTGCAGAGCCAATCCCACCCTGAGGGAGCAGCAACTCCCGCTGCCAAAAATCCACGGGAAAGGCACCTGCTCTAGCTCCCTCTCAAACCCATGAGGCAAAGAGGCTTTTCCATGAGTGCTCTCTGTGGCTGTTGACTTTATCCATCGGTTCCTCCAGCCTTGGAATTTGTCCTGGGAAAATACCAGCACTTTTAGGGCAGGATGGGAGTCAAACTGAGCCTGTTCTGCTGCTCTGGAGCTCCCACTGGAGCAGGACAAGGAGTGTTTCCTCCTTTTCCAAAGCAGGACACGTTGTCCTAGGGAATCAAATCCATGCTGCTGCTTCTGATCAAGCAAATTAGGAAGCCAATTATTTTAATTACTTTCCTCCTCCCCACCTTTATTTATTTAATTAATTTATTTTTCAGGACGCCGAGAACTTACACAACAATTACCAGGGACTAGGATGGGTTAGTTTCCTAAGGAGATTGTTTATCCTAATGATTCCCAACTTGTCAACTGGAATCAAATTCCCATGTATTTTTCCTTTATGGGAAAAATCCTGGCATCTTGGAATATTTCACCCAGCTCAAATCAGGCACTTCTGCCAATAATACGATGGGGGAAAAGTTAATTTAATAACACTTGGAAAAAACAGGATTTATTCCCTGTCTCCTTTCCCTTCCAGCAACACTTGGATCAGTTATTTAGGGAAGAGGCTCATCCTTCCACAGGGCTTTGAGCTCAGTTCAGATGCACCAGGAATCAGCCCTTTTTTATGTCATAGATTTCTGATGGGACTCTTGGGATTTCTTTAAGGCTTGGGAACATTTACAGTGGAAGAAGAGGTATCGGCCCCTGATGCTTTTTGAAATCTATTTTTATCTTTTAGAACAAAATATGATATTATTAAATATTATATGAACATGACAACATTTTAAAAAGCAACATGAACAATACCAGCAATGCAATAATTGCATTCACCAAGGGAATAATGAGAGTTTTGGCAGCTTCCCCCCGGATAATTTTTCCCTAAAAAATCTGTTCAGCTTGTAGTCAATGGAATTTGTGGCTAGGTGGAAGCTGCACACGTTGTATCTGAGAATGTCAGCAGAAATCTTTCATTATTCCATCTATTTTTGTTGATGTTGACAACAGTTGCCATCAATTGGGCAACATTTGCTGACCACTGAACGCAGGTGCTCTTTATAGATGCACTGGAAAAGATCTGGGCTGTTTCCAGAGACAGTTTTTGGGCTCTCTTGGCAGATGCTGAGGGTTTGGTTTTTTTTAATGCCATGTGCTATATATAAAACATCAAATAATTCATGTATTATCTAAGACCTTAAATAACTCAGGCCACACATATAGATATTACATGTAATATATTATTATATGTAGATATATGACAGGTATTCTAGATATATATTAGGCATACACATATTATATTATTATATCATATTTATTATAATCTATTATATATATTCATTCTACTCACATCTAAAAATCCCCAATTGAATGTTCCTCAACCATTTTTCAAGTCCCTGAAGGTTTTTGCTTTTCTCCCAGAGCCGTTGGTGTTGAGTTGGCTTTGAAAAGATTGTTCCTTCCAATCTTTAATAACCATCAGGAGCTCTGAGGACAAATATCCATGGCTGCGTTCTCCTTCTTGGAATCACAGAATCCCACACTGGGTTGGGTTGGAAAGGACCTTAAAGCTCTTCCTGTTCCAACCTTTTGCCATGGGCAGGGACATCTTCCACTAGACCAGGTTGTTCCAAGCCTGTCCAACCTGGCCTTGAATATTTACATCCCAAACCATTGGATGATTCCATGATTCTATGAAAAGCGAAAAAAAAATCCCTTGGAACCAGCTCATTTTTATCCTTTTCCTCCCAAATAAAAGCACTGGAGGGATCTGCATTGCAAATGAGCATCTCCACCTGTCAGATATTTTTATATTTTTAATTAAAATTATTGCTTTTTATTAATGATAAGATATGTCATATTGAGAATATTCTTGTCATAACAGGGACAAATTCCTGCTCCTGGCAATCCCATTGCTGCCCACCACCTTGTGTCCAAGGTAAATTCAATCCCTAATTTTAGTTCCGACAACAAAACATAACTGAGAGCAGTCCCTGCAGGAGGTCATTCATATTCCTGGAGCATTTGCATGAGGGAAATACAAATTATCTTTGCAAAGCTGTCCCATGAATTAATGTCCCTTCTCCACTTCCCCTCTGCTGCAATTTCACACTTGAGAGACAAAAATTCCCTGGGGCCAGGGAGGTTCCTCAGCCCGGAGCCCAGAGGGGAATTTCTGGCAAATCAGTGCCCTGGGAAAGCCGATAATCGATGGCAAAGGGATTTGATCCTGTGGGATGGGCTGTGCCAAGGGGTCTCTTTTCCCTCTGTGGGTTCTGAGGCAGTGATGTGTTGTAATTAACTCTCACACAGTGAGTTAATTACAACAATTAGAGGCACAGCTCGGATCGGAGGCCAGCAGACAGCACCCACAGCTCTGGAACAGGAGAGGATGCTCAGACCTACGGGTCTAGAGAAAAACAGGGAATTATTCTCTCTCATAAACCCTAAAATTCCCGGGAATTTATCTCCCTTGACTATGCCAGCTGGACTTTCTGCCAGCTGCAGCCTGCGTTGCCCTGCCTATTTTTAATTCCTGCAAGGCTCCTCTCCTCACCCACAGCCCCGAACTCTCCTGGATGGAAACAGATCCAGGAATCTGAGCAGACCCAAGCCTCTGAGCAACCTCGACATCCCTGTTTAGGGCTGGGAAGCTGGAAACCTGTGGGAACTGAGTCCTTCTCACAAAGGGGCTTCAGCCAAAGGGTGAGCCCTGGGGAAGCAAAAGGAGCTTTGGAGGGATGTGCTTGAGAGAGCAATCCTGACAATTAAAAATGAATTATTTCCCTTATCAGTGTCCATTAATAGCCATGCTCATGGCATGGAGAGACTTGTGGAGATCTGATTGAGCTTCTCGTGTTTCCTTTCTCAGCTGACTTTTAGTTCTGTGGCCTGAACAGGGAGATTGGGCAGGTTCACCCTCATTTCTGGTCCATCCCTTTTTTTGGTTCAAGCTTTGTGAAGACAAAAAATCCAACAGTGGAAAGGCTGATTAAATAACCCTATGAGATGATGTCTTCAAAAAAATTTAAAATACTTACACAACCACCCCGCTGAGATCAGTTTGAAGTGTGGGGCTGAAGCCAAAATTCCTCCTCTCTTCCCTGGAGTCAGTGCCATTGCCACGCTGGAATGTTCAGGCAGGTGAGATCCCATCTCCTGCTGCCACACCTGGAAAGGCACCGGGCTGTGCCATGAGAGCAGGGTGCTGGCACTGCCAGGCAGTGATATCATGGTGCTGTCACCCACCACGCCCTGGAATTACACAGGGCTTTCATTCAGCACCTTTTGGCACAAGGAAGAGAAAAACTGCTTCCTATCATCATCAGGTGTGAAGGTATGGACTCCTGGAACATCCCAGAGCTCCAGGATGGGTCAGGTTGGAGGGGGCTGCAGTGGGTCACTGGTGCCACCTTCCTGCTCCAGCAGGGCCATCCCAGCCTGTGCTGGTGCCTGGGATTTCCTCGTGGAGTGCAGGGGCT
Organism: Corvus brachyrhynchos; assembly: GCF_000691975.1. Lineage (NCBI taxonomy): Eukaryota > Metazoa > Chordata > Aves > Passeriformes > Corvidae > Corvus > Corvus brachyrhynchos. Next base: position 5,837,909 of record NW_008236924.1, on the reverse strand, counting down.
TTGTTCCCCAA
>NW_008236924.1:5829725-5837840 GCF_000691975.1 Corvus brachyrhynchos | reverse complement strand
AGGTTTGCCAGTAAAACACTTCATCAACAAGGAAGATTTTTCTTTTCTCCCTTTATTTACAGCCCAGGAACAGAGTTCTCCGTGGCCTTTCCAACAGGGAGAGATACAATCCATCCTGGACATACATCAAAAGGATGCCAGGCTGATTTAGGCTAAGAGCATCATTGAGATAATAAGATTAAGGCTGACTTGTTCATGGTGTCCCTGCTGGAAACTGCTCCAGGATAGGCCTTCCATGTTCCTGGGAGCTGGGGAATTAGAGAGGAATTTTGCTGTAGCCCAAAAAGCATTGAGCTGGTTGTGCAGCCCTCCCACACCCAGCACTTCATTGGGAAAGATCAGGATGCTGAAGTGTTCCCTGCTCATTTTCCCATCCCTAGACAGAAGGAGGCAGCGATCCCCAGGCCAGTGGGAACACTGTGTTCATCTTGGAGAGATCCACAGGACACATTCCCAAGGCTGGGAGCTGAAACTGAGCTGGTGGGGAGGAAGAGAAGGGCACCATGTGGGTGAGAGGGACCTGTTCTCCCCCTCTGCTGGTCTGGTTTAGAATCATGGAATGGTTTGGGTTGGAAGGGGCCTTAAGGATCGTCTCATTCCACCCCTGCCATGGGCAGGGACACCTTCCGCTATCCCAGGTTGCTCCAAGCCTGTCCAGCCTGGCCCTGGGCACTGTCAGGGATCCAGGGGCAGCCACAGCTTCTCTGGGCACCCTGTGCCAGGGCCTTCCCATCCTCCCAGGGAGCAATTCCTTCCTGATATCTAATCTAAACCTACTCTGTCAGTGTGAACCCATTCCCTTTTGTCCTGTCCCTCCAATTCCTGATGAAGTTCCCTCTCCAGCCTCTGTCCCTCCAATTCCTGATGAAGTTCCCTCTCCGGGCCCCCCTGTAGCCCCTTCAGACTCTGGAAGGGGCTGTGAGGTCTCCACACAACCTTCTCCTCTCCAGGCTGAACATTCCCAGCTCTCCCAGCCCCTCCATATGGGAGGTGCTCCAGTCCCCTCAGCAACTTCACAGCCTCCTCTGGAATTGCTCCAGCAGCTCCATGTCCTTCTTATATGGGGAGTCCCAGACTCCAGGATGAATATCCCCAACTTTTTCAGCCTGTCTCCATAGGGAATGTGCTCCAGTCCCCTTATCAACCTCGTGGCCCTATTACAGAGCAATTTTTCAGGAAATTCAGGGGAAAATGCAGGGGAGAAACTGTAAATGACGTCCCCTGAAGAAGATCAAGAGCGCTGTGAAAGCTTGGAGAGAGAAAGGGAACTGCTGAAGGGCTGCAGTGAATTCCCAGCACAGTTTCACTCCATCCACCCTCCTCCAGATGTTTGCCTATAAAAGGTTCACTTAAGCTCCATTTCTTAGCTAAAAGGGTTGATAGCAAAGATCTTTATCCTCTGCCTGGCTACTACTCTGATGAGCCAAGTGTCCAGTATTCCATATCCACTGGCAGTATCCAGCTGCACGTTATCCACAGGAAAAGCAGGACTTGCTGAGCCACCTCCATTCTCCATCTCCTGCAGCACCATTTCCAAACAACTTAAACCTCCCATGAGTTCAGTGTCCCAAGAGTTAAATGAAATCGTGGACTAGTTGGAACAGCAGAGGAAAAGATTCATTTATCCCAGGCTTTCTGTGGAATTGCTCTGGAATACACTCAGCAATTCAGGAAAAAGCCAAGTGCTCCCTTGGGAAGCGGTCTGGGAATGCGAACATCCCCTGGGAGGATGCAGACAGGCTCTGCTGTGTTTTTGGGGAGGCTGCTGGAGCCCTGGGCCGGACACAGAGTCCAAGAAGGGACGCTCGGGGCTGTGGCTCAGGAGTCCCTTGAGGGACATGTGGGGGCTGTCCCCTGCCCCTGGCCAGCCCGGGGACACTGGCACAGCCCAGGGGAGCGTGGTGGGGCTGGCACAGCCCGGGCAGGCCCTGCAGCCTCCCAGGCCGGCCGCCTCTGCCTTGGCAGGTGACCACAGGAAGCCCTGAGCTCCTGAGCTCATTTCCACCAGCCCGGGGCTTCGTTAGGAGCAAAAATAACTCGGGAAAACAGAGCCAAAGCCCTGTCATGGAGTGCCTCAGTCACTCAGGCCCTGCTCCCTCCCTTCCGCCCGGCCCGCAGCTCCTCCTGCCCCACGGTGACATTCCCAGCACCACGGGAACCACCTCTGGCACTGGGATCATTTATATCACCCTGCTCCTTGAAAAGCAGCCATCACCCTCGCTAATTCCCAGGGATTCTCTTTCTCTTTTGCAAAAAACAGGATTTTAAAAGAGAGGAATGCTCCCAGCCCAAGTGCTGTCCCCTGGTGTTATTCCTCCTGAGATCCCTGGGGTATTTCCTACAGTCTCACTGTTTGAATAAGAAGCTTTCCCAGCCCATTTCCAAATAAAGCTGTAGGAACAGCCAATTTCTCAGCTTGGTGGGTGAACAAAGAAAGCAGAGGAAAATTAATTAGCTCAGCCTGAGCAGAGCTGCATTTTCCCCTCTGTTGTTGTGCAAAAGAGTGGTGAAAAAGATGAACTGGACCCAAAACAAGAGATTTATTTTGTTTGGGGAGCATTGGTTCTTCTTTTTCACTTTTTCTCTAAAATATAGGTCATACTTCAAAAGGGAAAAACCGAGCAGTGATTCTGGAAGATGAGGCTGAGAGGTTTCTTTCAAGTTGTCAAAATAAAAAACTTCAGCACTTTTGGGGGAAGGGAAATCCTTGTGGGACACAAACACTCACAAAACCTGACCCAAAAATGTGTAAATCATTTCCTTCTCCCACGAACAGCATTTTCCCCAAAATTTTCAATCTACTGAGGACAAAATCCCACAGATCTCCTTGGCAGCATTCCCCTGGGTAAGGAGTACATCTGAACAGAGGATTGATAGAAAGACAAGGAGATCCAGGGATAAAGATTCCATCCAAGAACAAGGCATGGAAGAACTCGTGGCAGGAAACGAGTTTCCTTCCAAGTCAGGCACTACTGAGCTCCGTGGCACAGCAAACATCCTTTGATCAGGCTCCAGGAGCCACTGATAAGCAAAGAGGGTTATTTCTCACTCCAAGTTTCTGATAAGAAATATCCACATGCTCCCCCCAGAGGAATTGAAACACAAGAAACCCAAATCTGGCAGGGCTTAGTTCCACTCTGTTGTGCACGGGAAAAATGGAGCAATTGAGCTCAGTCTGTATCCAGCAATTTATTAAGTTCTGCATAATTAATGAGCAGTGACGCGTTCCATGTGTTTTCTGAAGTGATCCTATTTCCTGGGGATGAACTCACAGCTGACTATGCATTGCTTCTTCTTCTGGCTCACATTAAACATGAAATATTCATGGAAATACCAACTTTGCAGGGTTCTCCACACTGAGATGATGGTTTAGAGCAGAGGGGCCCCAGCACACTGCAAGAAACCTTACAAAAAGGTGACTCAGCTCTCCAGAAGTATCAGCTCAGCTCATGTTCCTCACTCAGGCTCAGGAAAGAACCTCTGATGTCCTCATTTCCCTCACACCCAACATTCCCAAACCTTCCTGCTTTCCCAGTAACCTTCCTGATTGTCTTCTGGAAGGCAGGTCTCAGATTTTATCAGAAATCCATCAAAGCTTGGAACAGCATTTCCAAGCTGACAAATTGCCTTTTTACAGCCTCATAATTCTTGCTCCTTGGGAGAAGTGTCTTGAGTATGACATAGAATTTAAGGGTTTGAAAGTAAATATGAGTGTGCAATGCCCTGAGAGAAAAGCCTTGGTCTGAGCAGTTCCTCCAGTGAGAAGGGCAAACACATCCCCCCAAGATGTGCAAACACATCGCCCCAAGATGTGAACTGTGGACGAGCTGTGCCCCTTTCAAGCCAACCCTGGTGTTCCAGAAGCCCTGAGGTGACTGCAGGGGACAGCTGAGTCCTCAGTGCCACCTTCTCCCACCACACTCCCAGCACATGGATTGGGATCCTAAACGGGCCAGGTAGCTTTGGGGGATGTAGGAAACACCTTGAGAGCCTGGAATGGTCACACACAGGGGACATTTGCTGTCAGGTCCAAGCAAGCTGGAAATTCAGCACCGCAGTGGGTTTGGAGCACTCCCTCCCACAACTGTGCTCCAAACCTCTCCATCCCAATTCCTGCAGGGATGCCCGTTGGATCAGCAGCCCCAGAGTTTGCTCCCTGGCAGGCCCTTCATATCCATATGCCAGCGTTTTTCCCTCTGGGCTGGCCAGGGTTCAGCTGTTTGCACCTCTCATTCCTGGGATATTTTTTATCCATTCAGGCTTTATCCACGCTGCCAACCAGCAGAGCTTTTGTGCCACGCCGGGTGAAGTTCCCAGCAGTTGTTCCCTGGGAATGAGTGGCTCTGGAGTGCTGGCTCTCAGGAGGAGCCTCCACATCCCTCTCTGAGCCCCGATGAAGTTAAAGAATAAAAGAAATAATTCAAATGGCAAACAAACCAGTCCCACGGTACAGAGCTGTGGGAGGATCCTGATCCATCTCCATTGCTTCCTACTTAAAAAAATTCCCTCTGGTCCATCAATCCACTGTAGGACCAAAGTCAAAGTCACCTCCAAGACTGTGGCCAGTGAGCTGTCCCCTCCTCAGCTGTCCCACAGTTGGCACAGGGGTTTTGGGTTTACACACCAGCAGCAGCAAGGGATGGTGCAGGGCACACTTCCCCAAAACAGGGTCAAATGAGGTGTTTTCCCCTCCGGAATTCAGGATTGACCACCACGGTGCAGAAGCATCACACAAAATCTTTGTGGAGCCGCAGCTTTGCTGTCACTCCTGCCTTAATTGTGAGGAGCAAAAGGTGTCCTGTGGGAAGGAGGGATCGGTGCCAGGATGCCCCAACCCCACTGAGGGCAGGTGTGGTGTAGGGACAGGGCTGGAACAAACCCCAGTGACAGAGCTCAGCTGCTCTTACAACCTTCCTGCTGCACAGCAGGGAATTAAGCTCAGCTTAATTATTCTCCGGACAATTAAACTTTGCAAAGGCACATGGAGGCTGTAGCACTGCAGAGGAGGTGGATTTGTTGCAGAGCTGAGAACAAATGAAGGCCACGTGAAGAGCAGGGTGAAAGTTAAACAGGTCTGAGAAGCTGCTTATCAAAAACAGAGAAAAGAAGGAATTTCAGGAAGAATTTCTCCATGGAAAGGGTGGTGAGGCATTGGAACTGCCCAGGGAGGTTTGGAGTGCCCATCCCTGGAGGTGTCCAGGGAAGGGCTGGAGGTGGCACTCAGTGCTCTGGGCTGGGGACAGGGTGGGGATGGGGCACAGGCTGGACTTGATGGCCTTGGAGGTGTTTTCCAACCTTTATGATTGTGGGATTCACCAGCCCTCACAGCAGCATCTTCCTGGGAGTGCAGAGATGCACAGGATGGGGAGAAGCAAACCCTGAGAGACACGAGTCCAGCAAGAAGCTGCAGTGATGCTCTGGGTGCTCAGACTGGGCTGGGGCTCCTCCAGCAGTGGAGCCGGTCCAAAGGTGCATCAGCCTGGCAGGGCAGGGCAGGGGGAACACTCTGAAACGGGAGCAGGGAGCAGGGACTGGCAGCACATCCCTTCGTGGAGACAGAAACTCCCTTCCCCTCCCACAACAGCCCGGGGCTACTGGAGAGGGTGTTGGGAAGGGATGTGACCTTTGGGAGAGCACATCCGAGCAGGGAAGCTTTATTATTCCACAGCAGCCACAGCCTGAAGGAAGATTAAGTTGTCCCAGGGACAAAGCTGAGCTCTGCAGTCTCTCTGCCAGTGCTTTGTCAGGGCAGGGTTGGGTTTAATGAGGGCTGACGAACGGCAGTGGAATAAAAGGGCCAAAACCATCTTTGAGTACACCTGCATCAGCCAAACGTGTTCCGTCAGATCCATCTGACACATCAGCCACTCCTGTGTCCCCCAGGTGGGATTCCTCCTTGGAATGGCTCTCCAAAGAGTGGAGATTTGGCACAGGGCTTTCAATGGGAATCTCTGGGCTGTGCAGGACAGGGATGCAGCTCATGGAGCCCCTTGGCAGAGAGCCTGGCATGACTCAGGCACAGTCACACATCCCTGAGCTGCATCCCGGGGGACAGAGCCTTTCCACACAAACTGGCATTGGAATGCTGCTCCTTCCCCAGCAGCTGGTCTGGAGGTGCCATCTGCCACCTCACCACCTCTGCAGTGCCACCAAGCGTCCCACACCAGCCAGGCCATGGCTCAGCCCAGCACAAACCAAGAATCCCCACATTTGCTTTTTGTATTCATGCTCTGCTCGTTTTTCCACCTTTTGTTTCCACGATCCATTTGTGATGCCAGGAAAAAAAAGAGGAAAAAGCAAGCTTGGTGTGTTTGGGATATTTCCATCTTCTCCCAGCCACCTCCTGCCACCACTCTGGTGTCTGTGGGGGTGACCTGGGCTCTGCAGGAGAAGGAGGAGGACTCTGAAGTCTTCAAGAAGGAAAAAATCCTTTCCTGTGAGGGTGGGGAGGCCCTGGCACAGGGTGCCCAGAGCAGCTGGGGCTGCCCCTGGATCCCTGGCAGTGCCCAAGGCCAGGTTGGACATTGGGGCTTGGAGCAGCCTGGGACAGTGGGAGGTGTCCCTGCCCATGGCAGGGCTGGCACTGGATGGGCTTTAAGGTCAAAATTCCAATTCTGTTTAACTGATCTTCCCCAATCAACCAAAATGAAGCTGAATTCTCCCTGCAAGGCTTGGCCTCACTTCACCTCTGTCCCCATGTGGAGGAGAACCAACTCCCTCAGGAAAATTCACTGCGAAAACCACTGGAAATGGCCCCAAAGCAGGACTTTCACTGGCAAAGCACCATCCTTGCCAGGCCAGTGGCATCAGAACAGTTCCATCTGCCTCAGTAGTGCCACACATCCTCCCCTCAGTCCCCTGCTCTCTGCTAAACCCCACCAGGGGTCACAGAAAAGCTCAGTTTGTTTTGGGGGAGCTTGCAGAGTTCACAGCCTTCACAGTGCCAGCCTCCCTGATTAGGATAAACAATTTCCGTGACACTTTCCTAATTATGGAGAAGAGTTTCCCAAAGGGGACTGAACTCTCTGCTCTGCACTGATGGGAAAGGGAATAACTGACATAGTTGCAGCATTTTTCATACTGGAAGATCCAAAATCCTGCTGTAAACACAATCTGTGAGTGGGCATTGCTTTGCTCAGCACTGAAACACAGCTTTGAAAGCGAGAAGGAGCAAGGCAAAGACTGTTTTGGGGGCTCAGGTCAGGAATTGGGAGGTTTCACAAGGAGGACATTACATTTTGGGGGGAAAATTACAGATCTGAGGACAATTCAAGCAGGTTGTGGCCCAGTTCCTCTTATGGAAATGCAGAGCAGTTGCAGGAATGTGCTGGTTAAGACCAGGATTTTTCCTCTCTGTCAAACCATCACAGCTCTTCCAAAATGGATCCAGCCTCGTCCTTCCCAATCTCTCTGTAAAATCCCTTCAGGGATTAGAAACAGAATCATTGGGAATGGCACTGCTCAGAAATGCTCTAGTTCAGGGAAATTACCTTCTCCATGTCCACTCTGCAGCCAGGCCATGGAACAGGAACTCTCCAGCCAGGAGAGCCCCTGATTCCCAGAATGTGCCCACCTGTGCCACCTAAACCGGGCAAGAGCTGCCAACAAACCCAGCCCAGGGAGGAATCTCAGTGCAGCTTTTTGAGGGGGGGGTTTATAGGATTTGGGTTGCATCGACCAGAGCTGCAGGTGCCAGCATTTATCCCTTCACCTCCAAGGGGATCAATATTGTCTGGCTGGGTCCCAAGAGATGGAATAAGGGCAAGAAGGACTGAGCTGCCAGCTCACGTGCCACGTGTGTGGCACAGCCCCTCGTCCCTGCACTCCCTGTCTGTCCCTGCTGCTCTCTCTGCCTGGGGACGTGGGCAGTGACACGCTGGGGGTGGCTTGGCCGCTTCCCACCTGCTCTCAGACCAAGCTGGCACCACTGTGGTCATCTCTGGCACTGTGAGGAAAAGCAGAGGCAGCCAAGCTCCAAGTGGGAAGGAAGGGAAAATGTTGGCAAATGTTGGCCTGTCCATCCTGAACATCGCTGCTCCTGCAGGTGACACATTCTTGTCTCCTGAGGATGGCTCAGGGCAAATCCAGGAGGTTTTTCCTCTCCCACATTCCTGC
>NW_008236924.1:5829096-5829703 GCF_000691975.1 Corvus brachyrhynchos | reverse complement strand
CCCTCCATCAATGAGAAAGGGAAGCAGAGATGCCTCTTGCAGGACACTTGTCCCCAGCTGGACATGACCCCACCTCACTCAGGGTGGCTGTCCCTTTGTGTGGACAAGTGACAGGGACCCCCTGCTCTGCCTGGGCTGTTTTTCCCAGCTCTCCCCCTTTCCCCAGCTCTATCCCGGAGCGTTGCACTGGGGAGAAGCTGTTTTTCAGGGGAGAAGCATAAACAGAGCTCTGAGGGACACTCAGCACTGTTTATTTGCCTGGTGCTTTTGCCTCCTTTCTTGGTCATGGTCACAAGAAAATATTTTTTTTTTATCAAACTTCAATAGAAAAACAAATTAATGGCTTCCTCCAGCCACGCTCTGCTGGCCAGCAAGAGCAGCTGTCACCCACAAAGGGGGAGAATTGTGACTGTGAAAAGACTGGGAATAGGTCCCTGGCTTTGGAGAGATGCTGGGGTCAAACAATCACTGAGGTTGGAAAAGTCTTCCAAGATCAAGTCCAGCCTGTGCCCCATCCCCACCTTGTCCCCAGCCCAGAGCTCTGAGTGCCACCTCCAGCCCTTCCTTGGGCACCTCCAGGGATGGGCACTCCAAACCTCCCTGGGCA
>NW_008236924.1:5818119-5829051 GCF_000691975.1 Corvus brachyrhynchos | reverse complement strand
TCCACCCTGAGCCTGCCCTGGCCCAGCCTGAGGCCGCTCCCTCTCCTCCTGTCCCTGTTCCCTGCCAGCAGAGCCCGACCCCCCCGGCTGCCCCCTCCTGTCAGGGACTTGTGCAGAGCCACAAGGTCCCCCCTGAGCCTCCTTTGCTCCAGCCTAAAGATCCCACTCGGTGCAGAAGGAGGGACACACTCCAGGCAGGGCTTTTCCAGCCCTTCCCAGATATCCCCCTTCCAGCCACTCTCCTCCAGCTGCTTCCCTGCAGTCTCTCCTGCACTGCTGGATTTCCTGGCCCATCCCTGCAGGCTGTCAGCATTGAATGTGTTTTGTTTTGCCACCACTGACCCTCTTTTCCCTGTATCCCCTCTCCTGGCTCATCCTGGGAGAACAGCTTCTTCCTGGCTGTTCCTGCAGCCGGGAGCTGCAGGGAGCGAACGCTGTGGACTGAGCTCCGTGCCCCGAACCTTCTCCACTGACAGATGTTCCCTGGCTGATCCCTCCTGCTCACCTCTGGGGCCAGGAGCAGCTGTCCACTCCCTCACAGCTGGGAGTGACTCCATGAAAAATGGAAAAACACTGGATCAGGAGCAGATATCTGAGCTGTTTGCAGGAGGGGAAGTTTCCTCCCCACCTGCCAGGGGCAAGCAAGAAACCAAATGGAAAAGGTGTCCCTTGAGCTGCTGGGATTTTGGGATATTTAACAATAAAGTGGATGGAAAGGAGGAGCTTTGTGCAGGTCTGTGGGCGCTGGCGGGGAAGTGAGGCCAGGGTTGGATGAGGGAATAACAAAGCAGGATAGGGAGGCCAAGAACATCCCCAGCACATGCTGAGGCTCCAGTGTGGTCACTCTGGTTCTTTAAACAGGGCTGCGTGTTCATCTGACCCTTAAATGTGGCTGGGAACAGGACAGTGTCCCATGGGTGCATCTCCTTCCTGCTCCTCAGGCCACGGAGCCTCCAGCCTGTGCAGGATTTCAGCTGCACAACTGGAAGAGCTTTGTCTCTGTGGTGCTCTGGAAGGGAGTGAGCTCAGCCCAGGCTCCCCAGCTTCTGCACCAGCTCCCAGAATCCATCCAGGCTCCTCCATCCCTGCCCCCATTTGCAGGATAACAAACCCAGTGATTAACAACCCTCTGAGGATGAGTTTCTCCAGGGCAGCAAGAACTCGGAGTGCCAGTGCCTTCAGAACCTCTGGCTGCTCAACTGGAGGAATCTGGAGATGAAAACTGGAGATAGAGAAATGAGCTGCCAGGCCAGGGTCCAGAAGGACATCTGAGAAATCAGGGAATTCTTTTCCAAAGGCATAACTTTTTGTGTTCTCACAGCTACAAATATAGCTCCCAGAACAGGCTCTTCCCTGGCAGGGCTTGTCTATTTGGCTCATCAGAGTAGTAGCCAGGCAGAGGATAAAGATCTTTGCTATCAACCCTTTTAGCTAAGAAATGGAGCTTAAGTGAACCTTTTATAGGCAAACATCTGGAGGAGGGTGGATGGAGTGAAACTGTGCTGGGAATTCACTGCAGCCCTTCAGCAGTTCCCTTTCTCTCTCCAAGCTTTCACAGCGCTCTTGATCTTCTTCAGGGGACGTCATTTACAGTTTCTCCCCTGCATTTTCCCCTGAATTTCCTGAAAAATTGCTCTGTAATAGGGCCACGAGGTTGATAAGGGGACTGGAGCACATTCCCTATGGAGACAGGCTGAAAAAGTTGGGGATATTCATCCTGGAGAAGAGAAGATTGTGTGGATACCCCTCAGCCTCTTCCAGTATCTGAAGGGGTTCCAAGGAGGCTGGAGAGGGACAATTCATCAGGAACTGGAGGGACAGGACAGGAGGAATGGCTGCACACTGAAAGAGGGGAGATTTAGGTTGGATATGTGGAAGTAATTCTTTCCTGTGAGGCTGGGGAGGCTCTGGCAGGGTTAGGATTAACTGGACCTTTGTTGTTTGTCAAGCAATTTATCTTCCTGATTTACTTCCTAAATCCAGGAGCCAGTGGAATGCCGTGGTAGAGCCAGGCCTTGGACCAGGAGGTCCCCACATCTCTCAGCTGTTCAGACCCTCTGCTGGGACATCCTGGTGCAGTAAAAGCAGTGCCTGTTTATACATTTGGAATGTGCCACTGCCTGAAACATCCGAATGCAGCCTCGGAATTGCACTTCTCCCCTCATTTATCTGTTTTCCCTTTAAACATCCCATGCATGAAACCCCCTCAGACTGGAACCTTTTCTGAACAGCTCCAGCCTGATGAAGCAGCTCTGTCCATTTGCAGCCATTCCCCCTTGTCCTGTCACTCCATCCCTTGTAAATAATCTCTCTCCATCTTTCTTGGAGATCCTTCAGGCCACAATGAGGTCACCCCAAAGCTTCTCTTCTCCAGGCTGAACAATCCCAACTCTCCCAGGTCTAATCCCCAGTTTCATTTCAGGCAAATTTTAGGGCCAAAGCTTTTGGCTTTGCCACCCTGAGGTCCTCTGAGACAGTTTAGTGACAGTCCTTGTCTGTGGCTTGGCTCCTTCGCCCTTTATAGCAACAAAGAAAACTGTCCTTTTTTGGCCTTTAGCCTAAACTTTGATGTCTTTCCAAGAGCTTTTCAAGTGTGTTTTCATTTATGGACAGCTAAAACTTTCCCAGTGAAGATAAAGGGTTTTTTTTCTCCATGTCACATACGTGGTTTGCTGTGAAGAATGTGTGAAACTGCCTTTCTCAGCAACCTTTGGGTCCCAGTGATCTGCAGACATCGCCCTGAAAACTTCTGCTGCTGCATAAACAGAGCAGGAGGGACCAGAACTGGAGGTGTCCCATGAAACTTCATGCCTTGCACTGAAAATCAAATGATAACCATGGTTTCTTCCCATGTTCAATCTCTGAAGTTGTGGATTGATTTAACACCCCATGAACGTCCAGGGAAATACTCTCAGCTCATAAACCCAGCCTGGCCAGTCACTGAAGCAAGGCTTGAACTGTTCACAGCACTTCTTTCCTTGGCCACTTCAATTTGAGACAATTTCTTCATCTTTATGACTTGAAAAGAATATCCTGAAAAGTCCAATTTGATGCCAAATAAACAATCTCATTTTTGGTTTATATTTCAGTTGTGATTTCCTGAGATCTGGCTGTGCTTGGGCTGGATTTCATGTTTAAACTGATGTTTGACCTTAACAGATTCTTAAACCCTGACAGATCTTCACTGTTTATTTTCTTTTTTTTCCCCTCCTTGCCTCCCATTCCCCCATGGATGGAATTCTGTGAGAACACCCTGCCTTCTCCACTTGGATTTTGGGAGCTTCTCCCCTATCCCTCCATCACTGTGACCTCTCCTTTGGAAGCCAGGACTGTTCCTGGGGAAAAACCCTTTCCATGATGATGGATGTGATTGAGCCATGAACAACACAGGGCAAAGGAAGATCCAGGAATTACTTTGATGTATAAATAATGTATTTTTTAGGTTGTTCTAAGGGACTCTGTTATCCTTCAACTCCTGCCTCACTATTGAGACACATCACTGTGGAATAATCAATTTGTCCTAAATTTAATCTTTCCATCGCTGACAGCAAACCTGCCAGGTCAAGTGGAGCTCTTTAATCACAGAGTCCTCAAGGAGCCAGGAGAGACCTCCAGAATCCTCCAGGAATAAACTCACAGTGTTTGGTATCCCTCTTCCAAACTGCTTTTCTGGAATGCCAGGACACTGGTGCAGGCCGAGCAAAAGCCAAGAACCTCAGCTTCCCATCCTTACTCCACCTCCTCCTTCTTCCCAAACCTTTCCATGTGTGTCCAGACCTTGCAGGAGAAGCTGCTCTGAACCCAGACCAAGCTCAGCCCCGTGGGGAGCAGGACAGGGACAACTGTCCAGTGCTCCCAGAAAAAGGTCGCTGCCATTCCCAGGCCACTTTCCTCTTTGGTCCATGGGAGCAGGGCAGGTTGGCATCTGCAAGGAATATTTCACTCTGCTTTTCCATTTATCTGCCCAAATAAAGCCCAAATCCCTTTCTCCACCTTTAATCACAGCATTTTGAGAGAATTTCCCAGTGAATACACACAGCCACTTATTGGCTCTGTCTCCTCCTCAGCTGGAGTTAATTCGGAGAATAACGGAGGAACTTTATCTATTAATTAAAAATAATGACTTTATAAACTGGCAGATGTGTTAAATTTCAAAAGACCTGCGTCGAAGCCCAATAGGAACAGGCAATTTGCAAGCTGGAATAATAAAGGAAATTGCCTTGGAATGGGTTTATCCTGTGAGATGAAATCCTCTCCAGCCATTAGACACTGCAAAGGGAATTAATTGTGGCTGGTAGTCCTTAGATTAACCACGTTTACCACCCTGTTTCTGAGGTGTGAACATTTCCTTGTACCATGAAAAACTGGGAAAGGGCATTTTCCTCTCCGAGGTAAATTCAGAAAGAAGCCATTGCAGTGATTCCCATTTGTTTTCTTCCCAACTGTTTCCAGATTGAGCCTGCTCATTTTGCAGACAGAAGGAGTCCAGCTGGATGTCCCACACTCCTCACATCCCCAACAGCAATAAAAGCTCTGCTGCCTTTAATGTCATGGCAGAGAACAGCAGTGAGCCCAGCACAGCCACTCTTGGCTGCCCAAGAGTGGTCATGGATGGTTACACGGCCTCACCAGAGCTTTGGAGATGTCCTAAAAACTTGGGAGTGGGCACTAAATCCTGGAAAAATTTGCTAGAGCACAATATAAGATCTAAAACTACTGGAGAGCATCTAAAGGAGGGACACGAGGATGGGAAGGGTCTGGAGGGGCCATGGAGGAGCTGCTGAGGGCACTTGGAATGTTCAGCTGGAGGAGACTGAGGGGAGACTCCTCGGGGTCTGCAGCTCCTCCCGAGGGCAGCTCCGATCTCCGCTCTCTGGGACAGGGACAGCACCCAGGGAATGGCTGGAGCTGGGTCAGGGAGGGTTAGGTCGGATATCAGGAAAGGTTCTTCCCCCAGAGGGTGCTGGGCACTGCCCAGGCTCCCCAGGGAATGGGCACGGCCCCGAGGCTGCCAGAGCTCCAGGAGCGTTTGGACAGCGCTGCCAGGGATGCCCAGGGTGGGGTTGTTGGGGGGTCTGGGCAGGACCAGGGGTTGGGCTCTGATCCCTGTGGGTCCCTTCCAGCTCAGGATATTCTGGGATTCTCTGATTTTCAGATGGGTGACACAGACAAGCCCCAGAGCTGCCTGCAGCCCTCCAGGTGCCCTTCCCACTGCAGGGATCCCCCATGGGGAGAACAGGGGGCACCCCCATGGTTTGGGGCTTGGAGGGACAGCAGAGCTGCACTGGGCAGAGCTCTCATTGCTCACTGTCCCTCGTTAAAATAGAAACATTTACACAGACTGGACAACAAAACCATTGGGTGAGATGTTTTCTTCCCACTAACAAGCACAAGGGGTGGCAAATATTGACTCCAGACTCGTCAGGCCTCCAGCAGTGGAGAGAAAAGTGCTGCCTGTGCTCTGGGGCTGGGGACAGCAGGGTGACAACCTGAATTACTTGTGGCTCAGCTTGGTGATTGGGAGGACACAGAGTTTTTACAGCTCCTGGCTGCTGTGGCTTTTCTCAGAGCTGCCCCAAACATGTCCCAGGTGCTCAGGGACCTGTCCTGAATCCCCACGTGTCCATGTGGAAGCTGCTGGACCTGTAGGAGCTGGCTGGCAGTGTGGTGCTATCTCTCCTCCTGCTTTCCAGCTGCCACTTCAATTAAAAGGAGCTAAAAATACCCAAATGCTCTCCTGATAGCATTTTCTATGGAAGCAGGAGGAGAGGGATGCTCTGCAGGCATGAATGAGGTCGTATTTAGGTTTTGGGTTTTTGGGGAATGAGGGAAATCTGGATTTCTTGCCCCTGCAATGATGAGTTCAGGAAGCTCTTTGAGGAACAGGCAGGATTTTTTCAACTGGGGATAGATCAGGCATCCAAACAAATAAAAATCAGAGCATGGAGAGCCCAGCCAGGCCCTGTCTCCACCCTGCCAGTGACACCAGGACAGCACAGGAGCTTGGCCAGCGTGGGGGAGCAAGGCCTGACTCCCCAGATCTGCGTGTTCCACCCTCCTGACAGCTTTACAACACAAACTCCCTCCCATAAACCTGAGAAAGAACTCATCTGGTGTTTGCTGTGTCCTCTCCACCTCCTGCTCTCACTCATGATTTCAGGAGCGTGAGCTCACAGCAGTGAGGATCGAGCCTAGAGATGGGAGCCAGCTCAGGAAAAAGCAGCAGGATTTTGCAAGTCTGTAAAATTTGGGATCAGAGGAGTGGGACATCACCAAAGAAACCCTCAGGCATCTCCCACACCTCTGCAGGAGGCACCTTTCCCCTCGCCTTCAAAAAATCTGTGTTTGTCTGGAGAGCTTTAGGCCAGGCTTATCCTACACGTCTAAACTGAGGGGTTTTGTGCTGCACACCTGCACTGGGCAGAGCTCATTTCTTCCAGCTGCCTGGCAGGGATGGGCAGGGAAAAAAGCAGCTGGAATATCCCCCCAGGATTTGTGGCAGGTTCCCTACAGCACCTCTGCATCAGCCCTGCTGTGAAATCCATGTTCTCCACACCGAAATCCCAGCCAAACCCCCTGGCTGCTACAGAGCTGTGTGGGTGATTGAGGTGTGATTTGGTGTGAGAACAGAACAGATGCTCAAAGCATTTTGTTCTTCTGAGAGCCAAAATTCCTAACAAAAGCCACAGATGTTGGGTGGAAAGAGAAGGTACAAGAATTCCTTCTCGGAAAAGCAGCAGTTCAAAAAGGAAATGTGGGAGCTCTTGAAAGGTACTGCTGCACAGGTTGTGACAGAAAAATCCCAAAGCAGATGGGGAATATTTGGGTACCCATCAGCCTCAGCCTCCCAACACCTTCCCAGCCAGCCCTTGGTCCTGCCCCACTGCAATCCAGTGAATCCAGCTGGGAAGTTTGTTTGTGTCCCAGCCTGGAGGAGAGGACAGCACCTTCAGGAATGGTCAGGGAATGGAAAGATATTGAATGCCCCCCCCAAAAATAGCAGCTATTCCACAGCCCAGAGCTTGGAGATCCTGTGTGGATAAAAGCAGCAGGGAGCAGCAGCAGAGGGTGAAGTGCCTGATGCCAAGTGGAATTTTTCCAGGCATGTTTGAGGACCTCAGGTTGAAGTGCTGCTCCCAAGGCCTCCCTCAGAGCCTATATTTAACCAGGCTGGATTTGCTGGCAGCCAGGGTGGGGTGGGCAGCACGCAGCACATCACCTCTCTCCCAGAAAAAGCTCTTTACAGGGCTGGAAGTGGGTTCTCGTGCAAAGGTGAGAAATGGTAAGCAAAAAGGAAAGATCAAACATGGTTTTCTTCTTGCTGTGGATGTCACACCTGAGACAGTGCACGGGAGCTTCAGGTGCCTCCAGCAGCTCTCCCAGACATCCACAAGCTATTCCTTGGACAGTCTAAAATACTTTTTCCTTTCTTTCACCTTGGAGCCCTTCCTTTTTTTAGGAATGCCAGCTGGAGAGCACAGCCCTGGCTGCTCACCTCCAGCCCTGGCAGGAAGAGCATCCAGCTCATCCAGGGAGCATCCCTGGGGATCCCAGTCCCATCCCAGCCCTACAGGAAAACTGCTGTGTTCCCCCTGGCCTGCCACGGAGCTTTAGGACGTGCAGACAGCAGGCACGGGGATGTGAAGAGCTGCCTGGATTGCTCAGGCTTTGAGCACCATCTCCTGTCCTGTTGGCTCAGCTCCATCCAGGTGCTGGGGCAAACCCCGGGGAGCAGATTCCTCTGCTGGCCTCGGTCCTTAAATCCCACAAACATGGGATAGCATCATCCTTTCCAGGCCTGCATGAAGAGCCTTCTGGAGGCTCTTTTCTGAATTTCAGAACCTCTTCACACAGTGGCTCTGTGGGGCCAGGGAGGGCATGGAGGCAGATTGGCCTCCGGAGTTTTATCGGGAGTTGCTTCACTTTGCCCAGCTTGGAAGTTTTATCTTGTCCCTCCTCCGAAGGAGTTCTGTGCTGTTTTCCTTGGAGGACTCTCCAGTCTACCAGGAGCTCTGGCATGTTTGGCAGCAGCAACAGCTCCAGCAGGGAGGCATTTTCCTGGAGCTAAATGCTCCTGCCTGTAACGGGACACTCGGCGCTGGCGGGGTCACTTTTGACGTCAATGGCACTCGTTGGCTCCTGTCCTGGGGGGTATCGATGCACAGGCACCCCTTGCCCTCACTTTGCCCCTGCTTGGAAGCAGGAGACACCTCCCTGCAGGCCCATGTGCCATCTGCCACCACCCTGGGTCGTGCTCAGGCTCCTCAGGGACATCCAGCTGGTGAATATTCCCAAATTCCCTCTGTCCCAACACCAGGACCACTCTCCAATGAAAGCATCCCAAGGGCTCAGCTTCCGCCTCTCTGACCAAACCCCACGAGGTTTGGAGACTCTTTTCCCCCACCACCAGCAAACTCTGTCCCTGTGGCTCCCCCTCAATGCCTGGCAACAACTCCAGCTTTGGAACCACAAAGCTGCTGCTCCCAGCTGGACTGGGAGAGGGCACAGCTGGACTGGGAGCAGGGCTGGAGCTGAAGCAGAGCACAGGCAGGGTGCTGGGATAGCCCTGCTGAGCATTTTAGAGCTTCTCTCATTCCCTCAGGCAGAAAAAACTCATCCCATGGTGCTTTTACACCATCACACCTTGCTGAGACACTGAGTTCCTCTGCTTTGGATTTGTTTTTAGCCCTCCCGAATTGGGAATAATGTTGCAATTGTCCCCGCAGTTCCATGTGGTCTTGTCCTCCTTTCCTATAAATATTTTTCTGCTTGTCCAAGACTATGAAAGCTGGGCCTGTTTGGTGATTTTTGCAGGGATCAGAGCTAGACACGTTGATAGGAGTGATGTGTGTTGGGAAGCACACATTCCCTGGAGAAGCCCATTCTACTCCTGGGAAAAACCACTTGGCAGGGCTAAGAAATGAAGCAAAATCTGTTGCTGTTTTTATTTGGGGAAAAAAAAAAAACCAAAACAAACCCCACAGCTCACACAGCAAATTATTTTGGGGAGTAATAATTGCATAATCAGGGCTAAAAGTGTCTATTCTAAAAAGAAATGTGTGGGGTAATGCTGAGCATTACCGGAAAAAATAGCAGCACATGCCTGGGGAGCTCAAGCAGGAGAAAACAGAGAGCCCCCAGAATAGCAGCTACGAAGCAGGTTATATCTGAAACCTCCTGGGAGCCAGAGCAGAGGGCCAGCAGCCAGGGACACGTGGGATCTGCACTTGGGCAGGTCTGTGCCGCAGATCCCCTCTCCCAGCAGCACAGAGGAGCCCTGGGGTGGCAGCAGATGTTGGCCATGCCAGGGGTGCTGAGCCAGCAAAGCCTCTCTCTGCCCACTTTGTCCCTGTTTAGCACCAGTGAGCCAAGTGGGGTCAGCAGCATGGGACAGAGGACACCTGGTGTGAGACAGAGGAAAAAAGGCCAGAAATATGAGCCAGGGATTTTTCACCCCCTCTAGATTTGGGAATGCCACGTGACTCTTAATGGTCCACTGCAAGTTATTACGGATCCCCTCAACAGGCAGAATGGGAAAATGAGGAGGAAGTGGCACTGTTTTACTTCACTTTACTGTCAGGACCTCAAAGATCATCCAGTGCCACCCCTGCCATGGGCAGGGACACTTTCCACTATCCCAGGCTGCTCCAACCCTGTCCAACCTGGCCTTGGGCACTTCCAGAGATCCAGGGGCAGCCCCAGCTGCTCTTGGCACCCTGTGCCAGGGCCTCACGGGGAAGGATTTCCTCCCAGTATCCCATCTAACCCTCCTCTCTGCTAGTTTGAACCCATTCCCTTGTCCTGGCACTCCAGGCTCAACCCAGCTGTGCTGTGGGGGAATAAATTGCAGAACATTGGGCATCACTTCGAGCCAGCCCTGGTGTCTGGGCCGGTTTGGGTGCCAGCTCTGCTCCTCAGCACTGCCAGCTCTGTCCCTGTGCCCTCTGTGTGCTGCACAGCCAGAGGGACATGGTGATACTCATTTCTGGGCTCAGCCACTCACCTGAGCTCTGAGCTGGACCTGGCCACAGCCTCTCTGTCTTGGCCATAAAAGAAAAGCCTGACTATGCCCCTGTCCTTTCTGGAAAGCTGCTCTCAGAGGAGAGCATTCAACCAAAGCAGGGCCAGCGCCAGCACTAAAGCTGGCATGGAAACAAGGAGTTCTTCCTGTGAGGGATGGAAAAGCAGGAAGAGCAAGGTGGAACATTGCTGCAGCCCCCGGTGCTGGTGGCAGCTGCCCAGCCCTGGTACACTGGCTGGGTTGTTTAGTGCCCGCCATGGAGAGCAGGCTGGTGAATAGGCACAGTCAGCCCCTGCTCCCCTGGCAGCTGGGGTGGGTATTTGGGGCAGGAGAGTGACAAATCCTGCCTGGCAAGACCCACAGGAGACAGGAGTTGTTGTGATAGTTGGATAATCACCGTGGCACAGGAGTTTCTGCCCAGCATCCATCACTGAGATGGAGTGACCTCCCCTCATGAAAGGCCCTTGCTTAGGCCCACGGAGCAGCTCTGGGTCACTCAGGAGCTGAATCCCTCTCTCATTTCACATTCAGGTGCTGGAATGAATTAATAATGGCAGTAATTAAACACCAGGTTGTTTTCTGTGGGCCCAGCCTGGCTTGCCCTCACCCTGCTGTTTACACTGACTGCAGCACCCGGCACAGCTCAACCCCTGCAAGGTAAAACACAGCCACAGTCAGGGGCTGCCTGTCCCATTCCCTGGGCTTGCTTCGTGTGCTTGGCCCTGACACCAAATTTCTGAGCTGAATTTGACAGGACAAAGAGGAATGGCTTCAAACTGATGGAGGACAGGGTTAGATGGGATATGGGGAAGAAATTGTTCTCTGTGAGGGTGGGCAGGCCCTGGCACAGGGTGCCCAGAGCAGCTGTGGCTGGCCCCGGGTGCCCGGCAGGGGGCCAGGGCCGCGCGGGC
>NW_008236924.1:5810577-5817932 GCF_000691975.1 Corvus brachyrhynchos | reverse complement strand
CGCCTGGGCACGGGGCGCCAAGAGCGGGTGTGGCTGCCCCTGGATCCCTGGCAGTGTCCAAGGCCAGGCTGGACATTGGGGCTTGGAGCAGCCTGGGACAGTGGAAGGTGTCCCTGACATGGCAGGGCTGGCACTGGATGGGCTTTAAGGTCCCTTTGAACCCAAACCATTCTCATTCTGTGAAAAGGAGGCAAAAATCTCTGTGTGAAGGAGTCTCCCCTGCAGGGCTCATCCCACTCCTTGGCTCCTATTGATTACTTCAGGCATTTTCCCTCAGCTCCATCCCTGTGCTCACCTGCAGTGGGAAGGAATCTGGGAGCAGTGAGACACAGCCACACCCTCAGCACTGCTGCAGTGGCCCTAAAAATGCACATTTGTGCCTCCACTCCTCCACCTGCACAGGCAGCAGAGCCCCAGGAGAGTGACTGAAGCCACGCCACCACCTAGACCCAAATCCTGGGATACAGCTCAGTGCCACGGTCATCAATGGCAGGAATGACCTGCAAGGCTCCACATGCCAAGGCTGAGTCTGGGGTGAGAGTAAACAGGAAAATCAGCTTTTAATTTCCAGTTGGAGCAAAAGATGCTCTGGCATTGCTTCGAGAATGAACAAAAACCCTGCAGTGCTCATTTACACCCCCTCCTCCCCTCGTGGTGAGTTCAATGAGAGGAGCTTAATGATCCTTCCTCCAAGTGCAGGAATTTATTTTACACATCCCATGGAGCTGGAAGACAGAGGAACACACACTGGGGGGTCTCAAAAGGTCTTTGAGACAAGCTGGGGAGGGACAGCCCTTCCAATCTGTTGTTGTTCCAACTCCTGGGAATGTGGGATCTCCTGGAGCCCAGAGCATCCAGAGTGGCTCTAAATGAGCAATTCTGCAACTGCAAATAATCTGTGGTGAGGAACAGCTGGTGAGCCACCAACCCTCCTCCCCACGGCCCAGGGGAGGCTGGGCAGGACAGAACGTTCATTTATTGGCACAGCCCTGCTGTTTGCCTTTCATTTCATGCCACTTTCACAACCAGCCCCGTCTGGGGGTCACTGGGGGTGCCATATGGCATCCAGGTCCCCCCCAAAGTGCCACCACACTTCATTAAAAAAGGAGTGGAAGAGTGAGGAGCCAGCTGCCAGTTCCCTTGGGGTTTGCACAGGAGCCAGGCTCTGCACGGAATGCAAACTCGGTCTTGGGCTCTTGGGATCGTTTATTTTATGGCTTGGAAGATGCCAATAAAGTCTCCTGCTCCTGCTTGGAGCAGAGGATGGCAGGGGGACAGAAGGATGAAGGAGGTGCAGTGCTCTGATCCCTGCCTCTGTCCCAGGCACCACAAGAGTCTCTCTGGAGACAATATTCTCCCTCTGAGAATAAAGCTGGGCTCCCAAATTCAATAGAAGTAGAGAAATAAAGCTTAGTTTTACAGAAGTAGGTGCAAATAGGAGCTGCTCTGCTGGGGTTACATTCAGGCACTGCCCGGCAGGACTCTGCCCTTCTAGGCTTGGCCCTGGTGTTAATTTGCCACTAATCAGCAGCTCTGGCCACGTTTCCTGACTGCTCCCTGCCCATTTTCCCATCAGCAGCAGCAGCAAAGTAACAGCGTGGAGCACTGAGAGGTTCTTTGTTAACAGCTACAGACGTTCTGAGATCCAGTTTTATTGCCTGTTTATCACAGAATGATGGAATGGCCTGGGTTGGGAAGGATCTCCCTGTTCCAACCCCCTGCCATGGGCAGGGACACCTCCCACTGTCCCAGGCTGCTCCAAGCCCTGTCCAGCCTGGCCTTGGACACTTCCAGGGGTCCAGGGGCAGCCACAGCTGCTGGGAAAAGGATGGAAAAGAATCCAAGGGCAGACCTGTCTTCCCTGTCAGGAGCGTTGTTTGGGAGTTTCAGGGAATTCTCAGGAAGAATTTCTTCCCAGAAGGGTTTCCAAGGAAGGGAACCCATCCTGCAAACCACTCTGACCCTAATTTCGCCAGCCAATCCCATTTGTGACCACCCCTGCACTGACAGAAGTGTATTTATCCCATAAATTCCCTATAAAATAAATATAACAGAGCCTGGGCTGTGCAGGGGGTCACTGATGTCCCTAAAAACAGCTCAGCCTGGCCCAGAGGGTTCCTCCCTTGTCCTCTGTCCTTGTTTCTCCAGGAGGATCACTGGGAACGCTTTAAAAGGTCCAAGTGCACAGCAGGAAAAACCCCAGAGAGAGAAGGAGGGGGAGAAAGGGGCAGAGAGAACCCATCAGTGGAGACCACAGAGAGGAGAATGTGACCAGATAAATAAAATCATTTCCAGCTCATTTCAAGAAGCAGCAGAGAGGGAGAAATTACAGGAGGGGTTGGGAGATGGAAACCTCTCTCCTGCAGGGAATGAGGAGAGGAGGAACAGAGGATGAAGCTGGCCCCTTATCACAGTTATCTGCAGAGAGATTAAATTAGGTCCATAATGGGATGGGTGCCTCCTGAAGCTTTGCATTTCTGCCATGGCCAGGAGGTTCCTGACCCGAATCCCTGCGAATTTATTGAATTGCCATAATAAAAACCCCTTCCCTGCTGAAAACAGCCCAGAGGAACTGGATAAACCTCTTGGGTGAAGGGGATTTATTGCCTTATTGAGTCAGGGGATCCAGAGGAACCTTCACTTTTTCCTTTTTCCTTTTTTCCTTTTTCCTTTTTTCTTTTTCCTTTTTCCTTTTTTCCTTCTTCCTTTTTCCTTTTTTCCTTTTTCCTTTTTTCCTTCTTCCTTTTTCCTTTTTCCTTTTTTCCTTCTTCCTTTCTCCTTTTTTCTTTTTCCTTTTTCCTTTTTTCCTTCTTCCTTTTTCCTTTTTTCCTTTTTCCTTTTTTCCTTCTTCCTTTTTCCTTTTTCCCTTCTTCCTTTCTCCTTTCTCCTGTCTCCTTTTTCCTGTCTCCTTTTCCCTTCCCATCTGCTCCTGGCAGAGCTGCCCCATCCCACATCCCACATCCCACATCCCACGTCCCACATCCCACATCCCCGGAGGGATCAAAGCTGGGAAAGAGGTTCTTGATGGTGCTTTTGAATCATTTTTTGGTCCTTTTCCCCCTTGGAAGGGACTTTTTGATGGTTCATTTTTCCCCCAGCAATTTCTGAGCTTCTCAGCATCCACGTGGCCCAAGCAGATTTGGTATCCTGGGAACTCCTGGCAGTTATTGACAGAAAATGCTGCTCCAGCCGAGGCTGCTGATAAAGCACAGATGGGAACAGGTAGGAGCTGTCTGTAAACAATTATTGGGTGAAAAGCCTGTGATTACAGCAGAATTTGAGGGTGAGGCAGCTGAGACTTGCGAAAGATTTAGGAGCTGGAAGAGGATGCCGTGGGAATTGTTTCTCCTCTCCCAAAAAAGGCTGAATTTTTCAAATCCTTCCACTCACAGAAGCTGAGGTGGGGGGAAAAAAGCATTTTGATAAAGTCAAAGCCCACATTGTTTCAATATTCTTAAAGCCAGATGGTCTGTTTAGGAGCTAAAACCAAAGTCATTTTAAATTTGAAATTTAAATTTTTAAATCTCATTTGTTTTCACAGCTGACATGTTCTTCAAAGAACAAAGCAAAATCAGGGTTTTTTTTAAAAAAAAGGAGGTTTGAAAGTGTTTAATTATCCAAAACTGAAGCAAAATGGAAGGTTTTGAGTTGAATTAGGATAATGTTTCTCTTCAGGTTGAGACCCTGGACATGTTTTGGACCATCCCTGGGTGGGGTTTGGCCAGTGCTTCTCCGTGACCCCAGAATCCCAGAATGGTTTGTGTTGGGAGGGACTTTAAAAATCCTCCCATTCCACCTCCCTGCTGTCAAAGGGTCACCTGCAACTGGTCCAGGTGGCTCAGAGCTCCATCCAGGCGCTGATGCTCTGCAAGCTCACAAAGGACACCTCGTGTGAGATCCAGCACGTCCAGGAGCTGGACCTTGGCCCAAGAGCCCCGAGGTGCTGGACAGGGCTGGACACACACAGAGAACCCTCGCTGGAAGGAGCTGCTGACCCTGCAATCATCCCTGAGCTCTCCAAAGCTTGGCTGAGGAGCTGGGCTGAGTTATTCCCTTCCCGTGTGCAGCATCCAAACCTGGAATTGTTCCTGGACGCGTGGCGTGGGCTCCCTGCTGCCTCACCAGGAACGATGCACTCCCTGCCCTGGGATGCTTCATCCTCAGCAAAGCCGAGCTTTCCCCATGCTGGGAGCTGGGCAATGGAGCTGTGCTCCCTGGAATGCTGCCTGGATTTATCCACACTGCTCCAGGTGCTCCAGGAATGCAGCGGCTGCCCGGTTTTATGGGATTCAGGAGCTCAGCGGAGGCTGTGGGCTCTCCATCAGCACTCAGTGGGTACCAGGAGAGCTCCCACGAGGCTGCACAGCCCCATCAACCCCTCCTGGCTGCATCCAGCCTGGATTTCAGGGAAAACAGGGAACACAGCCCTGCCAGACACGCACACCTCATCCTTCTCCTCTGGAGAGCCAGCAGGGACATGGAGCATTTGGGAGCCAGGAAAAGAGATCTCCCTCTTCACGTTCCCTGCCTTTGGGCTGGGGGGAAATGAGCATTTCGCAGCTGGTGAGAGCAAAACCTTTTAGGGCCAACCCCCAGCACCAACAAGGCCACAACCCCACACCGAGGAGGGGATTTTTAGGGTCATTTTGGGCCATTGATGACAGGCCCTGAGCAGTCACAGAGCTCAGGAGGGCGGCACAAACTGCTCATGGGCAAGGACCAGGAGGAGCTGGGTGACCCTCAGATGTTCAGAGAAAAGGGAATTGTTTTGGAATGCCTCAAATCCTTGTGAGGCTGCAGTTGGAGGGAAAGGAGAAGGGCAGCCCCTGCTTTGGGGGAAGGAATTTTCACGTGGAGGTGACCCAAGGTGAGGCTGCGGCTGACACACCTGAAGAAGGATGGGCTCATCCACAGGGACCTGGACAAGGCCAAGGGAAGGGATTGTGCCCCTCTGCTCCACTCTGGAATGCTGGATCCAGCACAGGAAGGATGTGGAGCTCCTGGAGCCTGTGAGGAATGGATTTGGCCTCCTGTGAGCAGTAAAAGGAGTTTTTTACTCCGTGGGGAGCACAAATTGGGATGCCTGGAGGGACAGCTCAGCACGGCCAGTGCACGTGGAGATCCTCATCTCCAGGGCAGGACTGGGATGGGATCCACTTTGGAATCTGGATTCTTCTCTTTCATACCCTCAGCCAAACCCAAGGGCAAAAATCTGCTTTTTTTGTTGGTTTTTTTTTGAGGTGTTGGGGTTTTTTTGCAATTGTTTTCTCTGGCCACTGAGCCAGGCAAGGGAAATGCTCTGCAGCCGGGGCTTCCTTGAGCAGCAGGGCCACAAAGTCCCTCCCTCCTGCTTTGAACACAATCTCAGCACTTCATAAACAGGAAGAAACCTCTCCTGCTCAGCAGAGCCTTTCCCAGGGGCTGTCTCCTCTGGACCTGCTCTTGGGAGCTTGGAAACACTTCAGGTGTAAAAATAGCACCTGCAGGGGCAGCAGCCAGCCCTGCTCCTGGACAAGCTTTTGTTTGGGCTTTGTTTATTTTCCAAAACCTGCTCCAAACTCTCTGGAAGGAAGTGGGGACTCTCCCTGGCCACCTCAGCCTGTGGGATCCTGAACCACATCCCACCTGAGCCTGCCCTGCTGCTGCAGGGAGGAAACCACAAGAATGGATTTCCTGGGGAGTTGAGGTCCTGGAATATTTCTAGGGAGAGATGCCGAGGGAAGCCCAGTCCTCAGCAGAGCCAAAGCCCCCAAAGCCAGCTCAGGATGTCCCCAAATCCCTTCCCATCCCTACTCTGCTTGGGGTGCTCCTGGGTCACCCCATTCTCTCTCTTTTGGGGTTTTTTTCTTCTTCTTTTTTGGGGGGTTAAAGCCAGGTGAAAATTCTCAGAAATAGAGGTGGAAAGGAGGATTTTTTTCCGTATGGAAAACACATCCAGGTTTCCCAGTGATCCTTTTGCTCCCTGCAGGGCACTGTGGGAAAGGAGGAGGGTGGTGGGCAGGAGGGAAGGCTAAAATCCAACCTGGGATGGGTTTAAGCAGCAAATCCCTCAGAGAATCCCATCCCTGAGCATTCCCAGCTCCAAACCTGAGGTTCAACAATGCCTCTGGTATTCTCTTGGGAACTTTTCCCACAGAAAGTTCTGCTCTGAGTAAATGGACCTGTTCTGTCCGTAAAAACAGTGCTGTTGCTGAGGAATTTCCAAAAATTCTCCATGGTCTCTGATCTCCTGAGAGCCCTCAGGATGTTGTCCTGTGTTACATCCCTGGATTCACTTGGGAATTTCTTGCCCAGCCCTGCCACGTCAGGGGCAATTTTGGCTACAGCAGCAGAGGGAAACAGGAGTGGAGTGTCCTGTCCTGCTCTCCAGGTGTTCAACCAGAGCACCACGGAGACTGAACTGTATTTTTTGGCTGTGCCCTGGGAGTTGTTGGTGGATAACCAAGCCCGAAGGCCGCAGGATGAAGCATTTATTGATGTTTGCAGTGCTTGTTCCCCAGTTAATTTGCAACCCACGTGGAGGGAGAGAGAAAGGAATCGCTGGAAATACAATGCGTTTATGTTGTGTGGATTGTGAAGAGGGTTTGAGGAGCAGTCACTGGGTTTCTTTGAACTTCTGGCAATAAATTCGACCAAATCTTAGCAGCTGCAAGGCGGAGCCACACGAGCTTCGTCATGTGAAGCACAGAGGTGCTGCTTTGCCAAGGGAAAATTCAGGAGATACAGGACACAACAAATGTGTTATCCCAATCCCAGCCCAGCTGGCAGTCCCCTGTGTCCCTGCAGAGGTGCCTGGGTGGGTTTTCTGCCTGCACAGCAAGCTCACAATGCCATTTCTGTCCCGAGCTCTGAGAGGTGACAGGAGTGAGCACAGGGGATTGCTGTGCTCTGCCAGCTGATTCACTGCTGATCCCAGCTTTGGGGCTTTTTTGGGATCTCAGAGGTGTCACGTCATCGTTAATAGAGCTTTAGCATGAAGAGCTGGCTGGGAGATGAAGTGTGGAGGTGAAATGTGGGAAATGATCGTTCCTGCAGCAGCACAGCTGGGGTGGGCAGGCAGCTGAGGGGGTTCTTCCATTATTCCAGGGTGTGTTTCCAGGGAGCTTCCCAGGATCCCCCAGACACTACAGAACCCTGATTCCTGCAGTTACAATTTTTGAATCCAATATAAGACTTTTTACCACCTCCAAGGTGCTGGAGAGATGCCCTGAATCCAGGCACGGCAGAGAGGAGCAGGGAGCAGCACCAGCCTGCGTTTCCTGAGTCACACACAGAGGCTGAGCAGAAGAGCCCAACAAAAACCACCCAGCCCAGGCTGGATGTGCCAGCTCCCGCTTTTCTGTGGCACACAGCAG
>NW_008236924.1:5805630-5810226 GCF_000691975.1 Corvus brachyrhynchos | reverse complement strand
AGGAATCCAAATGGGGAGCAGAGACAGCTGACCACTGAGGGGAACAGCCTGGCCTCGGCACAAGGCATTCTGAGCCTGGTTTTGGGGCTGGATACTGAAAGTTCCCTGCTGGTGTGAAAGAAAGGAGATGCCGTGTGATGAGCTCCCGTTCCCATGTCAACAAGCCTCGAGCAGCACAAAGGACATTCCCTCTCCTGGCCGGGTTTTAGCAGTGCCTCGCTAAGCTCTGCTGCTCTCGTTGGGGACACAGGGAGGGCCGTGTGCTCCTGCTGAGCAGAGAGCAGCCAGCACTCCTGAAGAGTCCGAGTGAGAGACGCCGGAATCTGTGCCATAAATACAGAAAGACAGCTTTAAGCAAGTCCATCAGTCCCTTATCTAAGGCAGCCCTTCTATTTTTGGCTCTTCATGTTTTGTCTGCCTCTGTTGCACGTTTTGGCAGCAGTTCTCCAGCATCAACTCCAGCTCCTTTCCTAAAGGTGCTGGAGCAGATGACATCCCCCATCTCTGCCACCTGGGCGGATTGGGTGTTCCTAAATCCAGGAATAACGTGCTGAGAGGATGGAATTCAAAGTCCTGTGCGAGTTTTGAAGCCTCCGTTCCCTGACACAAAGTCTGGGACAGGCAGTACCAGAACGTGCTCAGAAAATCAGACAAAATCTCATCAGACAAAATCTGTTCTTCCATCCCCACCTTCCCATCCCTTTACTGGTGACACTGGGATCTGCAAGAGCTCCCGTACACCCAGACACGAGGAGAGAATCATTATTGCTGTTTAAACCAACGTGGTTTTACCATAGCAACTCCCCAAGAAGGAACCAACAGCTTCTGAGCAAACAAACACTTATTAAAGCACCCTTCTGAAATATTTATGCTTTGTTCCCCAAAGCCCACTAAGTGCTCGTCTCTGCATGGCTCCAGGAGTGGCAGGAGAGCCTTTTTTCCGCTGCCTGGCAAAGTGGAAAAACCATTCCTCAGCGCTGTGTTTGTCAGGCCGGGGGCTGAAGCAGCTCCTCACGACGTGACTGAGGAGCTGGGAGATGGAATCAGCTCCAGCAGGGAACAGCACAGCCTCGGGCCTTCCCTCAGAGAAAGTGCGTGAGGTGGGATGGGAGGTGCTCGGGAAAGGAAGCACATATTTACACGGGAAAAAGGGAAAAGGAGACCGAAGGAATCAAGGGTGTCATGATCTCAACACCCCCTTGGGCAGAGAAGGCAGCTGGGGAGGGTTTTGTCCACCTCTCCCCTCGGTCCACAGCAGGTGGAACACACAGAAACCTCTGGGATGGGCAGCACCCTCCTGCAAACAACGCTGAGGATGGAGCTGGGGAGCATGGAGCCCCTGTAAATTGGATTTTACTGCTGGGTGACAGCACCCAGAGAGAACTGCACTGCAGAGGGCAATTTGTGCCTCTCATCATTCCTAGCTCATCATCCAGGACCTCTGGCACGGCCCTGGGGACTCCAAGAAAAAAACCAAACTGATGAATTTATGGATTTCTGCTCTTTTGCTGTGTGTTTTCCTCCCTCAGGAAGCAAATCGGGTGGCTTGCTCTTGAAAACAGGTTCCCCAAAATCTCATTTACAGGCACATGCTGGAATTTAACTCATCCCGTGTGTGTCACCTTGCACTGAGTGTCCCTTCCCTGCCAGTGATGGAGCTGCTCAAAGCCAGGGCCACAAACCACAATGAAATGGCTCTGCTGGATACGGGTTGATTAGGATTGCGGTTTTTTGAGTTGCCAGCCAGTTTTTATGAGTAAATATTGTTTTACAAGTTAAAAACTTGCATTTAGCCTGCTGTTACAGCTGGGTTTTTTTCCTGAGGTGAGTTTTCTCATGATTCTGTGTTAATGTCACCCCTTGAAGAAGGAATTTCCTTGATCCCCTTGGTTGTTTATTTTTACCCCTGGCATAGCTGATATGAGACTAGAGATCTCCCTAGACACAGGAAATCAGCTCCTTGAAATTGAAAAGCAAGAAATAAAATATTAAAACCCTCAATAAAGGGATTTAGCTCCTTGAGAGCCCCAGGACAAAAACTGGGTGATGCTGAAACCTCATCCATGGAAAGGGCAGAATTTCCAAAGCATTTGCAGGATCCATTTGGCACAGATGGATCCAGACTTCCAAGGCACAGGAGCTGTCCTTGGCCTTTTGGGTGCAGCACCTCAGCCCTGAGACCCAGGCAGGAGCTCTGATCACACTTTTTGATTTATTTGCTCTGAATCTGAGCTGTCGTTCCCATCTCAGGCTGCACAAGCAGGCATTGACTTTAGTCTGGCTCTCTCTAGTGGTCTGAAGCTTAATGCGGTGGAAGTCCTGCTCTGGAACGCTTCGGGTGATTTAAGTGTGAACAAAATAAGGCATCCAGTCACTTTTGAGCAGTTAAATTAAAAGCAAACTGGACTGAGCTACCCGGGGTGTGTTTCCAGGTGATAAATGCTTTCTCACAAACCTCATAAACCCTCCACTTCCTGCTGCACTGAGTTGGGATTTTTATGGATCTTGTTAATAGTCCCTCAAATAATTTCATCAGCATAAACGGGAATTTAATAAAAAGCTGAATTGTTCGGGAAGGTATGAGCATGATCTAATCTTGCCCACTCTCATTCCCACTGTAAATGTATTCCTGACAGGCTGGGAGTTAATAATTAATAAATGAAATAAACAACTTGGAAATTGCAAGCTGACACCAGGCTCTCCCCTCCTGCCTGCCCAGCGATAATTCACTTTTCTTTTTTTTTTGAGGCCCCCTCTGTGGGCCAGATCAAGCCCCCAAATTAAGATGTGGAGTGTCCCAGGCACTGGTTTCAGAGTCAGCATCTCTCATTTCTGTAAAGCTGCACCAATATGAGTTTGATGGGTTCAAACCAGCAAAAATGAACCCAAATAAAGATGCAGAGAGCTCCCTGGTCTTTGTTGAAGGTTGTGACATGACCCCAGACAGGAATTATCCCCTGGACCAGTGGGTCCCCAGCCCAGAGAGTGCTCCGTGCTCAGATCCTCCAACTCCTTCTCACAGTCCCACCTGCAAGTTCCAGGCTGCCAGAAATCCTTGGATGCACCTCCACATCCTCCCTCGGGTCCCAGACATCCTCACAGACCATTTTGGGTCCGAAACCAACATCTCAGAGAGCGTCCCAGCAGCCTGACGAGGGTGGTTTGCAGCTCGGAGGAGCATCAGGAGATCAGCAGTTATCAGAGATAATTGCTGCAACATCACAGCCTCGTTTTTCCTGCAGATCTGTGGGAGAGGCAGAATTCCTGGGATGTGGAGGCCAGGATTTCCCAGCTTGGGTGCTCGCCTGTCTTTGTGTGGGCTCTGTTTTGGAGAAAATCTGCTTTGCTCCATCATTTTCTCTCACCTGGTGCTAGAAAGGAGCTGACCCCAGGCTGGAATACACCTCTGGAAATGTGTGGATGTCCTGGAGTCAGCAGAGCTGAAGGAATTCACCCCAGAACACTTGTGAACCATCCAAGGAAATTTCTGAGGCAGTAGTGAGGATGTCTGAGAAGGTGGTGACAGGACATGAGGGACAGGAGACACAAACAGTGCCCTGGCTTTAAAAAAGGAGAAAAAGGAGCCTCAGGAGTGATCCACCAGCCTGCCCAACTCTATTTCTTGGCAAGATCCTGGGACAAAGGATGAAAGAATCAATATAAACACCTAGAAGATGATAAAATTACGAGGAAAAAGCCAGCATGGCTTTCTCAGGAGCAAATCACATCAAATCAACCTGATTTCCTCCCCTGACAGTAACAGCCCGATGGACAGGGCAGAAGCAGATGTGAGATATCCTGGCTGTAAAAATCTGTGTGCTCAGGATTGCGTGAGAGCCTCGTGAGCAGATCAGGGCCATGGGAGCAGAGCAGGAACACAAACAAAGCCCTGTCATTTTGGTGCCTCAGCAGGAGAAAATGCAGCCCCCAACTCAGGTGGGGCCAGAGCTGCTCGTTTTGTTTGTGCCCATTAACAACTGATTTGTCCGATAGCAAAGATAATGCAGCTTTATGAGCTGTGACAGCACAGAGAGCAGCTCCCGAATTCAGATGGACCTGGATAATGGGACGGGATCTGTCAGCTGAAACTCGCCGAGGACAAATGCAGAATCCCAGGCTCAGGCAGGAAAAATCAAATGTTTGGATGCAAAGTGAGAGATAAGGAACAAAGCCTCGCTGGAAGGATGGGGACACAAATGACTTCATCTCTTCTGCCTGTGCTCAGAGTGTTTCTTTTCTGATTACAATGTGTGCAGCAACTTCTGACACTGACAGAGATGGTGGAAGCGCAGAGATTTTTTTTATCATTATTTTTGACAAAGAACATTTCTTTTTCCAAGGTTTATGCATTCAAATGTTTTAGGGGAGAGCTGAAGTGGTGAGGCCACACCTCGAGTACTGGGTCCAGTTTGGGGCTCTCAGTGCAAGAGGGACATGGAGGGGCTGGAGCATGTCCAGGGCAGGGAAGGGAGCTGGGAAGGGGCTGGAGCCCCAGGAGTGGCTGAGGGAGCTGGAAAGGGGCTCAGGCTGGAGCAAAGGAGGCTCAGGGGGGACCTTGTGGCTCTGCACAAGTCCCTGACAGGAGGGGGCAGCCGG
>NW_008236924.1:5803108-5805545 GCF_000691975.1 Corvus brachyrhynchos | reverse complement strand
ACCCAGGGAGGTTTGGAGTGCCCATCCCTGGAGGTGCCCAAGGAAGGGCTGGAGGTGGCACTCAGAGCTCTGGGCTGGGGACAAGGTGGGGTCAGGTTGGACTCCATGACCTGGGAGGGCTTTCCCAACTAAAATGATCCTGGGATTCTGTGACAGAGCTCAGCCAGCCCAGCCCCCAGACCTGGCACTGAACACTGGTGAAGCCAAATGTCAAAGGACACCTCAGAAATTGTCACTCACAGCTCCCATTCCCAAAAACATGGAGTGTTTTAGAGCCAGCAGCAAGGGGCCTGGAGCACAGATTTAAGAAGTCTTTAATTTTTCCACGGGCAGGAATATGATGCTCCCATGTTATAAATACCAATATTTAAACCATTTTCCCATCTTTTCAGGTGTTTCCTATCATGAGTATCTCTGATCAGCAGGTCGCAGGTGGGATGTGAGCTGTCCCAAATCCAGGCTTCCTTGTTAACCACAACAAAACAGGGAATTTTCCTGTAGGAATCCTGGAGACTCCTCCTTAGCACCACTCCTGACCTATCTCCCTTTGAGGTTCCCAGCCCTGACAGAGTCACTCAAACCCCTGCACCCCTTCAGTTTAAATTGCTGGGAATATTTTGCAGAGTGTCAAAAATGAAATTAAAGTGATGTTTATCCCTCTGAATCCATGGGTTCTCTCTTTGTCCCCCTCCCTGGGCTCCTCACACGCACTGGAGGTCACGTCCCCAGCAGGGCTGGCCCAGGAGGATCCTTCACACCTGCTCTGCCCCACACAGACTTTATTTTCCTCCACCCATACAAAGACCATCTAATAAGGCACGAGGAGAATCTGCCTCTTTGTTTATTGGGAATACAACAATGGGATCCTATTCCACATCCCGAGGCCATGTCCAGCACGAGGGACAAACAACAGTGCTCACAAGCCAGGATCTCTTGTTGTCGTTATTGTTTTTCATGGTTAATATCATGGTCCGAAGTTCCAAACAGATTTTGATCCATGTTTAGCACCCCTGATGCAATTCCATCACTCTGTAGAGGCACAGCACACGTGAAATAAGCTCCTCAGAGACAAGAGTGATAAGAAGAGAGAAGATTCTGATGTACAGCCAGGTGAAATCATCCACCAGTTTGGTGTGAATGTGTCCTGCCACGCTGGGGGGTTGTTCAGGTTGGGATTTTGGGGTGTTTTCCCCGTTTCCATGCAAAGATCAGTCCTATAAAAGTGAATCGTTCACTAAATACTTCACCTCTGAACACTGCCTGTCAGGATTAGGAACTAAGAGCTGGGAAGAATTCCTGCTTTTCTCTAGGTGGAAATGAACTGCTGCAGGGACAGTGTGGCAGGTCCTGGTTCCTGACAGTGTCTCTGCCCTGGGTGTCCCACAAAACCATGGAACAGGCAGCACCTGGCAGTGACAGTGGCCCTGCCCTGCCAGCACAGCGAGACCTTGCTCCTTTCCCTGTCTCCATTTCTGTTCCTGCTCCATTTCCCATCTCCATTTCCCATCTCCATTTCCCATCTCCATTTCCCATCTCCATTTCCCTTCCTGCTCCATTTCCCATCTCCATTTCCCATCTCCATTTCCCTTCCTGCTCCATTTCCCATCTCCATTTCCCTTCCTGTTCCTTTCCCTGTCTCTGTTTCCGTTCCTGCTCCTTTCCCCATCTCCATTTCCCTTCTGATTGAGCCCCTGCCCTCAGCACCAAGCAGGAAGCAAAGCAAGAGCTCAGCCAGCTGAGGATAGAGAGAAGGAATGAATGTCCCACCAAAGTACAACTGCAGGCCAGGCAAACCCTTCCTGAGCACGGGAATCTTCTTCCAGCTCCACAGCCTGGGAGAATGCTCAAAATCCAAAGCTAAAATATTTGGAATATTAACATCTATCAGTTTCACACGTCTCTTAAAGCAGCATATTCTGTGCCTGATTGATCCTGCCATATGGGAACATTAGCCTGTACCATCCCCATCTGCTCCAGCTTTAATTTTATCAGAAGCGTTCTGACAGGAGGGAGAATGTTTCCTTTTCCACCCTTCCTTCTCCTCCCGCCAAAAGCTGGCTGATTTCTCCTCAGATGAACCCAATTTCCAGTCCTGAGTGAGAGGCCTGTCTGTATATTCTGTCTAGGAATAGCTCTTTGATTGCAAATGCTTCACGTTTGGGAGTTAAAAACCCAGGAATGAGGCAACTCACAAACTTCTCTCCCAGAGGAACTTTTGGTATTCATGAGCTCAGAGCTGAAAGAGAAGCAGTGTGGCCTGGGCGTTGCTCATTTCTTCCACTCTCTGCTCAGAATTCTGGGATCATTGCGGTTGGAAAAGATCTCCCAGATCATCAAACCCAGCCTGTGCCCGATGCCCACCTTGTCCCCAGCCCAGAGCTCTGAGTGCCACCTCCAGCCCTTCCTTGGGCACCTCCAGGGATGGGCACTCCAAACC
>NW_008236924.1:5797316-5802771 GCF_000691975.1 Corvus brachyrhynchos | reverse complement strand
CCTGTGTTGGAGATTCCACTCCCTCTTGGGGATCCCATTCCAATATTTAACAATCCTTTCCATGGGGAATTTCCTGCTGCTGTCCACCCTGAGCCTGCCCTGGCCCAGCCTGAGGCTGTTCCCTCTCCTCCTGTTGTTGGTTGTCTGGGAGAATGAAAAAATTAATCTTTAATTAATCATCTTTAATCATCCCTGACTTATCCTGTCACCACTGATTGTGCATCCCTTCATTCCTGCACAGCAAAAAGAAGGGAAAAGAGGAATTCCAAATCTCTTGCCCTATTTCTTCTCGCTTATTCATGATCACAGATATTTTTATGCTGTCCCTGCTATGTTCCTTTTCTACAGCAGACCACATCCTACATCCAAACTTCAGTGTCATGGAATCATGGAATGGTTTGGGTTGGAAGGGGCCTTAAAGGTCACCCAATTCCACCAATTCCTTAAAGATCACCTTCCACCAGCCCAGCTTGCTCCGAGCTCCATCCAACCATCCTCGGACACTTCAGGTGGAGATGCGAGCTCCTGAATGAGCCTCCAGATATCAATAAAATATTAATGCAACATAAAATGAATAGAATAATGGCAGAACATGCAGGAATGGCATCACCACAGCCCAAGTGTGGCCTGTTCCCTGGGCTGGCTCCGTGATCCAGCTTCAAAGCAGCACTGGGAATGTGCAGGGGGTGGGAGCTCCCTTTGTCCCGCTGCTGCTCAGCCCCTTCATTATTAAGCACAGTGACACGGAACACTGCAGCACCCAGCCAGGCAGAGAATCTGCTCAAAGGCAGCTGAAAGAGGAGAACCTGGCCACAAAGAGCAGCCTGCGAGGAGATAAGGTTCTCAGGGCTTCCAGCCTGGCTGAGCAGCAAGAGCTGGGCTTCGTCAGACCGGGGCTGTAACAAGGACAGCGGGATGTGAGGGACTGCCTGGCTGCAATGGCATCCGAATAATGATGATAATTTTTTAAAAATCACTTAAAAAGTGCCATTTATTGCAGCGTCTCGCTGTGCAATCAGGGAGGTCACCACAGGAGGGAAGCAGTGTTTCACTTTTGTTGCTTTAGCAGTCAAGGTTCATTTTTCTTTTTTTTTTTTTTTAATGCATATTTTGATTAGCAAAACCTGCCTGATGCGACAAAGCAATAAATCATGGAATTATGGGATGGATTGGGTTGGAAGGGACCTTAAAGATCATCTCATTCCAGCCAGGGACACCTTCCACTATCCCAGGTTGATCCAAACCCTGTCCAACCTGGTTCCTACTGTGGAATCCGCCACTTCCAGAGATTCCTACCATCATTTCTGATGCTGCACATTAAAAAGTGATTTTTAGCCATTCCGGTGACCCCTTTTCTCCAGCAATTGCAAACAAAACTTCAGAGCTTTGCAGAAATGTTTAAAGCAAGTGGTATCATCACTTTTCCTCCTGTTATTAACAGAGATGGATAAAGAGCCCCAAGCTCCCAGGAGCAGGTGAGGGCTTTGCAGAGATCGGGAGAGAAACACAACATTGCTCTTCACAGCAACGATCCAACGATGGAAATTCCCTCAGGAGCTCCAGCTTCCCAAGCCAGCAATTCCTGCAGCAGAGGTGTGTGCCAAGGCTTTAGGAATGGGGTTTGTGCTCCTGGAGAGGTGCTGGAGGACACACACAACCCTCACTCTGTTCATTCCTGGCCAGCTCGGGATGTCCTGGTGTCTGGTGGGGTTCCTCAGCCACAGGGATTCCTCGGTTGCATTTTTCTTTCCCTTGGTCATTCCAGGAAAACAGACCCTGCCTGGTTTCACATCATTGTGACACAGCCTCGCTGCCTCCGGGTGGTGGAGATCGCTACCAGTCACTTTGGTAAGGGATGGATTATACAGGATTGGAATCAGCCTAAAATTTGCTGGTGGAAAGTTCGGAATGGGAGCCAGCATTCCTGAAAACCACATCTAAACAGAAATGCTGTTCAGGGAAACCTCCAGCCTGTGAAAATGAGGCTACAGCCTCAGCAGCTTTCAGGAAGAGCCATGGGGAAGTAAATCTGAAAATAGCAACTTGCTGAATCTCTTCAGAGACTGAGGAGGAAAAAGAGCAGTTGGACTCCACAGTTCCTTCCCGCTTCTGCTTCCTGTGGGACCTTTGGTTGATAACCTCATCAGCCGTGTCTCCCTTTCCCATATGTCAAAAGCAGGATGGAAGAAATCTGGGAACAATTTCACTTACAATGTGAAGACTTTGATAGTGCTGTCCTGGGCAGCACCACTAAAAATCAAAATGTGGATGCCTGAGAGAGAAGTTTCAGTGCTGATGCAATTTGTCAGCATCTCATCCTTGTTCCCACACAGAGCTGAATCATCAGAGAACAGGGATTTATCACTCTGGATCATCATGTGATGGCAAAACCCACCACCACTGACGGCGAGCAAACAGCGAGCGCCCAGCTGGAGAGAAAACCTGGGGAAGTGCAGGAAATATTTTATTATATAGGATTATATAGGAAATAGCCTGGCAATCACAGAGCCGTGGAATGGGCTGGGTTGGAAGGGACTTTAAAGATCACCCAGTTCCAATTCCTTTGCCACAGGCAGGGACACCTTCCACCATCCCAGGTTGCTCCAAGCCCTGTCCAGCCTGGCCTTGGACACTGCCAGGGATCCAGGGGCAGCCACAGCTGCTCTGGGCACCCTGTGCCAGGGCCTGCCCACCCTCACAAGGAACAATTCCTTCCCTAAATCCCATCTAACCCTGCCCTCTGGCAGTTTGAATCCATTCCCCCTTGTCCTGTCCCTCCATCTTTCCTGCAGCTCCTTCAGGCACTAAAAGGCCACAGTGAGGTCACCCCAAAGCTTCTCCTCTCCAGGCTGAACAATCCCAGCTCTCCCACCTTTTCCTCCCCAGCAGAGCTGCTCCATCCCTCTGATCATGCTGGTGCCTCCTCCAGAGTCCAGCACAGTGCACGTGGAGATCTCCTCAGGGATTTCTACACACTGCATTCCTTGGCCACAAACCCCATCCCTCCGGTGCTCCCAGGGCAACACAGTCCAGTAGGATTTGTGCCCAAAGAAAATCCTCCAGCTGTTTGCACTGCAGGGTTTGTGATCCCCCCAAATAATCATAACCACATAGGGCAGTGGTACCTCTGGGGGACAGTCAATCCATGATACCCTTTCATTGGGGAAAAGTCACTTTTGATGTTCAGTGTTTTACATCCCACCCACTGCAGGCAGTTAGAGAGTCAAAAAGGGTAAGAATTAATTAATCCTGGCCATGCCCTCAAGAGATGTGCAGACAAACACTGATCTACTGATAGAAACAGAGCAGCCAAGTTTATGTGACTTGTCCAAGGCCTCAGTGGGTGTTGGAGCAGAACCGAGACTGAAGCGCAGAAACTCTGATTGCAAAGCTCAGGGAAACTTATTTTAAGGAGGAATAACCTTCAAAAGAAATAATCCATTTCGAGAAAGGGTTGTTTTTTTCTTCAGTACTTTGTTAGTGCATTGCAAGTTCATCCTGAAACGTGGGGTCAGGCTGTCAATATTCCCTTTGGCCCATCCTGAGAGTTGCTATGCACACAAACACAGATATATGTGCTCCATACTCCGTGTGAGAACAACGAGGTATCCAGTGAAAGAATTCAGCCCCAAACAGGCAGAATAACAAGCTCTGGTGTGTTTTTCCAAGGCTCCACAAGCAGACTGCTGGCTGCTGGGGACAGACTTTCCCACGCCAGCCCGCAGCCCTGCAGCCACCCTGTTATGGAACAGAGTCACGTTGTGTTTCCACCCCCTGGGCCTCAGTGAGGGGCAGTTTTGGGATCTCACCGGGCAGCAGATATCCAGAGGGAGAAGCCCCCCCAGTGGGCATCCCAAGTGCCTCCCCACAATCCATGATTTCCCTGCAGGATTACCATACTCCGATGATAAAATACATCGACGCCTACTCCTAGGAAACTTTGCAACTGTCTTCCAAATTTCTTACAGTTTTGGATAAATGATATTCGATCCCTCCCCCCAGCCTGACATAGCTCAGGCATTGGAATGGGATGCCCAGGGAGGTTTGGAGTCCCCACCACTGGAGGTGTCACCTGGAGGTGGCACTCAGTGCTCTGGGCTGGGGACAAGGTGGGGATGGGGCACAGCTTGGACTCGATGGTCTTGGAGCTCTTTTCCAACCTAATTGATGTTGTGATTCTACAATATCTTTGATTATACACTGTATATATAGGCAAACTCCCATGTGGCCCTCAGATAAAATCTGGAACGAAAACAACTGAGCTCTGTGTGGTTCCTTGATCTGGTTTAAATGTCTGCACAGACAAGGAATTTCTGCTTTTGTTGTAATTAGTAGGCATGTGCTCAGACTCTAATAATTGTTCTTTAGGCTTTCTTACCAGGCCTGACCTTCCCATTTGGACCCAATAAAGCAGATGAGCTCTGTGCCTTTTTGTTCTCAGATGACAAAGTGCTCAGCATTTGGCACTCAGCTTATCTCATACGTTTGGGATTTTAATTATCAACACAAGCCAGCCTTCCCAAAGGCTGTCTGGGCTTTTGGTATGAAGATGATGTACGGAAATTGATGGCAGAAAAACGCCTTTGTCCATCAGTTCTTTTCACCGTGGTGACTAGAAACTCTACAAACAGCTATGCTATTTTAATTCCAAAAAACACATTTGCAATGTCATCTTTATGGAGGAAAAATATGCTCAGCTTGAGTTTTGTTTTGTGCTGCTCTGTGTATGAGAACATGAAGCTGCCGTGTATAGCAGAGCGTGTGGGGAACCCAGAGCACAGTCTGTTACCAGACTTTATTTTTTACACTGTCTGCTCCCATTTTTCAGAGTTCTGACTTATTGCTGAATATTCCAAGGAGCTCTAGTGCATCTGATAGGGGTTAGGGTTAGGGTTTGAGTTAGGGTCTGATAGGTCTGATAGTGTAGGAGCTGTAACTCCCTGATCCCAGGGCGGGATTGCTGCCGAAATGAGATAACCTGGCTGGGCATTAAGAGCACAAAAGTCGAACTTCTCTTTTCAGAGAACTGAAGTCTGCTTGGTCAGATTGACCAAAAAGCACTGAGTTTGCTTAGTCTTTATTTCAAACTGGCAATCTGATAACAGTGGGGTGGGTGGCTGGGGCAGAGATTTAGCTGAGCGTGGACTTTCTCTTCGTGCGCAGAGACAAATCACAGAATCACAGAGGGACCTTATGGCTCATCTTATTCCATGGGCAGGGACACCTTCCACTGGAGCGGGATGCTCAGAGCTCCATCCTTGAACGCTTCAGGGATGGGGCAGAGCACAGCAGAGCACGGGGGAGCCTCACAGTGAGGAGAGAATAAACACAGCCCGGCACCCACGGCCGCGGGGACCCTCCCGGGATGGGGGCGCGGGGGTGGCCCCGCATCCCGGTGCCGGTCCCAGCGCCGGTGGCGGTGCCGGTCCCTGCGCCGGTCCCGGTGCCGGTCCCG
>NW_008236924.1:5790318-5796746 GCF_000691975.1 Corvus brachyrhynchos | reverse complement strand
CGCTGGGCAGTGCCGGGGAGCGGTGTCGGGTCTGTGTCGCTGGGCAGTGCTGGAGGGCTCCGAGACGCGGCCCCTGCTGAAATCAAGCCAGGCTGGGGAAAGGGCCTGCCCGGGGCTCCCGAAGTTTGTTTTCCTCGGGCTCCGCTCCTTGTGGTGTGCGGAAAATGATTCCTCAGCTCGCTTAGATCCTGGCACTGCTGCGGGGCCGGGGCTTGTTTTTCAGCCGAGAGAGGTGCTTTGCTCCAGCCTCAGGCGTGCGAAGGGAGCGATTCCCAGCAGCTGGAGATGCTGGAGCAGCGTGGTCTCTGTCCCTCGTGTGCAAGTGCACCCCGGCTTGGGGAGCAAAGCCGGTGTGCAAGCACTGCTGCGGTGTCAGCAGCCTTTCCCCTCCTGTTTTTCTCCAGCTAAATGCCTGAATGATTGCTTTTTCAACGCTCTCAGGTTTGTGGACCCCTGATGTTCTCCAGCTGAGCTGTGTATGTTTTATAGTCATTTAAAGTCAGCCTACCAACAGGACACTTGACTTATAAGTAGTGCTCACACATGCAGGGTCCCCAGATTTCAGGAGGAGAATTTCTGACCTAGGTCTGCGTGTTCCCCCGTGTCTTACAGAATGTTACTTATCGGTCTGGTTTTATTTCGGATGTCCCAGTTGATGGGTGTTCTTTCTATCAGTGAGTCTGCTGTTATTTCATAATGTTAAAATATGCAGCACTTGGAGTTGTATCTGAACCAACCATCTGCTGACTAATGCCAGATACAGAGTTCATGGAAATACCAGAATTCCAGCTGCTAAGAACTATGTGGGATTTCACAGAATCCTGGAATACTCGGGGTTGGGAGGGACCTCTGGAGATCATCCAGTCCAACCCCACTACCAAGGCAGGGTCATCCAGAGCAGGTGACAACAGGGACACATCCAGGTGGGTTTGGAATGTCTCCAAAGAGAGAGGCTCCACAACCTCCCGTGGATTTAATCACATTAGTGTCATTACATGGAATTGTATAGCTTTGAGTAGTCTTCCTTACCCTATTCATAAAAAGGGAAGAAGTCGGTTACCTGAAATACATCTGTACTAAGCAGATTTATCAACCAGTAAAAACCTGCTTTTACCAGTAAAAGCAAACCAGTAAAAGGAGTGCTGAGCAGAATGGACCAGTCAGAGAGAAGGAATGGCAGGAATCATCGTATACCCCAAAATTTGACCAAAAAAATAGCATTAAAAGCTCCACTGGTGCTTGCCCTGAGATGTGCTTTGGTAGCTAGGTGTTATGAGGTGAGATCATGTCACAGAAATAGGCTCGGTTTAATTTCCTCACTCTTATCTCACCTGTGATATCAAATAAGTGAGATAGGAGAAGCACATTACCAGGGTTTGGGTGATATTGTAAAATAGATTGCACAGCCCAGAGCAGCGTGTGAGGTGGGCAGGCTCCATCCAGGGTTTCTGTGTCCCTGCCTGGTGCTCCCGGGGCATGGCACTGCTGCTGTGGGGTTAAATAACCCATTGTGCCTGTGCATTACAACAGCAGCTGGGCTTTCAAGATGTAAGAGATGTGAAATTCGTGTCAGCTGGCTCGTGTTGATTCATGCTCTCAGGGTAATGTTCCTTAAGGTTGTCTCGCTGAAGTGAGAAGCGCTGAAATTTCACTTGAATTATGAGCTTCTTAGGACTGTCTTAAACAATCAGCTCCAGTGTGCAATAGGCTGTTTTGTAATGCTACAGATCTGTTCCTGCCTCTCCACAAGCAAGGAAGGGGGGGTAGGTTAAGCTGGAAGAAGCTCTGAGTGTCTTCTCTAAACGTGACTCCCCAGATGTCAAAGTCCAGCCTGCGCTGAGTCGGAGCTTTACAAATTCCGCCAGCGTGCCCTCGCCAAGCCTGAAACCTGACTTGCTCTCTCAGGGGAGCTTCTGTCTGGAGGCATCAGCCAATGAACCAGCTGAAGCACAAGTGAAGACGATTTGGAGTCTAGACCAGTGCAGAAAGATGACTTTTTCCTGTTCCCCAAGTGAGGCTCATTTCCTCCAGCTCCGGGGTTGTGACCTAACCTGCTACATTTGCTTTCAGATTGCTGTCAGTGAGCAAGGCCAGAACATTTCTCAATCCTAGGAAGGTGTTTTGGAACAGAAACGTGATGCTTCTGACTTGCCACTGATGGACTTATTTTAGAAAGGCTTTGTCTTTTCCCCAGAATGGAAAAGTTTCTTGGAGAATTGGGAGCGCTCAAGAGATCGATCTGACAGCAGCGGCCGTGTGCGATGCTGGGTGAAAGTGAGAGCCAGATCTCCAGTCTGATTCATCCCAGTTTCAATTTACTGCAGGGCAGTGGGGAGTGGCAAAATCGTGCTCAATTGTGTTACTGGAGTTGAGAGGAGGGTTTGTCACATCCCTGTATTCTCCTCAGTGCTTTTGTCCATGGCCGGCACTTCCCGTTACTCGTGTGCAGCTCAGCAGAGCTGACGGCATGTCCTGGCCACGTGTGCTTCCTTTGTCTCTTACTCTGGGCATTTTTCAAGGTCAGGATGCCTGTGTGTGTCAGGAGAGCTGTTGTGTATCCTCAGGTGTGTCTGCCTGCGTGAGATGGAGCTAATCACAAGCCCAGTTTATTGCAGGGTTCTGTTTGCACTGACCGGAGCAGGAGGAGGCGGTTCCTCACCAAGAATTTAACAGATGCTGCTCTGCCCATCGGGCTGGAAATGAAATGGGCTTTGCAGATTGGTACCAGCTGTTTCATTAGCACTGCTCTTTTTGGCAAGTTCTCATTTCACCAGGATGTTGTTTGGCATAGACTGGAAAAGTTCTTGTCTTGGTGCTCGATGTGTTGTAGCCTGGCAGAGCCAAATTGTGGGTGTCCTGGGGGAGTTATTGGGGACTCATTAAAGGAGGATAAAAGGTGATCATTATCTGGTTTATAGACACAGGTTTTCCCCACTTCATCCCTTTAGCTCAGCTGTCTCCCACCTAAAATTCCAAGGTTTCAGGAGCTGAGCACTGCACCTTTTCCAGCTGTGCCCTGTCAAAGGTGACCGAGTTCCTGCAGGATGGTGAGACAGGGAAGAAACAGCTGCTCTCCAGCCACTTCCAGGCTGTGTGACCTCTTCACTTGTGTTCCTGGAAGAGCTTTGGGCTTGGAATTATCTGCTGGGAAACTCTGCCCTCGTGCCTTTACATCAGGTATGTTCAGTGGAGCAAAATCAGGAGAGCTGTGCCAGCTCCTATCCCCACAGGCAAGTCCTTCCTGGAGAGCTCCTCAGTTTATTTCTTTCCTCTCTTCTGAGGGGAGCAGTGAGAAGGAAAAGGAGGAACCTGTTCATTCTCTCGTGGCGGACTCTGACCCCTCTCAGGAGTCACATATTACTTTGTCTTACCTGGTGAATGAAGTTCAGTGAGACAGTTCCTTGTGTGGAATGAGGGAGAAGCAGGGAATACAGTGTCTGGAAGCACAAGTCATTCCAGATTAAGGCTTTTGGCTGCAGCTGTCTGATTGCTGCTGAGCTCTCCTTGACGCGATGCTCGCCTGCCTGCTGCAGTTCTTATCGCCCTTCCTTGGGAGCAAAGATGCTGATTCTGTTTGAAATTTGTCTTCTTTCCTGCTGCCCCCATCACCCAGCAGTGAGAACAGGGCCAAGTGGAAATAGGGCTGCCAGAATGGGAGTTTATTCAAACCATCAATTCCTCCCGTGGAGCTGGATGCGGTGCTGACGCTTCATTAACTCGGAGAAAGGCAAATGTTGTGCTCCACCTCTGCTCTCAGCAACTGGACAACAGTTTCTTAAATATTTTCCTTGAAGTGCAGTGCGGGGCTGCATGTCACATGGCTAATTGGGAGTCACAATAACTGCTTTCATGGAGCTGCTCTGCAAGACTGACCAGGGGAATTTGCATATTAAGCAGCGAGATTTGTTGCTCACAATGGCACTAATACAGTGGGGCTCTGCCTGCCTGGCACGGGGGGGGGTTAAACAAGCAGCTCCTGACTGAGCACTTAAGAGCATTTGGTGCCTCCCTTTTGTAGTGGAGCACACAAAGAGGCTCCCAGAGGGATTTTGCGGTGGGTTGGAGATGTTGGGTGCAGGCTGTGATGGTTTTTCCTGCACACAGCACCTGGCTGGGCTTCCACTGGCATCTGAAGGAGGCACCTCTGGGTTTCAGGTAGTTCCTGCTGGTCTGGAGTACAGGGCTGGATGTCTTTTGGCAAAAATATTAATAAATCAGAGCTGGGTTTTGCTGTTAGGGCCCACTG
The DNA here is from genome assembly GCF_000691975.1 of Corvus brachyrhynchos. Classification (NCBI taxonomy): domain Eukaryota; kingdom Metazoa; phylum Chordata; class Aves; order Passeriformes; family Corvidae; genus Corvus; species Corvus brachyrhynchos. The sequence goes on along the minus strand of NW_008236924.1, from coordinate 5,792,500 downwards.
TGGGGTGTTTTCTGTGGTTTGGTTTGGTTTGGTTCTGTTGGGGTTTTTTTAATGGAATAATGAAAAAAGTTTAGCATGGCTCTGAAACTTGCTCCAAATCCTTCCTGCTCCATCCCTGATGTATTTGTAGGGTGTGTAGATGGAGCACTTGGGGCCATGGTTCAGAGGTGGCAGTGCTGGGTTAACAACGATCCTAAAGGTCTTTTCCAGTCTAAATGAGTCTGTGATTTCCACAAAATGGGGGAAATATGTGGGTTTTATCAGGGCTTTGGAATAAAAGTAGCCCTTTATAACTCTGTTTCCTGAGGGCTGGGCACCCACAGCCTCCTGGAGATTATTAGGATCTGGGAATTAGTGCTGACAACTCCTGATAATTCAGTCCCAGGTATTCGTCTCCTGGCATGTTATTCTGATGCTGTGACACTTTTCATTTGTAAATTCTAGATTTGGTTTTGTTTTCCAGGTGATAACAAGGAGCTCTCAGAAACTGAAACAAGGTGTTATTTTTGCTGTTAATAAGGGCTGGCAAATGAAGCTGTTTGGTTTCCTTTTTGGCAGGTTCCTCCATGTAATTGTTTGTTTGGCTTCTAGATTGAAGTGATTTATTTTAATTTCTCTGTTTGGGATTGCAGTGTTGAAAACAACAACATCCTCCTTCACTGAATGTTAAATACAATAAATTGAACAGTCATTGTGCTTTGGAGGTCTTTGATAAATGGGAAATATTATTAGTTGCCAGTTTGAATAAACTCTACAAAGCAGCCATCCTCTCTCATTGCAGCAAGTAATATGATAGCTATTATTTTTCATGTGAATGTTGAATAATATAATTTATGAGTCACAAATTACAATATAGTTGAAGCCTGAAGTACAGATCTGCCTTGCAGTTAAGTCTTGCAAATTCCTGTGAGTTTCCTTGCATGTACAAAGAAGGGTCAAGTTGGCCTTAGTTGCTGTGGTTACCTCTAAAAAAGAAAGAATATAAATATGTAGAAAATTTGTGGCCAAGTGACCATAATTGAGAAGGGAACATAAATGGGTTTTTGCTGCTTTATCAGCAAAACAGGACTGTGGTAATTGAGGGTGTGATGTAACAAATCACCTTCATCCTTTTTTCCAGACTCTGTATAAATGTCTGATAGATATTTAAACAAATTATTTTCAGTTTGCCGCCTTGGCTTTCGCTGCCTTTGATGCAAATATTTGAGGTGGGTTTTGATGCAAATATTTGAGGTGGGTTTTTCTCTTAATCCTAATTTTTTTAAAGTTTGGGGTATTTTGCCCAAATTTCTACAGGGAAGTATGATGTATTGGCTGGTGGGTGCTTCTTGATCCTCCCAATTCTTTCTCACCACGTTCCAAATGACTTTTTGTGGGTGGCTGGTGCAAGATTCGTCCTATCCTGTGGAGAAGCCAGATCCCAGTGCTCCCACAGCCTGGCTTTCCCAACTTCTGCTCTGACAGTAAATATGGGAATTGCTTGTTTTTCCTTCCATGGGCTGCTCCCTGAGCAGAGGCACAGCCGGGTGTGTGGCCAGGAGATTTTTTCCTTCCCAGAGCTGCTGGCATCCCTGTCTGGGGAAGGGAAGAGCATTTCTGGGGGGAAGTTGTCCCTCCCAGCAGCCAGGATGGAGCAGGGCGGTGTCCAGGGGGCATCTCCTGGGTGGTGTGGGTGCCCAACCAGGGAGGATCCTTTGGTTCACCTTCACCTTTCCTACGTGCAGGAGCTTTTGGGTGGAGGTTTGTGGGGTTTACTGGAAGCTCGGTAGGACTCTTGCTTCTTTTGCAAGAGTCACGTTATGAGTGGTGAGGTTCAGTCACCCAAAATCAGGAGGGAGAGGCATAGGGTGACCTGTTCTGTGGGGGAATAGAAAAGCTGGAGTCACTACCCTGGTTCCTGACAGTCAAATAAAACACTTTTCTTGCACTCTGAGGTTTTCAGTTACATTTTCATCTGCTGCCTCTGTGTTGTCTGGCAATTTAGAGTTGAAAAAACAGAAATGTTCCACGACTTAGGAAGTAAATGAAGTGTCAGTTTTGGTAGGGATTTTTTTTTTTTTTTTTGGCTAGTTTGTTTTCTTGCTTTTTAAGAAAACAAAAAGGTTTCCCCTTATGTGGGGATTGTGTTTGCAGTGTAATTCACTGTTTCAGACTTGAGTTGTCTGTCTCAGAAGAGGTGATG
>NW_008236924.1:5764679-5790272 GCF_000691975.1 Corvus brachyrhynchos | reverse complement strand
AGTGGATGTGGAAAACACCTCTGAGCACAGGATGTCAGCTGGTACTGCGCTGTTTGACCTGTGTGCTGGGAAAATGCCTCTTGTGGTTTAGTTAAGGTTCAGCTGGAACCTGAATTTTGCATTTGCTGCCTTGTGGTGACCCTGGCACACTCAGTTTAGTGCAAATGAGAGCTGGACAAAGATTGGGCACAGCAAACTGCATAAAGTGTTTTTTGTTCTGGTTCCCACCTTAGGAGTAAATGAAAAACTCTCTTAAATGCTGAACGAGGCTGAAGTTTTTTAGACTACCTTAAATATTTAAAATGCCATCAGTCTCATCCTGAGACTTCCCAGCACTGGGAAATGCAAGGGCACTGCACGCTGGGCAGGTAATACATGCAGGAACAATTATGGGATGCTATCAATTTGCAGGAGCTGCTCCACATCCAGTTGACCTCTCAGGCCTCATGGAAAACATTTGGAAATTGTCCTTCCTAAAAGCAGAAATACTTCTGGGGATCCTTGCTGCTGGGATTGTGGATTAGAGCAGTTTTAGCAGCTCCTCCCTTCAGCCTTTTCTCAGTGTCCTTTTCCCTTCCCATCTCCCCCTCTCCTCAGTGAACAGGATTTAAAAAGGAAGATTCAAAGCCCTGCTTGAAAGCCATTTGTGGGAGGAGATGGGCACAGTTCTGAAGCGCTGATTTTTCGCTTCTGGAGAATCTCAGACATGCTGGAGGATTTTATATGTCTGTCTCTAGATGTGTGTCTGTGTATAAAGACATCCTTGTGCTGCAGATTAGGTGGAAGGGAGGGCATTTGGGGAGTTTCTGCATGATCTGTCATGTGGTTTTCCCCCACATTCTCCAACATGAAAGCAGAGGCACTTCACAAATGGTAGTGAAAAATGCTTCAGTCGTTTGCAGCAAGGACAGGTAGTGCCCAGGGGGAAAAAATGAGAGGCTGAAATGGGAAAGTGCATCACACACAGCCAAGGATTGCGTGGTATCTCTGCACATGTTTAATAGGGAAAGTTCACTCTTAAAACATATAAATTCAGCCTAACATTACCAGCACTTTTCTATAAATAGCTTACTTTTCATCCCCCTGAAATGATAAACATTTTATAGCTCGTAACAGCTTCCAGTTTATAATAATGTATAATAAATGTAGCAACTATAAATAATTCTCTTAGTTCAGACAACAGATTATGGAGGAAGGCAGTTTTCACCTTTTCCCAGAGGAGCTGTGTGCTCTTTGAGAGCACTCCCAGGGCCTGAAATGGCATCGGAAGCAGAGCACAGCACTTTGGGATGGGAAGCTTGTTACCTTTCTATTTTTAAAATTCAGCCGTGAAGCTCCATGTCTGCTCCCATGCTGTGATGAAGGGCACGGTGGATTCAGCAGAAGAATCTCTCCGTGGCATTTACTTTGTTGCTTTGTTTCCCTGCCACAGAACTCTCATCTCCTGTGATTTCCTGCCTGTGTGGGTAAATACAGTCTCTTTGTAAAAGAGCACCTACAAAATAGCAGAGGGCACCTGCAGCTGCCAAATGCCATTTTCTCCTCTCCACCAGTTGTTTTCTTTGGCCCCATGCTGCTGTGGGAGCACCTGAGCCTGCAGCAGAGCATCAGCAAGCACAGGATAATGGCTGGCTGGAGAAAAGGGAAATGATTTCAGGAAAAATTGCTAATTCCCATGCACTGACTGCACAAAGCGTTTCCTGGAAGAGCTGTCACCAAGCACTGCCTGTGTCACGCACGCTGGATTCGTGCCTTCAGAGTGGGTTTGGATGTGTTTTTCTCCCTCTCTGGTGCACACAGAAGCTGGGTATGGCAGAAGAGTGGCTTTAATGCAGAATAGTGAGCTTTCAAATGCTCCTGAGCCTCTCTGAGCCATTGCTCTGCATCCCTATCCCTCAGAGGGGACATGCTCCGAGTGGGAAGGGGACACTCAAATCTTTGAACATGCAAACGTATTTTAGATATTTTTTTAGTGCAGGTACAAATCCCATTCCTACCCAGCACAGCTTTGGCTGCTCCCAGCTTGTTACCAGTCCCCAGGGTGAGAAGAGATGGGAAGGAGCAGTTGGGAAGTGTTTTTGGGAAGCAGAGTGTGGCGTAGCTTGGAAAGCACGACGGTTATCCGAAGGTTGGATGCAGTTTCCGTGGCTGGATGTATTCCCAAGGAGAATGTATTTGGTGGCAGCAGGAGTCAAACACATTCAGCTGAAGCTCAGCTGTCCAGTGCTTCCCACTTCCAAGGAGCAGCATTGCCAGATTTGCCTGGGATGTGATGCCAGTGTCCCACTGGCTGAGGGTGAGCCAGTGTCTCCCTTTCCCTGGGCATTTCCATCCTTGCCGTGCCTGGAGTGAGCAAATCTGCTCATGAAACGGGTGGGAAATCGCAGGTCCCAGCTGAGGGGGAGCTCTCGGAGGGCTGAAGGAGAGGAAAGCTGTCACAGAGCTATTTAAGCTTTATGTTTTTTAAGAGTTGGATTTCACTCGTGAGTTGCATGTTGATGGCTTGGCTCGGTGGAACACGTAGCAGACTGATTTTTTTGTGTGTGTGATTTTATTTTTTTTTTGCTCTGTGCCCACAGAAGTTCGTTGAAAGCACATGGGTTGCTATAAATACAACTGCTTCTAGAACAAAAATACCTTCTGTGAAGTGCTGATCAATATTGGATATTATCCTGAGACAGGTTTAAATGCTCATTTGAGATGAGTTCTCACACACATTTGTGTGTTTTTCACATCCACAGATCTCCATTGTGTGTTTAGCCAGATCTAAAAGTAGTCCTGGTGCCAAAAAAGCTCAAATTTCACCAGAAAACCACATGATTATTGCTTGACTGAAGTCACACACTTCCAGTCAGGCACACATTGGATGGCCCAGCATGGATGTTACAGCAAAATCCCATCACTGCCTTAGTGCATCCCCAAAAATCACATTCCTTGTGTGCATCCAGCTGCTCTGTTTATAATACAGTGCTAAAATAGCTCAAAAAATACTACAGGCACGAGTTTGGGCTTTATCTGAAACTCCTGCAAAGTAGAACAGGGAATACATGATTTTAGTCTGGCGTCTGGGAATAAAAAAGGAGCAGCAGCATTGTCAGAACAAGTGAGCGTGGCTGTTGTGGTTTGGTGTTACAAGGCAGTACCAGAATAAAAATCCTTTAGTAGTAAATAATCTTTTCATTCTTGAGCTCTACCTCATAATAGAGACTTTCTAAAGCAGTGTAGGCAGAGATTATTTTCCTGTAAACCTCTGAAAACACTTGAACTGTAGTTGGGGTATCATTTTTTTCTCCTAAGTAACACAAACCTTTAGAAAATGTAACAGGTTCTTCACGGCTGTTGTTGGAGGTGAATCTCAAGGGCTGTATGTGCTTTGTCTCCCTGGGAAGTTTTGTGCCCTTTCTAAGTCTCCAAAATCTTGGTGATGTAGGAATTAGGTTTAAGGTGAGGAGGAGAAGTCATGGCTTTTGATTAAATTATCACTCTGGCAGCTTGAAAATTGAAATTTTAGGTAGCTTGAAAATTGAAATAATCTGCTGGTTTGTGGAGTGTTGGTGCCCAGCAGCGGGGAAAACACAGTCACCCAAATTTCTTTTTTATCCTTAACATGACAGCAGTGGGTGGGCTCTAACCACTCCCCATTCCCAGCCTTCATCCATCCTGGGATCAGTCACGATCAGTTCTCAGGGAGCAACTTTTCCTCAAGAATTTTTAAGTAACCTTACTTAAATTGGTGCTTACCACAACTTCTTCACAATATTGCTTTGGGTTCCTTTATGAAATTAATTTTTCCTGCTTTATCCATCCCAAAGAAGGTGTTTTATCTTAGGAATGCAACTGCAATTCTTTCTGACTCTGATCATGTTTTTTCTGATGATTGGTGTGCTGCAGGAGTGGGAAGGAACAACATTAGCATTTTATCTTATTGTGGTGGGAAGCTTATTACCAAGAGTTAATCATTTGCATTGAGCTCACATTAGTTAGGAAAATACTGTAGATATTTGGGGGTGGGGGAGGAAGCATTTTGGTTCCTGCCAGTGTCCTGCTTTAACATCTCTTGGCAGCTCTGTCCAGAGGGATGCTGAGATCCTGATCTGATAATCGAGCCTGTTAAAAATCTGTTTTCTTAATTAGTGACAGTTCAGCTTCAAACAAAGTTCTGCAAAGTCCAGGACGGCAAAGGTTTCTGTATCTCTGCTTCAGTGCTGTGTCAAGCAGAATATTCTGGCTTAGAAATTCCACCAACTGATCTAATCTTGTCTTGAAACTCTTTCCAGGTTTGCCTACTCAAGGATTCTGTCGCTATCTGATTGCTCTGCCTGCCAAATTTCCAGGCTGAACGCATCTTCCATTGATGAAGTGCATTTCTCTCTGCTCACTGCATTCACCCTTCCTCCTTTCACATGTCTCGTTTCATTATTATGAATTAATCAGGGGATTTTTTTCCAGCTGAGGGAACTCTTGCCATGCAATTCAGGTTTAGGGATCTGCACCATTTCTTTTCCTGTGTTTTGAAACTTCCCAACTTTTTTGGTTTATGTTGAAGGTTAATAAATGAGGAGCCTTTTTTCTCACAGAACATTTCCTATCAAGGTATTTCAGCGGGGACTATTGTGTGTTAAAGGCAGTTTTGATGATACAAATGGGGGAGCTGTGTGGATGCTGCTCACATGGGAACATTTTTTAGTGCATTTTTCTCCTGCTCATCCTCAGCTTTTACCCAGGTCTGAAATGTGGCCCCAGTTCTCCTGGGCTGGGCTTTGAGGTGCCTTTGTTCAGAGCTGTGGAATCAGCACTTCCTGGGCATGCTTTGCTCATTAGAGCACAGTAATTAGTGAATTTGCCATGGACTTGCATCCAGCCATTCTTATGAATTCTTTTAACTGCTGCAGTTCTATCAGCAGGTTTCCATGCGTGGGGTTTTATTTCCCCAATGCTTTTCATGAGTTCCTTTACCTAAACAAAATCGTCATACCTGCCCTGAAAAGCCATGGGAGAGGTGGGCTCTTGTTTCCAGATGCCTGAAATAAGAATCTCTTTTTAATAATTCTCATTACCACTCAAACTTCTCATCCTCCAGTTTGAAACTACTTTCCCTTGCAGAAAGGGGAGCAGGGGTGAGAAGAGGCTCTAACGGTGGAGACGTCTGCTTGAACTCAGAACTTTTTTAGCAGAGCTTTCAAGTCCAGTATCTTCACACACTTATTTAATCTGCTGTTACATCAGTTATGTCTGAAATAATGAGTAAAAGTAGGAAAAGTGCATCTGGCCTGACAAAGAGCTCTGCTCTTGCTTTGGAGTGGATAACACAGGAGAAATAAACTCCTTGAGCTTTATGGTGAGGACCTTTTTAGAAAGGACAAGCACAGGCCATGGCCAAGACCTGCTCCAGCTCTTGCTGGATATGTCACAACTGAGAGCATTGCCAGCATCATCGTGGTGCTGCCAGTTTTGAGCCTGCCCTGAGTTGTGGAGAATTAAATGTGTTTTCAGTCAAATTCTGCGATCCCTGCCTTGGAAAGGAAGTTACTTAAGGGCTGTTATGTGTTGGAAACACTGAGCAAGCATCGCTCAGGCCATTAATAGAGCTAAAGCCTCGTGTGCTCAGGGACTTCTGAAAGAGATCAGATTAATTTGCTAAAGGTGGAAAGGCTCTGGCTGCTTTAATCTCGTTTCATTTCAGCAATTTAAATGAAGAGGGCAGTTTCCTGTGCTTCTTCCAAGGTCCTTCCATCTCACCGAGAGCAGCAGAAGTTGCTGTCTGTGCTCGGCATTGCTGGGAGGAGGAGGTCTTGATTATGTTCCAATTTGGGGGATTTTAAGAGCTTAGGGTTGGATTCACTGGCCCAGAGAAGCTGTGCCTGCCCCTGGATGCCTGGCAGTGTCCAAGGCCAGGCTGGATGGAGCTTGGAGCAAGCTGGGGTAGTGGCAGTGTCCTTGCTTGCAGCAGGGGGTGGCACTGGATGTCCCTCAAGTTCCCTTCCAACCCAAACCATTCTCTGATTGCATCAATAATCCTTGACCAGAGACTGTAACAGGGCTATTTTTTCCCCAAGTACATCCACAGGGGGATAAAAAGGCCTTGAAAGGATGAAGTTTTAAGGTTGCTTTGTTCAGTGCTCCCATTTACAGGATTGGGTTGGTTTGGGGTTTTTTTCCCCCTGGATGTACCAGACATTCAGATATTTATACAAGTTGCAACAAAGGCTTGGACATTCTTCATTTTAGCTTAGATTGCTTTCTAATTATCTGAGCAATCCACTGATGTCCTTATCTGCTATTACTTGTGTCAAACTCTGGGATAAATACGGATTTCTTAACAAAATATGTACTTGAAGGGTAGGAATTCCTTACGGCCAAGAGGATGGTCGTGTTCCTACCCCAAATTCCAGCTGCTGAGCTTTATCCAGCCGTGAGTGCTGGAGTTTCTTGGGGGATGACTGTCCAGGAGAACACAGAGGAGTTGAGTTTCAAAACTGAGTGTGAAATGTTAACTTTGCCATGAAAATCTACCCTGTAAAATAGGGCTGAATAAAGCAGCAAGTATTGTGAGAAATCCAATTTCTTAGAATAAATCTGTGTTTATGTGACTTTCACTTTCACTTCTCTTTAAACCAAGCAATTGCTTTTCAGTTTTCCTCAGGCACCTGAGGAATGTAATATGGAAGCGTAAAATTAAATCATTAAGATAATGTATGTTTGGGATGTGTGACAGGTAAGATTCCTATTTTCAGCTTACACTGAGCTCTTAATTAACTGATGAGCTTAAGCAGCTGAGATACAGTAATAGTGCATTTAGTTAATTGGCTCATGTGAAACTTTATCCCTGCCAATAACTGTGACACTGGAATAAATTCAAGACATGGTGTTAGATCCTTCAACTAAGCTAATTTAATCGTTGGTCATTGCAAAAACAGTCTCCAACTTGGAGGCTTTGTTTTTGTTCCTTCCCTCCTGGAATTTGTGACTGCTGTGCTGGCAGGAGTTACATGGCAAGCGTGGCATGTCCAGCCAGATAGTCCTTGGGAACATGGAGTTGGCCATCTGTCCTGTGCATTCCACCTTGAATTACCCAGATTTCAGGGCTTGCTGGAAGGGTCTCATGCAGCAAAGCCAGATGAACGCTGTGCTGAGATGGGACCTGAAAACTCTGCTGCCTTCTGAGCTCCTCCTGAGCAGATTTACTTGAGGGAAGAAACAGAGAAAGATGGAGAGGGAAGTTTACAAGAGCATGGAGTGACAGGATACAGGGAATGGCTTCCCACTGCCAGAGGGCAGGGTTAGATGGGATATTGGGAAGGAATTCTTCCCTGTGAGGGTGGGGAGGCCCTGGAATGGATTTCCCAGAGAAGCTGTGGCTGCCCCATCCCTGGAAGTGTCCAAGGTTGGGGCTTGGAACACCCTGGGGTAGTGGAAGGTGTCCCTGCCCATGGCACAGGGTGGAATGGGATGAGCTTTAAGATCCCTTCAAACCCAAACCATCCAATGACTTTATGAAGTCTGGGTTTACTTGTGATAAAGTAAATTCCCTGGTGGCATCATCCAGAAGGTTCAGCCCCATGTTTAAACACACTCAGCACGAGGGCCTGCTGAGGAGGGTGTCCTGGCTGGCTTTCAGCACGCTCACACCTCATCAGGGTTTAAAGAAAATCATCAACCTAATATTTTTTGTCATTCTGGCAGGGTGAAAGATAAGGCTGCCTTTGATTATTTTCTTTATCCCCGAAAATTTTGCCAGTGTTGGAAGCACTCATGGTGTGTTAAACGCAGCCCAGATGTCCAACAGATGGCCCTGTGTCACTTCCCCGGCTCAGAATTTGTGGTGGCCTCGTGTGGCCGGGCTGTGGCTGCGTGACAGAGGCCAGCGGTGGCCACGCCGCTCCCATGGCTCAGGCCAACATAAAGCCAGGCTTTGTTTTAAGCCCTGCTGAGCCAAACCCCGACTTGGCCTTGCTCAAAGCACACAGAACTTGCCTGTCAGTGTGTGGGGAAGCATTTGGGATTGGAAGGTTTTTGATGCTGCTTCTTTTCCTTGGAGGTGTCCAAGGAAGGTCTGGAGGTGGCACTCTGGGCTGGTGACAATGGTGCACATTAGTCACAGGTTGGACTTGGTGATCTTGGAGGTCTTTTCCAGCCTCAGTGATTCTGTGATATAAGCCCCCAGTAAACTTTAAATCATTTTATTAGCAGTTCATGCAGCTGCTTGCTGTGCAGAGGTCAGAGGGAGAACATTATCAAGGAGGAAGGGAATTTGTGAGCCTGAACTGTTCGTTTGCAGCTCGAGCTGGATGTTTCCTGGTGTCAAATCCGTGCTGCACATGAGCCTGGAGCAGTGGGCAGTGCCCTGTCCCAGCAGTGCACCAGCACAGGTTATCCAGTCTGGAATTCACCCTTTCCACTTTCATCTGCTGTGTCTAAAGTTCCCCTGTTAACTGACTGGACAGCGAGACACAGAAGGCTTTTAGTACTTTAAAAGTGAAGTTGTTGAGTTGCATTCTTCCTCAGAAAGCGCTGGGGTGGTTTTATTTTCCTTTTAGATAAGCTCTGTGCAGCTTCCCACTGCTCTGCCGTGCTCTGTGCTGCACTTGCTTTGCGTGTGGGGCTGCCCTGGTGCCAAGCCCTCAGCTGCAGTTGAGTTCTAGCTAAGCTGCACGCTGCAGAAGTCACAAGAAACGTGTACTTGATGCAGCCTATCCTAAACAGAATATTTTTCGTGTTGCTGACAGCTTCCTTAATGGTTCTTGTCATAGCTTTTAAAAAAGGGAGCCCAGTCGTGCGCTGTAGATGGTGCAGATTAAAGGTCTTGGTGCTTGCACACTGCGAGTTGGGAATGGGTAAATCTTTATCCCAGTGCTGTATCCAGCTGAAAGCATTCATCTGCCAGAGATAGGAGCAGTTTAAATTCCAGTGTAAACAGTGCTGACAGGTAATTGTGTTGATAATGTCTGTCCCCCGGAGCTACTTCACCTCAGCCCAGGAGGCTGGGGCCGGAGCTGAGCGCTGTTCTACAGCTCCTGCTGCTGGTCCTGCTGCCTGGGGAAGCTCAGATTGGGCCTCCAGGATTCCTGTGCTGGGAAATAACAGAGACAGATGGGCATCCCCTGGCCTGTGCCCTGCCTGGCAGGGTTTCTTTCTCATCCCTGCACACCCCTTGACTGAGGTGTTCCCTCCCTGAGACGTTTTTCTCTGTCCAGAGGAGCTGTTGTATCAGGAGCTTAATCAGGATGATTGAGAACTCCTCTGCTTGTGCTTCCAGCAGGAGGCTGGGTGGGCAGGCAGGACTCGGGAGTACCCACAGAGCTTTTGTAAATAATAATCAGAGAAACACAGAGTGGTTTGGGTTGGAAGGGACCTTAAAGATCATCTTGTTCAGGGCAGGGACACCTCCCACTGTCCCAGGCTGCTCCAAGCCCCAATGTCCAGCCTGGCCTTGGGCACTGCCAGGGATCCAGGGGCAGCTACAGCTGCTCTGGGCACCCTGTGCCAGGGCCTGCCCACCCTCACAGAGCACAATTCCTTCCTAATATCCAGCCTAAATTCTGCCCTTGCCAGCTGGCTCTGGGCTGGGAATGCACCTCATGTCAGACAAAATGCACTGACCTGGTTTCAGTTCCTGTGTTGTTCAGGATGTCGTGGTGCAGAGCAGGCACCAGGGCTGGGGTCATCTGAACAGATCCTGCCTGTGCTGGGATGAGCTGGGATCTCTGGATCCAGAATACCACCGAGGGAGCAGATTTCAAAAGCTGAAGCTTTTATTTCTTGCTCTAACACCGCCGGCTCCTTTGAGGGATGATGAGTGATGAGCTGCCCGGAAATTCCTGATTTCTTCTGCAGTTCCTGTTGAAAATGATGGGAGAAATGGAAAATACAGTGTAACAGCTGGTAATTAGAGTCAGTTTTTCTCTTTGTCCAGCTCATTCATATACCTTCATCCTCTCATGTTTTATCTCCCATGCTGAGAAGCCTCTGGATTGATGCAGGAATATTTAACGTGTAGGCAGAGGCAGGGATAAGTTGTGGGGGGAGGACTTGTCCAGAGCTGCCTGGAATTACCAGAGGAACTTTCATTTTACTCCCTGCAACTTCTTCTGGGCAATTTTTCATGTTGGATAAGAGCTGAGGAGAGCCTGGAGGAACAGGGAAGGATTCCCTGCTCCTCTGAGCGATGCTTGGTGACGTCCCTCGTGCAGCACTGGGGGGACAGCGCTGTGTGCCAGCCTTGGAGCACTGGGGTGGCACCAGTGATTGATGGTCCCCCTTGTCCCCAGAGGCACCACATCCATCATTTAGCACCAGCACATGGTGTCTGGCACGAGCACCAGCCTGCCTTTAAGTGCTGCTGCTCAGCCTCATGTCCCTGCTGATTCTTCCCCTCTCCATCTGATTTTTTTTATTTTTTGTTTATTTTCTTCCTTTCTTCACCCCCTTTCAGGTGGGAGAAAGGGGAAATTGCCCCAGGGGTTGGGTGGTGGGTTTATTTCTTGTGTGCAGATGTGTCTCTGCTGGGTTTGCTGCTCTGAAAAGCTTCACAGTTTTGTTACTTGGCTCAAAATTAATGCCTTTGCCTACACCTTTATAATACTGCTTTGAGTTTGTAGCCTGGTGTTTCAGCACACAACTGTTTTAGGGTATAACTTGAATTCCTACCAGGGAAGTAGAGTTCATTTTACCCTGTGCAGTCTCATAAAAATCCATCAAACTCAGTTTCAAACTTTATATCTGTCTATCTGTATTTATCTACACACAGCATTTGGAAAGCTCACACAGGCTCCCTAGAAATGTTCATTCATTTCCTTGTTAGGAAAGCCTAATTGTCCTAATATTTCATTTTTAAGTCTTTACCACTGTCTAGTTCCACCTCCTTTCCAAAATCCTCTTCTTGCCTTGGAAAAATGTGACCACCTTAAGAATAAAATTGCTGAAAATTAGCAATAAACAGATAAAATTCTGCTGTTTTCCTGTTGTTGTGCTACTTAATGTAATTTAAATTGTGTAAGCCTATGCTGTTTAATGTAATTCAAATTGTCTGCTACTTAAATGCAATGAATTTTCCCTTTCTCCCTCCCTGTTTTCCCTGCTTTTCTGCACTTTTCCTTTGTCCTGGCTCTTGCAAGCACCGTTGTAATTCAGGATTACACCGGAGAACGACGCAAAGCAAATGTTTAGGGTGAGCTGTGTGATACTGATACCAAATTGCAAGACACCTTATGAGGAAATTGGAGCAAAATGGATTTAAAATGGGACTCATTTGATGAAGCAGAGAACTGCTCAGTGATTGTGGGGAGGGGAGCCCTTGGGACTATTACTAAAAGAAATTTTATAGGTAGTAAACTGTTATTTGCATTTCATTTATCATAGAAAAATACTTCGGTAGGAGCCGAGCCTCAACAGGGAAGCAGTCTGGTAAAGAAAATAGTTTTGATCATTGGTTCAGTTTGTAAAACATTTCCTTAGCTTCTCCTGGCTGGCTTTAGGTTGTTCCCAAGGTTTTTCCAGCTGTGTCTCCCTGGGTGGATATCCCTTCTCCTGCTGGGGCTGTGAGTGCTTCAAACCAAACAGGACCTGGCTGTTCTCCTCCCTGGCCTCTGCAGCTCTTGGTCTGTGTTGTTCCCTTCACAGTTCATCGTTTCTGTCCTCTTCCCATGGACAGCCCTCAAATCCCATCTTTTGCACTGACAGCAGCTCCTGAACGTGTCATTCCCATTCAAGAGATTATTCCTGCTCCTTTCCTCACGCGTCACTCCAGATCTTTTCCAGCTCTCACCGCTTAAGCAGTTGGCTTCATCTCTTGGATATTTTCTTAATCAAGACAAAGAAAAAAAAGAAAATATTATCAGGTCTTGCCAGATTGTCCTGTTACAACATTTCCCCATTTTGATCTGGGAATATTTGCCTGTGTCTGCTCTTAACTCGTGTCCCACCAATGGAGTGTCCCTGCCCAGTACTTTCTGGTTATGTGTCCATCTTCCCACAAATCTGCAGGGATTTGGAAGCACAGCCAGGCCCTGTTCTTGTAATTCCAGGATGCAGCTGCTGCTGAATCCTTGGAGATCAACAGCCTAAAGTGGACCGTGTCCAGTCCAGGTGTCTCCTTCTGGGTTTTCCATGCCCTGGGTGGGTTCTGCATGCCTGGAAGTTTTTCCACCACCAGACTGGGCTGGTTTCCTTGCTTTTTACAAAAGCTGTAAAGGACTAATGCTGCAAGCAACATATGCTTGTGTTTCCAAGGGAAAGGAAGGAATTTGCTGTGGAGCACTTGCAGGGATTGAACAGCCAAATTTACGTCCTAACTTTTATTTTTAGAAATAGGTGAAAGATGCTTGAAGGAATGGGGTGGGAGGGAAAAGCTCACGTAAGGCTGATGACAGCAGAGGTGTTTCCACAAATAATTAGGATTTTAGCTCAGCTGCTTCAGGGCTGTTCCAGGTGTGGGGTCTCATACAGGGTTACCTGGCAGGGCAGAAACTGGGGAGGAGGAAGATCCAGGTCACACCTGAAGCAGAGATCCTGCCCTTCTCTGGAGCTCTGAGCTGTCCCATGGCTGAGCTTTGTGGTGTTTGATTTAACAGAAAACCCTTTGAGGCTGAAATACTCCCAGTTTGATGATGGAGTGCTGTAGTTCAGGGGTGTATAAATTAGGAATTATGGATTGTGTAGCTGGATATTGGTTTTTAATACCAGAATCTTGTGGTAGCAGCTGCTCCTGCTCATCTGGTCGCCCTCGGAAGAGGCACCAGTGATATCCACAGTGATATCCACAGTGATAGCGATGTAACAAACACACCAGCTGTTCAAAAGAACTTTCACATAGACATTTTTGACATTCTGTTGAGAAACTGATTTAAATATCTGGGTTTATCTGCATAAGCTCACTCAAAAGGAGCGCAGATAACCTTACAGATTCATTGCTTTGATGGGAAGCTGCGGGGAAGGGAAATACATTTACAATTCAGGTTATAAAACAGTCTGCAAGGATTGGAGAAATACATTTTTCCTTCTGAAAAAGACGACTTTGTTGATTGCCAGGAGTTCAGTGGGGCAGACAGGAGTAGCTGCCTCGAGGATCCCAGGGTAGCACTCTGCCTGTGAAGGGAAAACAGGTTAGGCTGCTAAATCCTACAGATGGCACAGGAGCAGCCCATGGCTCGTGTGCCACTGGTTTGGGGTCACTCTGAGGTGTTAAACAGAATCATTAAGACTGGAAAAGAACCCCAAGAGCTTCTGTCCAGTGTGTGATCCATCATCATCACCTTTTCAAGCAGATGTTGGCAGGGGCTGCTCAGGGAAGTTTGGACTCCCCACCCCTGGATGTGTCCAAGGAATTCCTGGAGGTGGCACTCAGTGCTCTGGGCTGGGGACAAGGTGGGGATTGGGCACAGCTTGGACTTGAGGGGCTGGGAGGACTTTTCTGACCTCAATTCTGTGAATTTCTTACCCCTCTTTGCCGTGCACAGCACCACCTGCACGCCTGAACTGTTGGAACAACAACCTAACTTATTGTGGAGTGTCGCTGCTGATCTTTTACTTTTTGAAAAGTAGACTGGCACTGATTTCCACACTCCCTTCTAAATAAATCCCTTGCCAAAAATACCAACCATTGCCCTCTGCTGAGATGGTGACTTTGAGAATTGCTTCAGAGAGAACGTGCTTTCTTGGCATTTAGAAAACAATTCCTGCTTTCGAGCAGGGTATTAATAATTTCTTACTCATGTCGAAGTGATGTAAGATGAAAAATTAATGGGGACGCTGCTTTCTCTTCTGGATCTTGCAAGCTGGTGGTGCCTCTGATGTGTATGGTCTTAAATGAAGTCAAGGTTTCCTTTTGAGCTCTAATTTCCTTCCAAAGTGAGGAATAGAAAACTGACACTGTAAATACTTTAAAGTGGTTCCGACTGTTGATGTTTGTTTCTTTATCAGCTTTGTTAACAGAAAAGGGAAAGTCCTTTGATGTGGTCCAAAAGTTTGGTTGTAGAAATTCTCATGTTTTGCTTTGGTGACTAAAACATGGCCTAGAAAGAGAAATATTTGGGCCCTTTTACACATGATTTTTTTTACATGTCCCAAGTTTCTCGCATCCTTTCTGCCCCATCTATCCACACAGCTAAAGAGAGGAATATTTCTTCAGGGAAGGCATAAAGCTTTTTGGGGATCCTTGAAGCACTTCTAATAAACGATAAACACGCCAAAGACCTTTTTAAATACTGGCTTGTGGTGAAGCCACGTCGTGTTTAAAGGCTTAGTCCTGGGATGGATGGCTTGGTAGAGTGGATTTGGCTTTTGAGCCATTTCTAGCGCCACTTTATTCCACCACTCTTCCTTCCAGCTTGAGGAAAAAATGAATTTATCACTGGGTTTATCATCACTGCTGTCTGTGTAGGAAGGATGGGATCTCCAGGGAGGAGTTCTTGGAGGCTGTGAGGATCTGTGCCTCTTGTGGAGTGAGGAGCAATAAATCTGAGTGCTGTCTTGGGCACAGTGGGAAGCAGGGAGAGGAATGGGCTGTTGGATTTGCAGTGGGGCTGCGGGAAGTGCCTTTAACCTGCTTCCATAATTCATGTTTGGGGACAAGGAGCGGGCCCCGTGGGAGAAACCAGCATTCACCGAGTGCACGTGCAAACAGATGTGAGCTAAAGCGGAATGGAAAGGAAGATGCCCACTGACCCAAATTTCTTAAGAGTGTCCTGTTGTGTCTGGCTGAAGATTTCATGCTCTGGCTGCTAAGCCGTAATAAGGAAACAATTCCTTGCTGGAGTGTTTTCCCCCATATGTTTTTGCAATTTCAGAATATCCAGTGTTTAATGCGTGCAGGGCTGCCTCCCTCCCCACTGTCTGAGGCTGCCCCAGCAGCATCTCCCAGGCTGCGTGTGCTCAGCTGGGCTTTGGACTGGGAAAGGCTGGGCTCTGCCAGGAAACTTGGTGTTTTGTAAACACTGGGGTTTGCTGCTCTGAAATCTGCTAAACGGTCAGCACTGCTTTGAAAAGCAAATGGAAGCAATCCCGTGGAAACAAAAAGCAATAAATGTTTGTGGTCACTTGAAAGGATTCAGAAGTTTATTATTGTTGGGTTCTGCGTGGGATTTGGAGGGACGGCTGGGGTCGGTGGATGTGGGCCATGCAATTGTCATTTGCTACTTTTAATTAGGAGCTGACTTTGTTTCTGTGCAAATCCTCCAGAGGAGGCCACCAGGATTGGAGGGATGGAGGAAAGGCTGGGAGAGCTGGGATTGTTCAGCCTGGAGAGGAGCAGCTTTGGGGTGACCTCACTGTGGCCTTGCAGTGCCTGAAGGAGCTGCAGGAAAGATGGAGAGAGACTTTTTATAAGGGCTTGGAGTGACAGGACAAGGGGGAATGGCTTCTCACTGACAGGGAATAGGTTCAGATTGGGTATGAGGAAGAAGTTCTTGGCTGTGTGGCCCCATCCCTGGCAGTGTCCAAGGTTGGACGGGGCTGGGAGCACCCTGGGCGAGTGGAAGGTGCCCGTGGCAGGGGGTGGCACTGGATGGACTTTAAGGTTCCTTCCAACCCAAAGCATTCTCCGATGTTTTTTAATCTAAAGAAAGCTTATTCCTGTGCCTAGGTGGCAATGTCACCTCACAAAATCCTCTTTTCCATGACTTACACCCCAGGTTCACAGACTCTGCCATCCTGAGTTACCAAAGGAAGGAGGTAATTCTTTGGTCATATGGGGTCAGATTGAATAAGGTTAAACCTTATTTGGGTGTATGGCTTAACCTCCTGTGGGTTTTCTGTGAACTTGGAATCTCTTGCTCCAACACCAGGCACTGATGGGGAGGTGAGCAGGGAGTTTTAATCTATCAACTTTATACCTGTGCGATTACCTTCAAGTGGCCATTACACAAAAATAGCTGTAGATAAAGCAAAACAAATAGGTTTGTGTTTATTGAGGAGGAGGTAAATTCTGTTTAAACCCTGATGGATTCCTGGGTTTCCAAGGGAAATCAGCAAGCAGGAGGATACATGTGCACAAAACCAAGGTCAGATCCTAATTAAAAGTAGCAAAGGACAATTGCATGGCCCACATCCACATCACCTCCCTTCTCCTAAGCTCCACGGTGGTTTGACCTCTTGGGAAGATTGAGGAGACTCTGAGTCTGTTTCTGACCATACAAGAAACTGGTAAAAACATAATTCTCTTAATAAATGAAAATTGGAATGAGCATTGTATAAATAACGCCCCTCTTGCTGCATCACTTGGGAGGCGACCAACAACACCGAGGATTGCCTGGGAGCAAACTCAGCTCTGTAAATCCTAAACAAAATAACCAAAAGCTGATTTGGTGCTGTTCTTTCGATGAATTCCCCTTTCCCTTTCTCCCCCACAGTGGCTCTCGGTCGTAACCAACCGCTGAAGAAAGAGAAGCCCAAATGGAAGAGCGATTACCCCATGACGGACGGGCAGCTCCGCAGTAAGAGGGATGAGTTTTGGGACACAGCCCCGGCCTTCGAGGGCCGCAAGGAGATTTGGGATGCCCTCAAGGCTGCTGCCCACGCCTTCGAGAGCAACGACCACGAACTGGCACAAGCAATCATTGATGGTGCAAACATAACACTACCACATGGTAGGTGCAGCTCGGGAGGACGTGGCCTCCCAGAAGGGGGGAACAGGTTGAAATAATGATGTTTCTACCCCAAAAATCAGTGGATGGAATGGTTTAAAATATCTGGGTTTCAGTGTGGGTGTGTTCCTGGTTGGAGTTTCCAAGCACATATAGAGGGACCAAGAAAACCTGCTTTTTTTTTTTAGAGTTCCTGCAGTTGGAATGGATGATCTGGTCCGTGGGGAATACTCAGTTTGAGGCTGATCTTTATGGGCAGCTCCTGGGACTTGCTGTAATCTCTTGGAACACCTGGATGCTCCAAGGCACGATTTTCATAACTTTTTTTCCAGCTTCTCTTTGTAAGGAAGTAGATTATTTTTCCCCTCTTGATTTTATGGGTTTCTTTGGCACTTGAACTGTTGGGGATTTTTTAAAGTTTCTCTTCTGAAGAGTTTGGAAAAATTTCCCAAAAATTTGGGGCTGGCAGTCTGCTGTTAGATCCTGTGTGAGATAAACTGCAGGCTCGTATTTTGGGTACTTTCCCCTTTGTTTTGTTACTCAGAATTCTGCTGAGTGGGGTTTTTTTTCAAGCTATTATTTCCCTCACTCCACAACTCTGAAATTAATCATTCCCCCATATTCCTAATAGAAATACAGTGAGAGGGGGCTGACAAGAAGTTACTGATTAAGTCACCATTCAGATAAATGGAAATAATGAATAACTCAAGAGATTGCATTTTTGCAGACCTAAGGGAGTTGCTGCATTGTTTTTAGTTGCTAAAATAGAAATAGTAGGTGCCAGGAAAATTCAATTTATATATGGGGAAGGTGGAGTAAAACACAGGTTACCTTTCCCTGGGGTCTCTTCCTCACATCAGGCTGCAGCTCAGCCCTCAAAAATTGTCTTTAATGTGGGAAAGTTCCTCTCTGGGAGGCTCTGAGCCTGTTTTTGGCCATACAAGAGACTGGTAAAAACAGAATTCTCTTAATAAATGAAGATTTGGAACCAGGAGCAGCAAGAGGGGATATTATTTCTCTAATGAATTTGATGAGCCCCCATTAACGAGCTGTTTTGGCAGTGTTGGGTTGTGCGTTCAGCTGAAATGTTGCACGAGCACAGATGAGCAGCACTTGAGGGGAAAACATTAAATTTATGGCATGTGAAGAAGGTGTTTGGCACGTTGAGACCCTGCTACCTCTTGTTAGAGTGGCATAACTGTGAGGGAGGATTTTAAGAAATGGCAGAGTTGGAGCAGTTTAATCCTGCCTGGAAGTTCCAGTCTGGCTTTGGGGTCAGAGGGGAGCCCCTTGTGTGTCTCAGGAGAAGACAGGATGTGTAATGTGGAGTTTCAAGGCTCCCAGATTTGGAAGAAAATGGATGTGAACTCTTAAATTTGTTTTTTCAGCAGTTTGTTTCGAGTGCTGCCTACTGCTGGCAGGTTATAATCTGCTTTCTAAGGCCCACATGCAGAATATTCAGAATATCTCAGAAAGAACTCGGAAATCAAAGCTGTATCAGAGGCTCTGCTGCCCAAGCCAGGCCTGGCTTGAGGCTGAATTCCAAACAGAGAGAATATTTAGATTTTTTCACCCAGGATGTGGATGTTTACTGGGGATTTTTGTATTGCATTGTGTGCTTTTTATTCAAAATTGTGACCCTTTTGTGCATCAGCTGTTGGCACAGGTCTCCATGCAGTGTGACCTTCCCACTCCAGAGAAAGCTGCTGCTTCTAGAGATTCAAATATTCCTCAGTCATCAGGCATTGTTAGTGCCAGGTATGAATAGATGATGAATCAAATCCTTTATTTATGGACCCAGGGATGCCTTTTGTCAGCAAACTGAGCTTTTCTCTGGGCAGGTAGAGAAAATGGTCTCTCCTTGCGCTGAGTGACACCAACAGCCTCTGGGGTTTTGTTTACAAAAAGCTCATTTTGGGCAGAAGTTGGAATGAAGGGAAAATAGCAGTGAAGAAGTGCAGCTGTGGTGTGTGCAGCAGGATCAGATCCTGTGGATATTCCATCGGATTTCCCCATGGAGCTGCTGTGGTCACTCCCACCCTGCCCTGGGCTCTGCGTGGGGACCCAGAGTGTGGCAGGGGACCAGTGGCACTTCTAAAATTCACCTTCTCTGCCCACTTCTTTTGTCTGGAGCTCTTTACCTGACCAGGCTCTGTCTTCTGTAGCAGAGTTTGGATGAAAATTAAACCTCAGGCTGCTCCAGGGCAGGCTCAGGGTGGACAGCAGCAGGAAGGAGGAATTTCCCCATGGAAAGGGCGCTCAGGCCTTGGCAGGGGCTGCCCAGGGAGGTTTGGAGTGCCCATCCCTGGAGGTGCCCAAGGAATTCCTGGAGGTGGCACTCAGAGCTCTGTATTTGTGATAGGAATCAAAATATTTTCCTAAGAAAACCCCACATTTGCTGGATAAATTCCTTTAAGTCTATGTAAAAAATGAAAGATCTTTCACTAATTTTTGTCTTCTCCCAAAGGATGTCTGCAAAACGCTGCAATGCCAGGGGCTGTGGTGTTTCCTTTCATTCATTTGCTGTGTGTACAACAAGAGACTTAAAAAAACCCCAAACCTCAGCCCTATATCCACATTTGACTGTCCCTACTGTGCTCAAGCCACGGATTCCTGAGAAAAATGAAACCTTGCAGGAAGTGGAGGAGTGAGAAGAGAGGGGGCTGGGGAGTGAGTAAGGACTGACAGATACAGATTTTGCAGATAGAGACTCGGGCTTAGCTGATGCTGCAAAAATAAAATTGCTTTTTTATTCCAGAATCCTACAGGAAAGGGAGGGGGAAAAAAACCCAAAAAACCCACCTCGTCTCTTCTGAGGCCGCTTTCAGCCAGATCTGTCACTTGTCTGGTGTGAGGAAAACTCTCACCAGGGTAATTTTTCTAATGGATGTCTTTTGCTGGCTTCTGCTGGTAAAAATAGCATGTAAGAAGTATTAAATAAATAAATAAGCTTGTGGGATGGGCTTAGCACTTCTCATCTATCTTGGGTGACTCTGTGGGATGGATTTAAAAATAGAAATAACGTTATGGCCGATTTATACTTTTTTTTTTCTCCTCCTCCTGTCTTAAAGTAGCACATCCTCCATTATTTTATTAATGAGTCCGTTTAAATTTAATGAAGAAGAGTTTTCCACACTTCTCAGCTATCAAACAGGAAATGTTGGAGTGTGTAGTATTTTATTATAATGTTAATGTTGAGCTGAACTTGGCCTGCAAGTCGTTAATATTAATTGCAATCTGGCCGGGGTGGAGTTTTGAAATTCCAGGATGGAACACTTGCTGTGCTGCAGCAGAGCTCCCAGGATATTGGGGTTTAATGTCTCAGAGATTGCAGATTTGCAGACCTGGCATTGTTTTGCTTGGTTGCTAAAACAGAAACTGGATTTGAAAAACTCCATTTCTACAGGGGGAAGTTGTAATAAAATGCAGGTTACCTTTAACAGGTAATAAAGTTCAGGTTACCTTTACCCTTAAAGCCACTCCACCCTCAGCTTT
The DNA here is from genome assembly GCF_000691975.1 of Corvus brachyrhynchos. Lineage (NCBI taxonomy): Eukaryota > Metazoa > Chordata > Aves > Passeriformes > Corvidae > Corvus > Corvus brachyrhynchos. The sequence continues at coordinate 5,770,200 of NW_008236924.1, read as the reverse complement.
GGGTTGTTTTGGGTGTTTTTAACACTCATCAGTTGGAGGCAATAAATTCCAGCATGGACACTTCACTTGCTGCTGCAGAGTTCTCTGGATTTTGGGGTTTAACTCCTTCAGTGCTGTTTGAGTGATGAAAGGGTCTCTCTGCTGAGCTTTCAACTTTTCTGTGCCTTCAGACACAGCTCCTGTGGCTTTTCCAGGGAGCAGCCTGGCAGCTCTGGCTCTTCAGTTGTGCTGAGACTCTGAAAAGTGGGGGTGGGAATATTTCACTGCGATGCTGGGGAGAAGTAAAGGACATTTCTGAAATGTTCCCACTCTGAATAGAGCAGTTTCTTCCCCTTTGGCGGAAATAATAAATAGAAAAGCTTAAAAAAAGTCCTAAATAACAACAAAAAACCCCCTCAAAGCCAAGAGTAGCAGTGTGGGGAAGGCATGGTGTGTTTCCCCCAAATTCCTAATTCCAGCAAAACTCTACTAATTCAATCACACGCAATCCCAGAGTCACTGAGGTTGGAAAACACTTCCAAGACCATCGAGTCCAACCTGTGACCAGTCCCCAGCTTGTCACCAGAGCACTGAGTGCCACCCCCAGGTTCTCTCAATCACAGATTCGTCAGTACAACAGGTAAGTCCAATATTGCCTTCACACAAAAAGCAGAATTACAGAATTCCACCTCTGGAGCTGCCTAATTTCCAGGAGACACACGTAATTCCCTGGAATCTGTTCCTTGGACACCTGCAGGGATGGGCACCCCACCGTCAGGTTTGGGTTGTGGGTGTTTTTAGCACTCACCAGTTGTAGTCAATATAAAAAGTTGCCCTTTGCTATGTTGAAAACTCCATTTTTATTTATGTTGATGAAAATCTCCGTTTATTGAGTCCATTTATTTTATTTTCCATTGAGAACTGAGCTGTCAGTGTGTGCTCCCAGCCCAGCAAGCCAAGCATTGATATTTAAATTTGCACAGTCATTCAGAAATATCTGCCACAAATTGATACAGGAGGTTTTTGACCATTTCATGGATGGCTCCTGGAAATTCAGTGGCTCCAGAAGTGGAACTGTGTGACTTTGCAGAGCTTTTTGTGTGGTGCCAATATTGGACTCACCTGTTGTAGTGATGAATTGGTGATGGAGTGAATCTGTCCTGTGAATTTTGCTGGGGCATCTTTAGCATTTAAATTGAATCCCCTGTGAACTGCTGCCCCTAAAGCCACGAGGTCCTTGTGGTTTTTCTTCCTCTCGTCCCTGACAAGTGCTGTGTCCATTGCTGGGAATTGAAGCTGTAGGAATTGCTTGCTTGTCTCAAGAGGCTTTTTAATTCTCATTAAAAATGGTATTTTTTATGGTTTACATTCTCTCCACGCACGTGGAACGTTGTTGGACAGTGTGTTTTTCTGTGAGGACCCCAAATACTCGCTCAGCTTTCCCTAAAGCCCCTTTAAAAGGGGAGTGAATGATATTTTGGTGACTGTGGCTGTCTAATTTTAGATTTCAGCAGAGTTACGAAAGCTTTGGGAGGTCGGACTATCAAAGCATGTCTGTCAGTATGATCAGCAGTAGTACTCAGAGGAAAATGCAGGCCATCAAAGTGAAGGAAACTCTAAAATCTGTAGTGAACATCATCAAATTTACAGCTGAGCCTCCTGGTTTGTTGCTTTTTGGGTTGTATTTTTTTTTTGCCTAAACTCTGCTCAGGAGACAGCAGTTATTGGAGGGAAGGTTTTTCTGGTTTGTTTTTACTTCAGTTAAAAAAAACACACCCAAAAGGCAGGGATTAAAACCCAAAATTGCTGCTGTCTTGTAAGGAAGCAGCCAAGCTGCTGCTGGCACTGAGGCCCTGTGTGCATTAGGAGAGTGCTTTTATTTTGGTTTTTCTTCTACACATCAATGTCTATTTTAAACCACCTTGACGTCAAGTCCCCTCTGTAGGCTTAGCTTGACTGAAATGGGGAGTGAATACACTGAGTCAAGCTTTCATAAACCTGCCCCCAGGCTGGTTTAATCCCTTCCTGCCTCACAGCACCCGTGGATCCTCTGGAAGAGGGGTGGGAGCTGCATCCCGGTTTTGCTGCTTGGCACCTCAATTTTGGTGGTTCCAGTCGTGTCATGGCCTCGCTCTGCAGCACAGGGACAGGGACAAGTGTGACAAGAAACCCTGCCATGGCACTGCTGGGTGTGCTCTGCTCCTCTGGGCTCCTGCCAAGCAGCAGGGGAGCCCAGCTCATCCCAAAATCCATTTCCCAGAGTGGGGGACTCCAGCTCATCCCAAAATCCATTTCCCAGTGTGGGGGACTCCAGCTCATCCCAAAATCTATTTCCCAGAGTGAGGGACTCCAGCTCGTCCCAAAATCCATTTCCCAGTGTGGGGGACTCCAGCTCATCCCAAAATCCATTTCCCAGAGTGAGGGACTCCAGCTCATCCCAAAATCCATTTCCCAGAGCAGCCCCGCACGCTCTGGCTGCCCTGGCTCCTCACAAAGTGCCTCCTGCTGAGGAGAAATCTGCCAAAGGCTCTGCCTCTTTCAGTGCCCAGGCACAGGAATTGCCTTTCATTAGGAGGCTCCATCTGGATGAGGGATCTTCACCTCCAGGCCCAGTGCTCCCTGCCTGGCTGTGGAATTACCCCTGCTCCAGCTTCCCCCAGCCTGCTCGGGGCACAGTGGCAGCTCCTCCTCCTCTGCTGTCTCTTACCTCGGTGATTCTTGGCATTTTCCACATCCATCACCCCTGGAAAAGTGGCTCATTCCCCTTGGGAAGTGGCCCTGGTTCTAGTGAAGGATGTGCTGTGTTGCTGTGCTTCACCAAATTCCTCCTAAGCTTGGAAAAGAATCACTTTCCTCAAAGCCTCCTCCAATGAAGATGCTGCTTTCCATCATTTCTGCTGTGATTAATACTTTTTTAAATAGATCTCCACATCCTTTCTGAGGGATGCTGAATTCCCAATGTTTTCTTCAAGTGGAAGGAAAATGAATCAAATCCTCAGGATGCAAAGCAGTCGTGGCTGGCTGAAATATTTATATATCTAAGTGCAGGTTAGAAACTCTCAACCCTTCAAATAAAAACCCCACTTACGGCTCCATCCTCCAGTTGTTTTCCTTAAATATCTTTAACTTCTGCTCTTGTGTTTTCAAAGGTATTTTGAGGAGCTTTGTCAACATAATTGCTTGGACTCTTCTCGAGTCTCTTCCCCTGTAGCTCTTGCCTCTCTGTTTCCTGTCTTTGATTTCAGTTTGTGTTTTCTGGTGTGGGGAGGATGACTGTGCAACATCTTTTAGAAATGCTCTTTTTGGTTGGCTTTTTTTTTAACTATTAATGCATGACCAGAAAATTGCAGCTAATTCCTTTAAGGAAAAAAACCCAAAAAAGCCAAAGCAACAAACCCAAACTGGCCATGAGATGCTCGAAATAAACCCACGTGACAAAAGAACATCTCAAATTCTTCGTGTGAGAAGCTGCTTGTTGGTCTGGGTGCTGCAGATGTTCCAGGGAGGAGTGTGTCTGCCTGAAGTGAATAATAGTCCTGTGGTATCTGATAGTGGTCAGGACAAGATGTCTGGTTTATTAAATATTCCCCAGGAGTGGACTTCTACTCCATTACTGGCTGCTTACAGTGGGGGAATTGGCTATCAGCTTCATCTGCCTTGGTCTGCTTGGGAAATGAGGAGAAGAAATGTGAAGTGTTTAAAATGGAAGTGGGAAATGAAGTTTAAAATGTGCTCCTCCCTGAAGATTCCAGTGAGAGTTCTCCAGGGGTGGCTTTGCTGGCTTCTGGAATTGTGTTTCGCAGTAAATTTGGCGTTCCTGGAGGAATTGGTGTCCTCAGGTTGGTAAATGAGGGGCTCAGCCAGCCCTAGGGTGTCTCACTTGCTCCTGGCCCATCCCATTCCTCCTCCTCCATCATCTCCAGCTGATTGTGGCCAAAACATTTGGCTTCTTCTGCTGGTTTGGCTTCAGGAATATAAATAATAAGATGGTAACTTTTCTCCAAAGCCAAGGCAAAATAATTTGCCTATATAGACATAGAAGTGTCTGAGCCCAGAAGGCTTCTCCCTTTAACATTTTAGGGGCAGGTGATGGCTGAGGAAATCCTACCTGGATGGGCAGCACTCAGGAGGTATTTCAGTATTGTTAAATCTCCCACAGCCTCCTTTGATAAATACCTCAGGCTGATAACTTTGAGTCATTATTAGGCTTCAGTGGGTGTGTGTTACAGACAACTTGACCTCTGGAAAAATCCTCATTTCTAAGAATTTTCCTGGCTTTGCTTGCACCTAGAGCTGGGAGCTGCTTTTTGCTGGCAGTTATCACTGAGAAGCCCAGTGGGGCTTTGCTTTTTTGCTGAACCAAGTCTGAGCCCAGCCCAGAGCAAGCAGTGTTTGGTTTGTAGCTTTATCTGCAGCAAAATGAACTCTGGGTTTCTATCCTTGGCATTACACAGGAACAATGAAACCTCTGAGGTGTTTTTAATAATTCCTGAGTGATCAAGGAAGGTTTGTAGAGAAGGTCACAGCTACAGCAAGGCCTCGAATTTTTAACCTTTCTGGGCTCTCACCATCTGTGCAGCCTCTGCTCAGTGCACGTTCAGGGGCAGCACCAACATTCAATCTTCCACCTTTGTGCTTAATCATGAATTTAGTTGTTTATTTTATTTACTTTTTTTATTTTATTTCCTCTGAAGGAGAAGCACCTTGGAGGTGAGGAGCAAATAAAGCGACGCTGCTGCCTCAAATCTCCCCTGTGACCTCCTTTAATCCCCTCCGCCCCCACAGCTCGGACCAGCCTTGTGTTGTGGTTTGATTTTAGGATGTGGGCAGTAATGTGGGATCGTGTCAGGCTGCTTGACCTCCCTGGAGCCTTTCACATTTTTGCTGGTGATCCTTGGAGACTGAGCATGCAAATGAGTGACTTCCAGGCTCATTAGCAGGTCTTGGAATGCCAGCACAGGGATACAGGAGTTTGGGAGCAGGCAGAACAAAAGCGCAGGGCAAACCTTTGGGTCATTCTGTGCTTGCTTTCTCTCCCCTGTTGCACACAGGTAGGTGCTGGGGAGAGTTGTTTGGTTTTAGGAGTTTTCCACCTCTTGTTGTCCTTGCAAACAGCTGGGAGAGCTCTCCACACTCCCATCAAAGCCAACATTTGCTTTGGTGTTCAGTCTGAGGGGCTGCTGCTGCCGCTGTACCTGGAGCTTTAATAAGTGCGGTGTCAGCACAAATTTCCTTCCAGATCCTCTTGGAGCTCAGATTAAACTGTCCAAAATCTCATTTTGAGTGGGCACCGGTGGGCAAGGGATTGTTTGGAGGTTGAACTCCCTGCCTGGAGTGCACAGGAGGTGAAGCTGCTCGAGTTCTGTGGTCACCGGTTGCTAATGGAACATCCCAATGAGTCATGGGCAGGCTGTGCCTCCTCTCTCTCTACAGTTCCCTGGAATGAGGTTGGAGCCAGGCGGGGTCGGGCTCTGCTCGCAGGGAACAGGGACAGGAGGAGAGGGAACGGCCTCAGGCTGGGCCAGGGCAGGCTGCGGGGGGA
>NW_008236924.1:5754217-5764653 GCF_000691975.1 Corvus brachyrhynchos | reverse complement strand
GGGGTGCTCAGGCCTTGGCAGGGGCTGCCCAGGGAGGTTTGGAGTGCCCATCCCTGGAGGTGCCCAAGGAAGGTGAGGACGTGGCACTTTGTAGACTTCCAGGGACAAAATCTGTGTCTGTCTGTGGTTGGCAAGAAAAAGGAAATCTCTATCCCTGCTTAATTTTAACCTCCCATTTAGTTTTCCATTGGAACCACGTTAGTTAAGGGATTTGGGATGCTGAGTGCCAGGTGCTCACTCTGGATTTATGGGAACAGCAGACTAAAAAAATCAATGGTAACTAGGGCAGTGACAACTTCTGTAAATCTGAGTTCAGCTTCACCCTGAACAGGTGACCTGGGGCCTTTAAACACTGCCAGGGTCGCTGTGCTTGGAGGAGTGCAGTGCAGCCTCAGGTGATGATGATATTCTGCTTTCTTTTTCTCCTCCAAAACCTTCCAGCCCCTTGAGGAAGCTGGATAATGCAGAACAGCAAATGTAAACGAAGGGGGTACACAGAGCAGCTCTTTTCCCAACCATTTTATTTTTACATTTTTATCTAAGAAGCCTGTCTAGACAGGCATCTATTTTCATGACATGCAAAGCAGAGTAGTAGGTGAATACTTCATTAGTAAAATGACTTGTCATCTTTGAACCCTGATGGAATATCTCTTGGAAGCTGTTACTTCCATGCAAGATTAGATCCAAGTTTTACAGGGATATGGAAGTGGCAGTACATACGGCGTTGTTAACATGACAACTACCGAGCATTAATGCCTAATTACTTTATTTATCAACCCCAGTGATGGGAACCTGATGAACTTCACAGACTGGGGGTATTTGAGCTCTAGTAAAGCTGTATTAGGGAAGGATTAGCTCATGTGTGGAAGTTACACTACTGGCAAGGTTGGAGACTTCTGGTGTGGGTCCTTTTTTCCCTGCTTTCCCCTCTTTTTCTGTCAGGTCAGCGAGGTGGGGTGACAGATTCCAGCTCTTCTGGCAGGGTTGCCACTGCTGTTGTTGGCATTTGTGTGGATTTTTAAGAGAAATTTTGAAGGATTTGGTTCAGGGCCCTGAGCCCCCCTTTCCAAAGTGTCCCATCCCCCTTCCCTCTGCTGATCCCTCCGCTCTCCCCTCTCCAGCACATGGGGCACAGTAAGGGGTGAACACCTGGGAACTGGGGCTAAAACCTCAACAAAAGTGGCTCATTCATCCAGTGCAGAAATGTATTTGTTTTAGTAGACTGTTAATTATCTTTCACCTTCAGCTCAGTTAATTAGTGCTAATGAATGAAGTGATGCTGGTGCTCTGCTGTGCTGAAGGGAGAGGATCAGGAAGTCCAGTGATGCACATGGTATATGTGCAGCAGGCTTTTCCCAAAATTTGGGTTGGAAGGGACCTCAAAACTCATCCCACTGCATCCCCTGCCATGGGCAGGGACACCTTCCACTATCCCAGCTTTTTCCAGCCTGGGAAACTTCTTGGACACTTCCAAGGATGGGGCATCCACAATTCCTCTGGACAATCAGTTCATTTAGGAACCTGCCCTGTATTAGGGTGAGCTGTTCTCAGTTTGAAGCAGGAGGGCTTAGATACACCTGAGGGATCTTTGGTTGGATTCTCCAACTGGGATTTGCTCTTTAAAAGTATTATTTTGGTATTACAGCATGAGGAAAAACTTCTTTCCATGGAGAGTGGCAGAGCCCTGGAACAGCTTCCCAGGGAAGTTGTGGGATTCCCTCTCTGGAGACATCCCCAACCCACCTGGACACGTCCCTGTGTCACCTGCTCCAGGTGACCCTGCCTGGGCAGGGGTTGGACTGGATCTCCAGAGGTCCCTTCCAACCCCAACCACTCTGTGATTGCAGGGAAGGCAGCTGGCTGGGACTGTTGGGGTTGGGAAGGATGTTGGAGACTCTTTATTTTCCCCTCTTTCCCCTTGTGATGTGCCAAGCACAGTCCCTGCGTGTCTGGTGCCAGTTGTCACACGTGGGAATGAGCTGCTCCTGCCCACCAAGCAGCTCCTGGAGCACTGGGATCTCCTGCTGGCCCTGGGAGTTGTTCTCCAGCGTGGAATGGAGCCAGACTGATAATGTTCCCATAATGGAAGAGCTGTTTTTCAGGCAATTGGGAATGAGAATTATTAAATGCTTAATACTCATTATCTGCAAACCCCATCCTTTCAGGAGCTGGAGTAACAGAGGGAGGGTGGGGATGAGAGCAGGGCTTTGCATCCAAATTGCACCTTTGTCCAGGAGCTTTCTGGCAGTTAAAATTTGCATAACCCATGGAAATTTCGGGTGGAAGAAGCATGGGGGGGTGGTTTATTCTCAAGTTTATTTCCCCCACACCATTCATTCTTGTAGCTGCCTTACTGTCCTCTGTACGAGGCACTGGCTTGCACGAGTATTCCCACACATTTCCCTCTGGAAAATGGGAAAACCACGTTGGTAACAGCAGCCTTGGACACTTCCAGGGATGAATTGAGCAGTTTTTAAGTCAGGAAGAGCTTTTTGGTGTGAACTCCTCCCAGTCTGGGCTGCTTGGAGGGGAGTGGAACAAAGCACTGCGTATTTGCTCTTGTCCCAGCCCTGCTCCCGTTCTGCACGAGCCACCTTTCACCTCTCCCACATCAGGACAGGGACTTTTTTCCTTATGAAATCTTGGATTTCCCAGCTCTGACCTGGAATCAGCAGCTAATAAAGATGAAGAGCTAATTCAGCTTTTCTGCCTCATCTTTGCTCTCTAGCAATTTCTGTGCTGTCAGACCCAGAGACCCCTTTGTTTTCCTACTGAATTTCAGGCATCAGTGATTTATGTTGGGTTCAAATCAATACTCCACAGGTGAAAGCTCTACTATTCCCAATTTATTCAGCAATCCAGGCTCAGCTTGGCTTTGGAATGGAGATTTTCAGTCAGAAAAACAACTGAACCAGCTGTTCCTTGGGCAAATGTGTTATACACAGACAGTCTCCTTAAATTAGCTGAGTCTCGCTGCAACGCCACATTTTGGGTTGTGTTGTCTTCATTTCTCTTCCTGCAGCAAATCTCTCTGGGAGAAGGGGAAAAAGAAAGATGGAAATCTGCTCAGTTTTTAAGTTTTGGTTGTTTCTGAGCAATGCTTCTCAGGATTGCTGTAAAACTTAAAGTACAAGGCACCTTATGAACAGAAAATCAGAATTTTCCTGAAGAGGATGGTGTGCAGCTTAAGGAAATGCCAAAATGCCGTTTCAAATGCAGTAAACTTTTCGTGTTTTCAGGTGAGTGTGGCCATATTTGCTTGACTTAATAACTCCTGTAAAAGTTGACCTTCCTGCCATTGAGATCTCTTAAATTGTTGGTCCTGCAGGAGGATAAGTAAGTGCAAACTCTGAGCTGCTTAGGGGTGGAAGCAGCATTTTAACCAGTCCATTTTCGTGTTTTCCCTTCCCAATCCAGTGAAATATCCTAATAGTCTTCATAAAACAAAGTTTTTTGTGGCTTGCAAGGCAATTGATTTCAAAATGTTCCCGTTCCTTATGCTTGATGATCACATCTGCTTATTTTTCTCTCTGAAATTCTCAAGCTGTCTCCTACCTGGAGAACAACCAACAAGAAGCTCTGCCTTCCAGAATTCCTCACTCTCCAAGCCGGTGTTACTTCTGAAACATTAAAATAATCCCATCTGCTGTTGTTTTTGCGTTGTATCTTCGTGTCTGCCACCCTTCCTTCCCTCTCCTTTCCTCCTGGAATCTGCCCCTTCCAGGGCTTTCTTTGGATGATCCAGCATTGAAAACTCCCCAAGTACCACCTCACCTTCCAGGCTTTGGCATCTGAACCTGCTCTGGTTTGGGGAGGGAAAGGGAAGCAGGGAAGGGAAATGAGGCTCACTTGGGCTGTGGGATGGTTGTTCCCTGCAGCTCTGAGCAGCTCTGTGCTGCCTTTTCTTCCTCTGGTTTAAGGAGGCTGCGTCCTTTCTATGCTGGAAGGACCCTGGTTGCCTAAGTAACAGAAAAAACCTGAAAAAATATTTCTTTGTCTCTTGTTTTCCTCTTTCTCATAAAAGCTTGATATTCTTTTAGTGCCCCTCCCAGCTGAGTGTGGTCCAAGCTGATGCATCCTGCAGGAAGGATCAGAAGTGTGATTTTCAGGTAGAATAGCGATGTTAGGAGGTGTTTGCTGGGTGGGATGTTTGATTTCCTGTGGTGCCTCGGTGAAGAGCTGCCACCTGGCTGGTGGGATTGGCCTTGCTGTGGTGCCTGGGGGTGATTCCATCACGTCTCTTCCTCTCCAATAACTCATGTTTGCCTTCATCACTTCAACCAACCTCACACTTAACTCCTGGTTAACTCAGCCATTCTTCACTTTGGAGCTCCACCGTGTCACCCCCTCATGTTCTGCCTGTTTGTGACACCTTGGAGGGTGTGAGGCTCCCCAAAGGTCACTTGACCCAAAGTTGTGATGGCCTGAGGGAGTGAGGTGGCTGAAGGGGACTGTGCTGGGTGTGCCTGGAGGGGCTGGGGCGCAAATCCTGTGAGAAGCAGCTGGGAAAGGGGCTCAGGCTGGAGCAAAGGAGGCTCAGGGGGGACCTTGTGGCTCTGCACAAGTCCCTGACAGGAGGGGGCAGCCGGGGGGGTCGGGCTCTGCTGTTTTTTTTTTTCCCCATGGAAAGGGTGCTCAGGGGCTGCCCAGGGAGGTTTGGAGTGCCCATCCCTGGAGGTGCCCAAGGAAGGGCTGGAGGTGGCACTCAGAGCTCTGGGCTGGGGACAAGGTGGGGATGGGGCACAGGCTGGGACTTGATGCGCTGGGAGGGTTTTTCCAACCAAAATAATTCTGGGATTCATTGGAGTTGGGGCCCAGCACCTCCTGTCCTTGGAGCTGTGGCTCAGCCTCAGCAGGTGCAGAGTGCTGGTGTGGAGGGGATGCTGCTGCTCTCAGTAATCACCTTCTTTAATCAATAGATCTGCTCCTAAAGCCCCTGATTGGCAGGTGAAGGGACTTGGGACATTTTCACCAGGATGAACAGAACACTGGGATTACTGGTGAGGTTTGCAATAACCTGTTCTTACATTACCAGTTTGCTGTAAACCATTCCTTGGTCTGGGATGGGACTGTGGGGTTTTATTGGCAAGAGCTTTCCTCTGCTGTGTCTTTTTTCTATTTATTTCTTTTTAGCCACAGACCTCCAAGTTAGCTGCTGTTGGAGAGGATTTGTTTTAATATTGCTTATCTGATGATGATTAAGGAATCCAGTGTTTATAGCATAAGCTTTGACCTTGATGTTAGTTCAGCTGGGCGATGAGATAAATGATGAAGAAATTCCTCAGCAAGCTCCCCCCATGTTATTTAAAATTAACTCTTTGAGGTGCTCTTCTAAAGCTGATGCATTCTTTTTAACATAGGTGGCTTTTGAAGAAATTTGAGCTGCTTTAGCTGTATTGAAAGGCTGTTGAGGTTTGGATTTTGGCTTTTTTTTAGCAGCAAACTTGTTTCTATGTCTGGAATTCAGTCCTGTGCCATTTAGCAAATCGATGAGGAGTGAAATGAATGTTGTAAAACAGAACTGAAGTGTGGGAACTTCAGGCTTGGGTCTGTAAATGACAAAGAACATTAAAGGGTTTGGGTCCAATACAGCTTTGATAAAAGTTGGTTTGTTCTGAAATTCATTAATGGTAAAACACTGTAATGAGCTGATGTAATTATATCTTTTTATTTCCTTTTTTCTTTGTTTTTCTCTCATAAATCTCAGGGCACAGCTGCCTTGGTGCTACCTGCACAAACAGAAAGCCTAAAGACATTGATCTTTTTATTGATTTCCTCTGTGTGTTTCCACCAACACAAATTATCCTTAAAAAAAGAGGATTTCTGTCCAAAAGTTTCCCAGCAGAAGATGCTGCTGTTATGCTGGGCTGGGTGACACCACATTTCCCTGTGTTATAATTTTATATTGTGATAATTTTGCTGATCAAACAGCAAAGTTAAAGACAACTCAGTGTCAGCACAAAAAAAAAATTCAAACTAAAAAAACCTCTTAGTTTCTAACAAGGAGCACTTGGATGTGGTGTGCAGAACAGAGTCAAAGAGGTTTTTTAATATGCTGTAGCTCAAGGACTTGGCTCCTCTTCAAACATTCCCAGCTCCACAAGGATGGGTAATTTGGCAAGTGACCGTGCCCCCTCTAGGGGCAAAAATGTGGAAATTTGGTCTACAGGTAAGTTCAGACCAGGGGAGAGAGGGAGAAGCTGGGGGTTTAACCACAGAGAGAAGGGATTCCTGCCGGGATTTGGGATGCAGCTTCCTCAGTTTGCCAGGCTCTGCTTTCAGCCTTCTCTCACTTGAATTCTTTAAACAGCCCGGAAAATGTGCTGCTTTTCCAGGGTAGTGCTCAAAATCTATTTTATAAACCGGAATCTATTTTATAAAGTTACACTGTGCAAAACTCAGCTTTCATTTGATGCTTCAGCGTGTGTTAGAATTCCTGTGCTCACAGCCAGGTTCTCCAGATTATCCCGAGGGAGTTCAGGGAAATAAAAATCCCTCCTGACACTCCAGGGCTTTGAAGGTGGGAGTCAGAGATGCTGTGGAAATACAAAATCCATGCTGGGCGCCGCTGCCGTGGCGGCGATGGAGCCGCAGACTTGGGTGGCCGCGTTTGTCCTGGCAGTGCTCTCTAAACATGAGGCCTGTACCAAACCATTTCAGCAATTTGGGGATGTTTGAGAAGTTCCAAAATGCTCCTTTCACAGCGCTGTCCTGCATTTTCACAGCTCGGGGTCAGCGTGCTGGAATTGGTCCAAGTGGCCTTTGCTGGGTGCACGCGTGTCCTGAACCTTGGCCATGCTGCTGCTGAAAGATTCCTCCTTGAAATGACAGCAGCACATCCTCATCCCTCCTCCCTGCTTTGGAAGTTTATCTGGAGGGGGAGGAGTGTTTGGCTTTTAGGGGATGCTTTTATCTCAACCCCAAGTGTGCAAAGATGGGGCACTGATGCTTTTTGGTGATTTTTGTCTGGTCCTTTAAAAGCTGAATTCAGGCCTCACCTCTTGGGTGGTTGAACAGCAGGATAAAACTTCCCAGAGTGACCACATCCAGTGTTAAATGTACCAGGAATTCCCACTCATTCTCCCCCTCTTCTCTCCTAAAGGTGCTCTTACGGAGTGTTACGATGAGCTGGGCAACCGCTACCAGCTCCCCGTCTACTGCCTTGCCCCACCCATCAACATGATCGAGGAGAAGGGTGACCTGGAGACTCTGGATATTCCTGACCCCCCTCCCAATTCCGGGCACGAGTGCCAGCTCCGCCTGCGCCTGTCCACGGGCAAAGACCTCAAGCTGCTGGTCCGCAGCATGGACACCGTGTACCACATGAAGCGGCGGCTGCACGCCGTGGAGGGAGTGGAGCCGGGCAGCCAGCGCTGGTTCTTCTCTGGGAGGCCCCTGGCAGACAAAATGAAACTGGAGGAGCTGAAAATCCCAAAGGACTACGTGGTGCAAGTCATTGTGAGCCAGCCCTTAGCAAATCCCACCCCGGTGGAAAACTGATTTCTGCTCGTTTATGGATTCTTCTCTCCTGCGTCTCTGTTGTGGGGTTTGTTTTCGCTGCCCTCTCTTCTTCTGGGGTTGTCCTGCTCGTGGATGGGTTGCAAGAAATGACCAGCAAAAATTCCATCTGTGATGGAGATCTGCAAAAACATAAAAATGTAACCTGGCCTCTGGGGTTTGCCTGATCTCGTATAGAACACGACAGCAGGAGGAACGGGGCAAGGGCAGAGGAAGGAAGGGAAGGGAAGGGAAAGGAGGGAGGGAAGAGATTTTTCACTTAATACAGCTATGTAATGATCCTGAAACTATCAGTGGTGTCCTGATCCATGAGGCCTGAGCAATAGAGAGCACTTTTATTTTAAAAACCAACTTCGAACCGAATCAATGTATCCAGTTCCCTATCAGCAGCACACACAGTTCCTGCAGGAAGGAGCTGCTCACGGGGATCCCTCCGGGCGTGACCGGGCTCTGCTGGGCACGGCCAGCCCTGGGCCGTGGGGCTGGGCTGGGGTTTGCTCTCTGGCAGCTCCTGGTGATGCTCAGAGCGAGCAGTTGTACATTCCAAGGTGGCAGTGCAGCCCTGTGCCACCGCTGGCTCCCGAGCTGGCGCTCAGGCAATAAGTGAGGCTGTCTCCTCTCACGTACTGTACTGTAACTCACCTGCTCCAACACCGGCTCAGCCTCTGTTTCCTGGCTCCTGGGCACCTGAGCCTGTGCCTGCTGAATTCCCTCAGAGCACAAAGGGACGCTGTGCTCAGGGGAGCCGAGGTGAGCGATGCGCTGTGCCCCCGAGCCCCTCTGTCCCACAGCATCCCAGGGCCAGGTTACTCTGCACTTCCTCCCAGCTGCAATGGATTATGGATTGCAGCTCCCCATGCTTCCCTAGCGGGCACAAAGCATGGAAGATGGTGAGGATGCAATAGCACACAGTTCCCAGCTTTCGGGGTGTCACTGGAAGCCAGCCTCGGAGCTGTGGTGACTGTCCAGGACAGCTGGAGGTGTCCCCACCAGCACAGAGCATGGCCCTGGGCTTCCCCAGCCTGCAGAATGTAACAGGGGCCCTTTCAGCAGATGACAAATCCTTTTGTAGTCTCAAAAATCAGAGCACGGTGGGGCTGGGGGGATGTTCCCCCAGCTGGAGCTGCTCTGTGTCGCCCTGGCTGCTCTGCACTGCCTTTGGTGGAGATCAAGGCCCTGCTCTTTTAATCAGGATTTCTGTTTGCTTGGGGTTTAAGCCATCACTGAAAGCACTTCCTCCAAAGTCAAACGTGCTACTAAGATGGGAATAGCAGATTCTTCCTGGTTTCTGTCTTCCCTCTGTGAATTAAGTGACGCTGGGGGGTTACCTTGACGATTTTAAACTTGTTACTTCTGCTCCTTCAGTAATTCCATAGAAGTCACGGTTCTGGCCCTCAGGAACTCTGAGGGAGTTCTTGCACCAGAGTCAGGATGATGGAGGTCACTTGGACATCCCAGCAGGTGGAAGCAGAATTTCACTGATGGTTGGGAAACAGAGCCACGTTTTGTTTGCATTTCCTACCCCACTCAACTACAGCTTTTTTTGGTCTTCATTTTGTTTCAAACCTGTGACAGCTCCACTGGCTCCACAATTTTAGGATGCCTGAAATGCAGTGGCAGAGCTGTGGAAAGGAAAATTCCCTGTTCTCATAATCACCAAAGTGACTTGCTTTTCTTTCCTATTTTCTTTTTTTTTTTTTTTCTTCCCTTTATTTTTAAAGGTGGAAGTGAGCTGATCAATACTAACCTGGAACGAGTGTTCTCTTGTGGAGGTTTTTTTAGGCAAATTTGATTTACTGTACTTGAGGTTTTTCGCAGCCAAATCTTTTTGCATTCCAGGGGAGGGGGAAATATTTGCTACATAAGCAAGTCAAAAAAAAAAAAGAATCTCTCTTGGGTTTTCTCTGGGCAAAGGATGGTTTCATGCCAGGAAGACACTACTGGTCTTTTAAGGCATAATTTATATGTCTGGTGTGATGGGTTAAGGAGGAGCAAACCAGGAGCTGTGAACACTAAAACATTCCTTTTTTTTTTTTTTTGGGTCCTTTTTTTTTTTTTTTTTTTTTTGTATTTTTTTTTTATTTTCATTCAGACAATTGTCACCAGGTGCTGGTTTTGAGGTGTAGGGGCTGGCATTGCTCCTTCTTTCCCTGAGCTGGAAAAGGCTCTGTTTTACAGCACTGTTCAGATGATTGTGCTGTATATGAATTGGTTTGATGGCAGGGAGAAAAGGTGATGCTCTGAAGGCCACGTTGTGAGTGGGTTCTGAGTAGAACAGAGATTTTGTTTGTGAGAATTCTCTTTACCAGCCTTCCCCCTCCTTAATCACATATCAAAACCTGAAAGAATTCGATGGTGAAATGCTTTTAGAGGTGACAGTGAAGAGTTTGACCCTCTCTGTATAAAGTGACAGCAGAACTGAGCACATAACCCTGCAGAAACACAATTTTACAAGATTTCTGTTAGGAAAGAATTTAAAATTTCAAAATAAATGTTAAAAAATATCAGTAACAAGCTGTAAAGGTACACGGCTGACAGGGCCACGTATAGAACTGGAGGTTGTGACGTCACTGGGAGAACATTTGTGTCTCAAATGCCTTGAGGTTGCCCTAAAAGCTGGGATTTGGTGCAGATTCCAGAGCAGGGGAGCAGGCTGGGAGTGTGGGATGAGTTTTGGAGCAGAGGGGGTGTCCCCTGAGGGGAGGGAACTTTATTGGAGTGCAGGGTATGGCTGAAGTGGCACCAACCAGGGGCTGCTCAGGAGAGGGTGGATCACCCCCAGGGGAGGATGGATAACCCCAGGAGAGGATGGATAACCCCAGGGGAGGATGGATAACCCCAGGAGAGGATGGATAACCCCTGGATTGCAGCAGGAGGGTGCTGGCAGCATGGTCTGGCTGGGTTTTGGCCCTCGGGGT
>NW_008236924.1:5749377-5754039 GCF_000691975.1 Corvus brachyrhynchos | reverse complement strand
TTCCTGCTCAGCTCTGCCTGGGAACTGATGCCAGGAGCATCTTTTTTACCCTGTCAGCGACAGCTCTGTTTGACACAGCTCAGATTTTTCTACTCTTCCTTGTCACTTCTGCCTGAGCCAGGAGTAACGACCCGATGAAAGTCACGCTCCTGAAGAGCTCTAAGGGCAGAGAGGCACAAACACCCAGAGCCTGCCAGGGCCAGGGAGCCCCAAAAAAGCCCCAGGTGTGCTGCAGGTGCATTTGGGGCACTGCAGGAGGATGCTCAGGGTTTTATTCCCCACCCAAGTGACAGCTGCTCCTTCAGAGCCCCCCCAGATGTCCCTGCCTGCCTTGGTGCATCACAGTTTTTGGGGGTCCTCTGCACAAAACACAGCTTGGGCTACATTTTCGGAAAGCCTTTGCTTCTCTGGAGCTGGGGAATATTTTGGGAAATGAAATGGTGTGAGTTGGTGGTGTAATAAGGTGGGTTTTTAATAAACACCCTGAATTTGGGGTGTAACAACACCAAAAAACCTCAGCCCGGGAGCAACCAAACCAACCCCAGCTTTTCTTTGCCTTGCACAGAAAGTTGCTTTGGGGAGGAAAGAGGGAATCTTGGGAGCAGCTGTGCATAATGTTTGGTGAAGGTCAGTTGATAACTCGATAAAATATTGCTGTAGTGTGATGTGCTTCTGCCTGTATATCCATTGCTAGTAAATAATGTAAACTCCTTTTCTGAAAAGTATTAAAAATACAAAAATACTCTTTGTTACAATGCTGGGATGCTTTTAGCCACGGAGCTCTGGGAGCATTTTTGCTGTGTAGGTGTTGACAAAGTGAATGCTGAATGTTTCTCCATGTCTGTGATGCTTCAGAAGTGGAAGGGGCAGCTGCATTTCTGGCTCTGGAGCTCTTTCCCAGACTTTTCCATGTTCCTGTACAGACATCCGAGACCCTGCACCTTATGCAGAGAATGTTTACATTAAAAAAAAAAAAAAGGAATTTTTTTTCTTTTTTTTTTTTTGGCTTTTTCCCTGTGCTGCTCAGATCCTGTCACTTTGAAGTAAAAAAAGTCTCTGTTAGAAGAAGGGGCTTGGTTTTTTTTTTTTTTTTACCTTTGCCCTTCCCTGTAATCAAATCCCTCCTGGATCGTGGCTGGAAGCTCTGGGACAGCTTGGACTCTTTCTGGATTAGAGGTGTTTGAGAAGGGTGTTTTAAAAAACAAAACCTGCTTTGGGTGTGGGCATGAGCTGTGTCCACTCTTGGACTTCCTTGGAAAACAGCAAAACGTGCTCCAACCCCTCTGGATGTCGGTGGCTGCCTCGCAGATTCCCTGAGAAGCCTCGGAGTTGGATTTCCCGGCACATCCACGTTTGTGTTTCCTCCCCAAATGATGAATGTCCTGCTGTTCTCTCTGCAGCCACAAACACTTCTGGTGGTTCCTGATGGAGACACAAGTCTGCTCCAAGACTTCCCTTCCCAGGAATTGTTTGAGATTGCTGTGTCCTGCAGGTGCCTCTCCTCTCCCGAATTCCGTCTGCACGGATCCTCCGGAGGGATGGGCTTGGAGCTCTCCTTCCCAAGGGAGACACTTCACTGAGCCTACACCAGGCAGGCAGCTGGAAAATGAGGTGTTTTAACCAACACGCTCCTTAAAGTGGACTTTGAGACTTTTAACCAACGTGTCTGCTGGATTTTCCATGGAAAATCGTGTCCCAACCCTCCGGGCAGGGCCACTCTCCGAGGGTCGCTCCAGAGGAACTCTGGATTTGTCCACTTCCCACATGAAGACCATTCAGTCAGAGCCACGGGGCAAAGAGACAACTTCAAATCCTGACTCCTGCCTTAAAACCTTCCGTTCATCTTGAGCTCCAGAAAATTCTGCACCTGCTCATTCCCAAATCCCGTTTTTTGGGTTTTTTTTTTTTCCCCTTTAGGAAATCAGAATCCGCTCCAAAGGCCGGAGACAATTTAAGGCAATTGAAAGCAAAAGAAATTGGAGCTGGTGGCTTTATTAAAACAACAAACTGGTCTTGGCTTAAAAAAAAACCCCCTATTTGTGCCTCTCAAGTCCAGGGAATGTTTCAAAAGAGGTGAATTTGAGGAATGATGGCCAGGACTGCGTCGGGGACACTTGGGGACACTTGGCTTCCGTGTGCTCTGAGCAAGGGGCTCGGCTCTGTGTCCTCTCTGCCTCATGGGAATGGCTTTCAAAGATGGCTGGTACCATCAAATTTGTACTTCTTGAATAAATACCTTCATTTTTATGGTAAAGCTCTCGGCTGTGCGTTTGTTTGTGCCGTGGGATTGACATTCCCATTCCCTGGCATTTTGGGATGGACCCAGGAAAGAGCCAGCATGGGGGGATTCCAGGGGTGGAGCTGTTTCTTTCCCCTCTTAAGTTTAGGAACACTTTTAGAATCAAATATTTGTGTAAAAAAGGCTTTTTAAATATTTTTCCCCTCCCCGCTTAGGGAAGAATTCCAGAATTCCAATTTTATCCTGCTTTGAACACCGAGTAACTTCCAAACTGCTTCGTGGATTTTTATCTGGTGCTTTATTTCACAGATTATCTCCAGATTGATAAATTACATGAGTTTTTAATTTTTTATCCTAGGAAAGATCTTTTACTGCTGAGAGCAAACCACCCTGAATTTCCACTGGAAACGCTGTGCAAATTTCCTGTATTTCAACCAAAACAAAACAAAAAACTTTTTCTTCCCCTGCATTTAAAAAATAAAAATAATCCTGGCCGTGCCATGCCTTAAGAAATCCACTCAGTGTTCATTTTCCTCCTTAAATTTCCTCAGTGGGGCTTTTGGTTGAGAGCTGGAATTCTCCACTTCCTCCATTACCTCTGCTACCCTTGAGGGACACATTTTCATACGAATTTGGGGCTGTGACAATGTTTTGTCTTGCAGACAAGGTGTGAAATCCGTGGAGAATGCAGGGCCTGGAGCTGTGCTCAGACACCCAGGGTGGGTTTGTGCCTGGCTCTGGATCAGCTCCTTGCTGAACAAAAATAATGGATCTGGGTAATTGTCCTGTAATTACATTCCCTGACACTTTGTCTTAATTCAGGTCACCGCTTTCATAGTCTTGATTAACTAGCAGAGGTATCAGAGGAGTAGGAGTAATTCTTTGTAGGCCACAGCTAAATATTTCCATTTTTTCTTAAATAAAACTCAAGAGGTTAGGGTGATTTCATTGTAGAATTTGGGATGTGAGTTACAACCAGCCAAGGGTGTGATTTTCCTGGAAATGTTTCCCCTTACAGATATAAACCCATACAATTTTCATTCCTTTTATACGGGAGTGTGTGCATATAATGTCTTTAATTTATCCATACCCCCCTTTTTTAATAGATACACATAAAACAAAAGGTGCGAAGCTTTGTATGCAGCCATTCCATGGAATCACAGGACACTTGGGGTTGGAAGGGACCTTAAAGACCATCTTGCTCCAAACTTTTTCCAAGGGCAGGGACGTTTCCCACTACCCCAGGTTGCTCCAAGCGTTCCATGCGGGATTCCAGCCTCCGTGGGAGGCCAGGGGAGGCCCTTGGAGGCTGGAATTTTGTAATTTAATGAATCCCTCATGCCGCAGCCATCCCTCTTCCTCAGGGAAACTCCGGTGGCAGCGTTGGGAGGGGGCTCCGTGGCGGCCTGGGCTGTGGGTGAGGTGAGAGGGGGAAAATAAACCATGGGGTGATGTTCCAGTTTGGCCCAATTTAGAAATACATCCTCTGAGATATAATAATATATCCTCAGTTTAGAGGCATAGAAAGGCACAGGAATTGATTTCTGGGCATAGGCAGCGATGTGGGATACACACCATAAGGTCACCCCAAGACGGGTGAACAGCCAATATTTAGCAAAGGAGACAAAACTGCCTCTCTTCCCTTCTCTCCACGTGGCCTTAATTAGGTGGGTTCATTAACGAAGCCCACGGCGTTCCCTGTTGTGGGGCTGCCCCTCAGCACTCCAGCAGGGATTCGGGGGGATACGGAGCAGGAGCCGCCCCTGGGAGTGACCGGAGCCTTGGAGAGATCCCAGTGCGTCCCAGTCACACCAGTGTGGCTCCGGGGACAGGAGAGGGGCGGTTCGGGGAGGAGGTGACACCTGCAGCAGGCCTGGGGATGCTGTGGGGGCGGAGGCTGAAGTGCAGCTGCATCAATCCCTCCTGATGCTGGAGAAACCCCCAGGGAATTGCCGGGCTGCAGCTCTGGGATTTACTCCCTCTGTGAATCGCTGCCTCTCCGTGGCGACCGAGAGCTGAGCCCAGGGGCTCGGGGATGTGAGGCCGTGGTGTTCCTGGGGAAAGGATTCCCTGGGGGCGTTCTGGGAGTGGGCTGCTCCTGCTGGGAGGCTCTCCGGGATCCCTCCCGTCCTCTTTTGTTGTTGTTGTTGTTGGTTTTTGTCCGTGCAGGAGACTGCAAACATTTAGGATTCCCTGCAGTTCAGCTGCTAATTTTGGAGAGGAGATAGATCCCACCTTACCATGAGTTATTCCAGAGAAAGACCCCAAATCCAGGCTCTCCTCCCTATTTCCAGCAGTTTCCCGACTGACTTGGGAGAAATCAACCCCAGCTGATGGCCTGGGGCTCATCCCGGACGTGTTCCCGGCTCCCAGGGCACCTCCCTGGCACACGGCTGCTGCTCTGCCCTGCGAAACGAGCTGCA
>NW_008236924.1:5745962-5749297 GCF_000691975.1 Corvus brachyrhynchos | reverse complement strand
AACGCGGCCTTTTAACCAGGCAGCCCTGAAAGGACACGATCGACACAATTTGGGGCTAAAAATCTTCATTCCAGGAAAATACTGGGAGAGTTTTAGAACTGCCCAGAGGATGGAGGCTTTGGTACCTCCCTGGGCTAAAAACCACCCAGGGCGGGGGCTGCAAACCTGCAGGGCTGAGGTACAACCACCTCCAACAAATAATTGAGGAGACTCTGGTTGGACATAAAGGAGAATTATCCATAAAAACAGTAACCCAGGGACCTGGCAGCAGAAAGGAGGAGCAAGTGCAGTGATCCTCCTCAGTTCCTCGTGCCCCTGCAGCAGGTGGGGATGCTCTGCTCAGGGCAGGAGGGTTTAGGAACAGACGATGAGCAGTGATTTCCTGCTTGGAAAGAACACGTGGAGCACCAAGCAGTGCTCACATCCAGACAATGAAGGGGATCTCCTGCTTCTCCCACCCGCAGGAAATGCCAGAATCCTGCTGCTTCCTGCCATGGAGCTGCTGCTGCTGCTGCTGGGTTTGGGATGTGCTGGGAGAGCGACCGACAGCAGCCAGGCTCCAAAGCTGCTGTCAGAGAGTCACGGAGTGCTTTGGGTGGAAGGGACCTTAAAGCTCATCTTGTTCCAATCCCTTTGCCATGGGCAGGGATGCCTTCCACCATCCCAGGCTGCTCCAAGGCCCGTCCAACCTGGCCTTGGACACTGCCAAGGATCCAGGGACAGCCACAGCTGCTCTGGGCACCCTGTGCCAGGGCCTGCCCACCCTCCCAGGGAACAATTCCTTCCTAATATCCAATCTAAACCTGCTCCCTGCAAGTTTGAATCCATTCCCCTTGTCCTGTCCCTCCATCCTTTATCAATAGTCCCTCTCCACCTTTCCTGCAGCTCCTTCAGGCACTGCAAGTCCACAATGAGGTCACCCCAGATCTTCTCTTCTCCAGGCTGAACAATCCCAGCTCTCGCAGCCTTTCCTCCCAGCAGAGCTGCTCCATCCCTTGGATCCCCTGGTGCCTGCTCTGGACTCTCTCCAGCAGCTCCACATCCTCCTTTGAGAGTTCCTTTCCCACCCCTCCTGTGCCCATGGTTGGCTTCTCCCCTTCCTCCCCAAATCCCACAGGGGACACCCCCAACATTGACCCTGGGTGGTGCTCCTGCTCCAGAGCAGAGCTGCAGGTCGTGCCCAACATCAAAGCTGAGCTTTAGGGGTAATCCTGGCCTTACCAGCCCTCTCCCTCCCCACAGCATTTCAGCCCACTGGCTCAAAGAGCAGCAGGATCTGATCCTTTTTCAGGTGGGTCCCATCCTGGAGAAAGCCATAAAACATCCCTCAGGAGAGCAGGGAGCTCTCAGGCATCGCCTGCACAACGCTGAGAGCAATAATTAGCAGGATTTATTTCATTTGAAATGCCCACTGCTCCCAGTCAGGCTGCACAGGCAATTAACACCCGGGAACAGACACGAGCTGCTGCTCAGGATTCATGGACAGTATTAATAAGGTGATTTATGAGAGAGCCACATGTGATTTCTGCACAGAGAAAATGTGACAGTGCTCATTGCTGTCTGCCTGTCTTCTCTTCCTGTCTTCTTCTCCTGTTTTCTCTTCTTCCTTCCCACCTTATCACTGGAGGAGAACAAAAAAAAAAGGACTTTTCCAGCAAACCAGAAACACTGAAAAAAACCCCACGTTTTTCTTTTGCAGGTCTTCTTTTTCTTTTCAGTCTTCTTTAATCTCCTCCAGTGCAGTGCAGAGGAAGAGCCGAACCAGCTCTGGAATTTCAGTCAAACTTCCCAAAGTGCAAGCACAGAGCACAAACTGCCCCTGCTAAAAAGGAAAAACCAAAAATCTGCAGCCTGGGATGATTCCACTCTCCTTAAACCTTTTCCAGTGGGGAAACCTGTGGGAAGAGGGATGATTTGAGCTGGAGCACCAAGGGGAGCTCGCAAAAACATCTTAAAGGACAGCAGAATTGCACGTGTGAGGTGGGGAAGGGCGGAAGCAGCGGGTGAGGGGTTGCAAAAGGCCTCATGTGGAGGACTCTTGGCAAGAAACCCAAAAAGTGCTTCTTACCATGGAGCATGGCTGGGTTTTGGAAAGGATTGCATGTGCAGTACTCAGGAATGAGCTCCAGTGAGCCAGAAATCCCCTCTTGCCCCGTGCCCCTGGCATCCTGCACAGCTGGGAGGATCTCCTGCATCGCTGGCCGGGGCTTCTCCTACATGGATTTTGTGCTCCTTGTGCCAGGGCCTGGTTATGGTGTTTGGACAGCCTGGCCTGCGGGTTTCACACTCTGCTGGGACACAGGGGACAGGCACGACATGAATTCAAACTGGGCTTGGAGGCTCTTGGGGCTTTGTCTGTCTCACAAAGGGGAGGAGGCGGTGGAAGGGGGAAGGAGGATCCTCAAGCAGAGCTGAAATGGATCGAGGTGGCTCTGCCAGCTCCCTGGAGCCTCACACCCTTCAGGAGCAGCCAGGCCGTTGTCACCTCCCCGGGGCACGACGGAGCAGGGAGGATGCAGAGCTGTGTCTGAAAGCTTTCTGGGGAATTGCCAAGCCCCTGAATTAACCAAGCTGCTGGTTAATTAATATTACAGAGCACTGCTGTTGTTGGAACATCTGAAGTGCAATATTTGTAATGTCACTGATCCCCGGTCTTAAATCCCAGGTGATGCAGAGTCCCGTGCATCCCTTCCCAAAACATCACACAGGGGCTGTAATTTCAGAGCATTAATGCCAATCCCGTTTCGCTGCTCAGGTGATTCTTTCAATCAACCTCCAGGAGCTGGAAATACTCTGCCAGTATTTTTTTTAACAGCAAGGACAAGGAAAGATGACAATCAGGCCAATGTTTTAGGGAATGATGTGTCAGGGAACTTGTAAGACATCGCTAAGATCAGGTGTTCTCAGAGAGAGAGCCTGTGCTGAGTTTTGCTGGAATTATCCTTCAGGATGGGGCGTGCAGTCCGCCCCCCCTCCCCGTTCCTGTGCCCTCGGCTGGGCGGTGGGACACGGATTTGGGGCAGAACGCTGGCGGCGCGGGTGTCACCGGGGTGTGCAGGGACAGTCCGGTCCCTCTGGGAAGCGCCGGGCCGCGGGGCTGCCCCGCCGGGGGGGGTCCCCTAGATGTCCCCATTCCATACGGGATGGCGGAGTCAGTTTTCCAGAGGGTTTGAAGTGCCACCGTGGGCAGGATGCGAACTTCCCACTGGACACCCGCTGGGTCACGTCTTCTCCAAAACCAGCGCGTGGCGGTGCCCGCGGGGCGGACTCGCCGAATCGCTGCTCCTGGGAGTTTGAAATCAGCCGTGTCCGCCTGCTTTCCCGGGGGGGGGACG
>NW_008236924.1:5738472-5744923 GCF_000691975.1 Corvus brachyrhynchos | reverse complement strand
GGGTGGTGTGTCGGGGGGGCCCCGGGAGCAGCCGCGGTCCCGCGGCCCGGGCTCGGAGCGGCTCCGCTCCCCGGACACACCGGGGCCGGTCCCGCATCCCGTTAGCCGGGAGGAGCCGGGCGGGCACAGCGGCTGAGCTGGGCTTGGGAACGCAGCGCTCCGGGAAGGGGAAAGGAGGGAGAAAAGCTTTCTTCTTTTTTTCTTTCTTGCCTTTTAAAAATTGTTTTTATCGCCCTGAATCGCCCGTTTTCAGAGCGATGCTTTTGTGAGGAGACCCAGGCGCTCCTTGCCAAGCCCGCCGGTGCAATGAATGGAGGGAGGTTTCTTGGAAGTCGACACTTCCAGGGCTGTCTCCCAAGTTTTTTGAGCCTCCGGGGGTGGCATGGGATTCGTATCCCCGCGGTCGTCGCCGGCAGGAAACTTGGAGGGCGAAGAGGAGCCGTGTCCAGGGCCATGAATGTTTAACCTCGGGGTTTAGGGATGGGGGTTTCAAAGACCAAAGCTTCCCTGGACTTTGCACTCCGAAGCAGCGGCGTTCTTGCTGTCCCCGGCTCTGAAATGTCCCCTCTCCCGTGCAGGGGTTGAGCCGGGGGGTTTGGGGTGCAGGAGCGAGCTGGGGATCCGAAGGCTCCCCATGGCACACCTGTGTGACAGGCGCGGTTTGGAATGGGGGTGGGAATTGTCTCATGGGCAGCTGGGGTTTGATGGCCTCGTTAGATCATTTGAGAAGGTATTGCCTTTGAAAAACGGAGAAATAAATAGGCCAGGAAGGGAGGCAGGTGGCTGCAGGTCAGGACTGAGGGATTTGGTGTTTATTTCTTGTGTCTACCACGTCATTTGACAGAAACTCTCTAAAAAAGTGAGTGCTAAACGCCCACTGAGTGGAAGTGTTTAGTGAAGGATCCTGTCTTCTAATAAAACACAAGTCCTAAAAATCGTGTTTAAATCCCTTTTCCCTTTATCCTTTTGAAAGCAGCACCAGTAGAAGTCCTGTTGCCAGTCTGCTCTGTGAGGTGCGTTGGAAACCCATTTGTGTGTAGCAACACTCACTCCTGGATGATTCCTTGCTTTTATTTGCTCAGGTTTCTCAGGCGGTGACAGGAACCAGGTAAACACTGTTAAATAACTTAATTGGCCTCTGAGAGAAAGGAAAACTTAAATAATTATTTAAATGCTTCCTATTTTAAACATGTATAATGTATCCAAAGTAGGTGACTTAGAGAATAAAGCTAATTTAGAGATGGCTGGTTTGGTTTTTAGTCTGTTGTCATATCTGAATGCCTCAGTTATTAACCCCAGCCTCACACCAAGGAAAACATTGTCAGAGAAACTTAATTTACTGTAGGATGAGGGTGTCTGCCTGCCAGGCAGTAACATCTCATCTTCAGCTCCTTTCATCCCCATTTTCACCCACATGAGCATAAAAATGTCCCAGTGGAGACCACACATCTACAACCAGAAGTTCACTCCTTCTGGAACTTGAATATTCAGGCAAATTTTTGCTTCTGTGGAGTTTTAACCCTGCTGAGCAGGGTGAGGTTTAACCTTGTGCCAGAAATCAAAGGGTTATTTTATTGTATTTAGCGACATTTCACTTCCATTGCTTTGATCTCTTCTCCACCTGTTCTCCATTCCGGCTGGCAAATGGACATGGGCGGGTTTTGAATTCTCATGCAAGAGTTTGTTTGTTCATTGACGAATCCCAAATTATTTGGGCGCCCTGTGCTATAAATCCTTATTTTAGGTAATAACCAGAGGCACAATTTCCCTTCATCTACGGGGTTTTTTTTGTTGCCTTCCTTTGGTTTTTTTTTATATCTGGAGCACTACCCTAAGTGGGGATGAGTGCAAGATGGGGTGTGGAAGAAGAGGTTTGCTCTCTTGTGCTGCTCAGCTGCCAAAAACCTGCAGAGTAACCCACTAAAAACCTGCAGAGTAACCCACTAAAAACCTGCAGAATAACCCACCATGCTCCAGGAGACCGGAGCTGCCCAAAATGCAGTGAACAATTTGAATCATTCTCTTGTAATCACTTTAAAGTCCATTTGATCTTCTCACTGAAGGCATTGCTGGGAGCAAGGCTGAGTGTTTGCAGGGCCCTGAGCTTTTCAGGATGTTTGAGTGAAGTTCCTGCCTGTTTTCCGCCCCTTTTCCACACCCGGAAGCGTGGGGAGGTGACGGAATCCTGTGCCTGCATCCTGCCCCGTGTGCCATATGTTGTGTTCCCTTGGAAAGGTCTGGCAGCCCTCAGCAGGGCTTTGCACCCTGGACAAATTTCTGGGAGGAATTTAGGTGTGGAGAGGTGGAAAAATGGGCTGGGTTTAGTAGGATTTGCTTTTCTGAGGCCGGGTGTGAGCAGGAAGAAGGAGGCCTCGGGTGTTTGGGGTGTTCCTGCCCTGTGAAATCCCGTCTGGAGCTGTGTCCTGGGCTCCCGTGCACTCAGCTGAGCAAAGCTGAACTGGCTTTCTGAAAGTAGGACAGTCTTCATTTAAATACATATTAATTTAAAAAATGAAATTTATGGTGGAGTCTGGATCGTACACAGCAGAGCTAAAGAAACCTGCGGCCAGCAGAAACGACTGGGATTTCCCTGCTTTTACAGAAAGTCTCGTTGCAGCAAAAGAGGATCTGGCTGCACGAGGAACCAGTTGGGCAGAGGGTAATGAAGCTGAAAAGTAGGAGGGGGTGGGGAGGAGCTGCTTCTGCCCAGCTCTCGTTCTATGAATGCCGTGGCGTTGGCGAGGCCGGAGGTGCAGTGAGGATGTGGTGGCAGCCCCCAGGTGACCGAGCTTTGTCACCACCTCACCCAAAGCTCATTAAATGGATGATCTCCAATCCAGCAGTCGGGAGCTGTGGTCAGCGGGTGCCAGCCTGGGAAGGCCTGGAAAACTTCCTAGCGCAGACCCTTCCCGAGCTGCCGTGAAAGAAAAGCACAGCTATTTTCCTGGGAAAACACCTAAGATGCCGTTCATAAGCTCAGAGGATCTGTGCTGGCGCTCCAGAGCTGCATCATTTGGGAGGGACGCGTGGCAGAGGCTGCCCCTGAGCTGCTGTGCTGCTCTCAGGGCAGATGCTCAGGGTGAAACCAGCAGTGCTGGCTGCTTGGAGCCGCAGCATCACCTCCCCGCCCTGCAGAACCGGGGCTTTACCGCTTCACCCTCGCAATAGTGCCAGCAGCAAGGGATGCCCGAGGACTCTTGCGGGCGTGGAGAGCTCCCACGTTGGCAGGGGCTCCTCTGGCTCCTGGAGGACGGCCAGGGCCTCGCTGCCTTTCTCGTGGGGGGATTGTTGTGCCGCTCCCCTGCCTCTTGTGCAGCGCTATCTGCCCTCCCCAGCGCCCGCTGATGGGGACATTGGCTGCCCGATAAGGCGGCAGGGTGGGGACAGGCTGCCCACAGCCCCCGCACGCTGGGAAAGGGGGTTATTCACTTTATTCACTTTATTCCCTTCAAATCGCCTTCAAACAGCTCCATCCCGCCGAGCCCCGGGGCCACGGCGAGTCACCAGCGCGTCTTTTGTGCCCTTGTTCTCCTTTCTTCTCCAAGACGAGCTTAAAAAGGCGAATTTGGGTTATCTGATGTGTCGTGCTGCTATCGGTGCTGTACATGCTGCGGACTAGAAACGCGGCTTTGAAACCGGGGTAATAAAAGGCTGATTGTTGGATGTTGTGCAGCTGCCTCGCAGCAGCAGCAGGGACGTTTGTGGGCACCAGGGTGTCCCTGTCACTCGAGGGTGTCCCTGTCACTGGCACACCTCTCTGCTCATCACCCCAGCCTGCACCATCCGGGTTTGCTCAGGTTGGCTCAGGTGATTCAGGCTCAGCTCTTGGTTTGATCCATGAGGGAGCAGGTTTAGATGGGATATTAGGAAAAAATTCCAGCCTGTGAGGGTGGGGAGGCCCTGGCACAGGGTGCCTGGAGAGGCTGTGGCTGCCCCTGGATCCCTGGAAGTGTCCAAGGCCAGGTTGGACGGGGCTTGGAGCAGCCTGGGATAATGGAAGGCGTCCCTACCCATAGCAACAAAATGAGCTTTAAGGTCCCTTCCAGCTCAAATCATTCTGTGATTCTACGATTTAACCTGTAATTCCTGGAAAGGGTGTCACGGAGAGATGTTAATCTGCCGAGTTAACTTAGAAAAAGAAAAGAGAAGGAAAACAAAAGCAGGGGAAGTTTGAGCTGATTGGCCGCAAAAAATGTAGGATCGAATCGTGGTCTTGTCCTTTAGAACAGCTGAAGGCTTTCCTTAAAATTAAATTTTCCTTAAAAAAGGTTTTCCTTTTCGCTTGGGAAAGAGGAATGGGAAGGTTTAACAATGTTAAACCTGGCTGAACTTTAAACTTGATGCTCACTTTCAACTCGTGGAGCCGTGGGATGCCCCATCCCTGCCGCAGCCCTGTGCTCTGCGGCCGTCTCGGTGTGACAGGGGACGGGGATAGCTCTCCATGGCCTAAATATTTGGACAATGACTTCAGTGGCACAGCCCAGATCTTGGCAGCGCTGCTGCCAGTGGGAGCTGTGGGCAGCTGCGTGCAAGAGACAGCTCAGATGAGCCTCTCACCCTCGAGCACGTGGCGATTGTTGCTGCTCAGAAAAACCCTGCCTAGCCCATCTCGTGATTTTTAAATGTTTTGTCTCTTGAGAGTCCAGCTTCCTCGGAGAACAGGTTCTTCTTCTCGTCCATGGGGTGCTGCTGTCTGTAAATGTGGGGTTCTCCTTGTGAGTCTCGGGTGAAGCCCCCTGTGGCTGGGGGTCCCCACGGGCTATGGGGGGTGGCTCTGCTGTCCCCCCATCCACTGGCACAGCCTGAATCCAGCGGGAGCAGGGATTCAGCAAGAGGAGCAAAGGCACACTTTGCTCCCATGGCAAAGGGAGAGCGCAACTCCCTTCAAGAGCAGTGTCTGGAAGTGCCACCCCCGGGATTGGGGCTGGAAGGGGCAGCGTGTCCCTGGCACAGGGCAGAGCCATGGCACCTTTCCTGCTGGAGCTGCATCCCCTGACTTCTGCCTCCTGGCTGGGGAAAAGCACCTCGGTGCCGCCTCCCAAACATCTGCTCTTCCCAGCCAGCACATGGAAACCTTCCCGACCTTTCTCACCTCCATGTGCTCGTATTCTCGGGGCTCCTCTCCTTATTTGCTCAACCAAACTCTGGGGAGGTGGGAGAGGCAGAGAAGGGAGCTGTGCCCAGCAGAGCCAGCTGGTGTTGGTTCTCCTCAGCACTCGGAGCTGCTGGCATCGTTGTGCTGCTCCTGCCCCATATTCCTCCTGCCATGGGAAGTGCCAGCAGTGCTGGGCCACCCTGGCAGCCCTGGGCTCTGGAGACAGGGAAGGGCTGAGTTCTTTATTCTGCTTTTCAGCCCAGTATGAGAGGGCTGCCAGCCAGCCAGCCCTGCCACTGCCAGCCTAAACCCATTCCCTGGCTCTTGGGTGTTGCAGCCATTCAGCCCCTGCTCCCACAGCCCTCCGTGGACCAAATTTGTTGCAGGAAGTTGCTAGGAAACTCAGACCTGCCTGAAAGGCTTTTCCCCCTCTATTTTTTTTTATTTTCTCAATGTTGTGGCACTGGCTGAATGAAGACCAGGCCAGGAATGCTCACTTGGAGCACCGTGCTCTTTCAGGGACGGGGATCTGAAGGATGTTCAAGTTGGAGGCTGAAGATGCTGGCTCAGTGTGGAACTTCCCTCTCCTCAAACCTTGCCTGTTTATTTGCACGTCTCTCCCAGCCCAGGCCCACGAGGTCTGCCTGGTGTCTGTGGGTGGTTAAAACACAGCAAAACAGCCCCAAACCCTCTTGCTGCGCCTGTTTCTGCGGCTGGTTGGGTGCAAGGTCTGAACCATCACGTGCTGTGCTGCTCTGTGGGCTTCTTATCTCTGCCCCCCTTTCCTGGGCCACTGCTGAGCTTTTAAGGCCAGAAGAGGTGTTTGTGCTGTGCTTTGGTCACACTTGTGTTTGGCAGGCCTACCCAGAAAACGAGGCCGTGGCTGTAGCTGAGCTCTCTGGTGGGGCTGCTTTCCCTGCCCTTTGCTTGTAAAACCAAAGGAAGGCAGTTCTGTTTTCTCTTTTTTTTTTTTTTTTTTTAACGGTTTTTGGGTGTTTCAGAAGCCACTTCCCCTTCCCTTGCTGAAGTGTTGCCACAGCTGCCAGAGCAGCAGTGCTGGTGCTGCCCGACGTGGGGGCTGAGGGACCAGGGCTGTGCTGCTGCCCCCCATCCAAATTGTCACCAGCTGCTCTGTTTGGTGGCACCAGGGCCTGAATCCAGCATTTCAACAAACCCCAAAGAGGCCTCATTTATTGAGACTAACTGAAGTGGCTCTTGGGGGCTTGTTAGGCTTGGGAGTCATGGAATGGTTTGGGATGGAAGGGACCTTAAAGGTCACCCAGTGCCAGCCCTGCCATGGGCAGGGACACCTTCCACTGTCCCAGGCTGCTCCAAACCACGTCCACCACGGCCTTT
>NW_008236924.1:5735559-5738462 GCF_000691975.1 Corvus brachyrhynchos | reverse complement strand
CCAGGGGCAGCCCCAGCTGCTCTGGGCACCCTGTGCCAGGGCCTGCCCACCCTCCCAGGGAGGAATTCCTTCCCAATATCCCATCAAACCCTGCTCTGTCTGTGTACACTCATTCCCTCTTGTCCTGGCACTCCAGTTCCTTGTGAAAAGTCCCTCTCTGGCTTCCCTGTAGCCCCTTCAGACACTGGAGGAGGCAACCTTCCCTTCTCCAGGCTGAACAACTTTCTCCGCCTGTCCCCATCGGGGAGGTGCCTTCATTCCAGCTCCCATTGATTGATTATTTGACACCACCTCGAGCACTGACTCAAGCCTGGCTATCTGTGTTTGTTTACTGGTGCAAGGAACTGGGGCCAGGTTCATCAGGAGGCAATTAATTGTTACATAATCCCTGAGAAGTGTGTGAGGGAGCAGTTGCACACAGAGACACAGAGCAGGAGCGCACTGGGGTGGGACAGGCCCAGCTGTCACCCCCCAAATGCAGCATCACTGCGACCTCCAGGCTCTTTGCTCCTGGGGCTTTAAGTGGGTGATATCTGAAGCATCAGCTCTCCTGGCATGAGGACAAGGCTGGCAAGGAGGGGAAGAAGGGCTCACACCAAAAATATGGTGGCACGATAGCCTGTAAGGGATGATCCCGTGGCTTGGGAAGATACCGGGTGCAAAGGAGCGGAGGTGAAGCAATGGGGGAGCTCTCAGTTCCCCTTTTTGTGGCAGTGAGAGTTCACGCAGGGCTTTCCTCTGCCTCACCTAGAAACTGGCCGTCCTGAACCATCCAGCCTTCCGGTAATGTGTTCTTTCAGGGCTTAAAATAGTTCCTGTGTTTGTCACACTCTGGATTTCACAATAGCTGCGGGGTGAGTCACAGGCAAAGGCCAAACAGCCACTTCTGTCACCTGAGCAGGCACCTCTCACCCCTCAAATCCATAAACCCAGCAGTGGTTTCCCTCTCTGCCTTCTAGGAGCAATCCTACTCATCCCCTATTTCCTGGTATTCCCGGTGTGTTCAGCAGTGGCAAGGCCAGCACCCAGTTTGCTCCAGAGTTCTCCAGGAAGATCCTTTGCATTGTTTCCTGCTTGGCTCCTGGCAGGACCCTCTGGAAGTGGTTTACTGAGTAACTTTTATGTGACATTTGTGGAATGCACGTTCCAGCCCCATTCCTGCACGGACCTGTCACCGTTGACTCGCCCAGGGGCTGGTGGTGGCCATGAGGGGTTTTTGGGGTTTAAGTGACTGAAATGAACCCCCCTGTAGTTCAGCAGCACCTCCTGGGCACCATGCTGGCAGCTGTCTGGTCTAATTTTTTGGGGGGCTAATTAGCACCCCAAGGACCAGTTATCCATGGGGTTGAAATGTCCAGGAGTGGAGGAGGAACTGGCATCGAACAGTTTCTTGGGATCTCACAGTCTGGGAGGCTGCTGGGGTGTGGCTGTGGCCTGGTGTCAGGGCTGGGGGATGAGCAGATGAAGAAAAAGGGAGAACTGGGCAGAAGATCCTTGGAATTCCAAACCTTTGGCGATGACAAACGTGACTTGCTGAGCTCAGTTCAGGAGTGCCCGTGCCAGGCACCGTGCATCTCCCTCTGTCGTGTGGTGGGAACAGGACAGCTGGAATTTGGGCTCAGAGGGGCCGTGGGCACCTCAGGAAGGGATGAACTGTCCAGCCTGTACCAGTGTTGGTCCTCCCAAAGCTGCTGTGTGGGGTAACCAGTGTCTTCTCCACGCTACAGGGGAGATAATTTTCCAAAATCTCCTGTTTGCCCCGTGATCTCAGGTCTCCTTCCTACTCCAGCTTGTTCTGCCATCCTGAGGGTCAATTTGGTCCCTCCTGGGAAGTGCCCTTGGTTGCAGCAGTGACATTATCACAGGCTCATGCCCACACCATGCCTGTGCCACCCCTGCCCACGGGAGCTCGCTGGCTCTGAAGTGTTGTTGCATCAGGAGTTGGTGATGACCTGAGCTGATTCCCCCTTGGAGATGCTGCTCTCACTCCTGCTGGGGTGCCCAAGCTGTGACCTCCCTGTGCCAGCTGGGGGCACATGGGACATGGGATGGTGAAGTGCTGCTCCCCCTCTGGAGCTCAGGGAGCAGGAAGTGGGGAAGGGAGGGTGAACACTTGTTCAGGACGGCTCAGCGTGGTGGAGAAATGCAGAGGTCACTCTGTTCTGGTCACCTTTAAAGCTGAGCACCAGGCAGGTGCAGGTGGGCTCCCAGCTGGGCAGGGACTGGTCACCCATGGGATGTAGGAATACCAGTGAACGAGGCCAGGCTGGGCTGTGGTCACTCCCCCACCACAATTTGCAGGGTTTGCAAACCCTCACCCCCAGCCCAGCTCCGTGCTCTGCTCCTGGATTTTTCCAGGTGCCTGCTGGGCCCCAGCATCCTGCAGGGGCTGAGCTGGCAGGGCCCCCACCGGTGGGAAGCAAAGCTCCAAGGGAAGCCCCACCTCTTCTCACAATATTTACTTCCCCTCCCTGGAGCTCTCGCAGCCCCGTAAGTGCAGAGCAAACACAGTGGGGCACTTCTGGCTCCCGTTGGAAGGGCTGTGCTTCTCCCTGAGCTCCTTCCACATCTCCCTCTGCCCTGCTCTCTTGGTGACAACCCAACCAAGCTGAGCTACAGAAACCCCCTAATTTCTCCTGAAACCAGCGGGAGCTGCTGTCCTGCGTTTGGGCAGCGAGCCCAGATGGAAATGGATTTGTCCCCTGTGGTAAGGACACAGCTGTCCCTGCCAGCTCCTGGAATGCAGCAAGACTTTAAAACACAGCAGAGACTCAGGAATCCCTCATTTTCCTCACTCTGTTTTCCCAGTATTCCTTCCTCCCCTCGCCAGCCTGTCCCTGGGCACACGGTTATAGTGTCACCCAAGCTGTGTGAAGCTCTTCAGGGGGGCTTGTGGTGTTTGC
>NW_008236924.1:5735011-5735527 GCF_000691975.1 Corvus brachyrhynchos | reverse complement strand
TGTTTGCAGCAGGAATTAATCCTCCTGAAAGCTCCCCCGCAGGTTTTCCAAACACGGAGATGTAAACTGGAGAGCGGGAAGAAAGGTCACAAGCAGAGCTTGGCTGGCTCCTCCAGGGATTCCATCCACAGATGGATTTGTTTCCCTGCAGGAGAGGCAGCCTGGGTGTGATGGAAGGAAAATGGGGGAGGAGCTGGAATTGTGTCAGTGGGGAGCAGGGGGTGAGCTGGAGGGAATCCTGTGCCGTCATCTGCTGACTCAATGAACTTCTGGGAATGTCGGGATGCTCCTGAGTCAGCAGCTCCTGTCTCACCCCTCTCCCACGTGTGACACATCTCCTGGTGCAGCTGGACTGTGGATTTTACAAAGTCACAGAATCCTTGAGTTTGGAAAAGACTTTCAACATCATCGACTCCCATCTGTGCCCCATCCCCACCTTGTCCCCAGCCCAGAGCACTCAGTGCCACCTCCAGCCCTTCCTTGGGCACCTCCAGGGATGGGCACTCCAAACCTCCC
>NW_008236924.1:5720466-5734987 GCF_000691975.1 Corvus brachyrhynchos | reverse complement strand
CCTTTCCATGGGAAAATTGCTGCTGCTCTCCACCCTGAGCCTCCCCTGGCCCAGCCTGAGGCCGTTCCCTCTCCTCCTGTCCCTGTTCCCTGGCAGCAGAGCCCGACCCCCACCCCAGCTCCACCCTCAGATAGGTCTCGGTTGTCTTATTTGCATGTTTAGGATTTCTAGTAATTCACCTGTGGTATCATCAGAAAAATTCTACATTTTGAGGTTTCCTTGCTTCCTTTTTTTTTTCTCCATGCTACAAACAACAGGATCCATCTTCTTTCCTAAAGGTTTCCATGTCCCTGTGATGGGAAGTGGTGTGGGCTTTGGAGCCTGGAGGAAGGAAGGAGCATCCAGCCACTCTGTGAAGCTGTGGGCAGCTTTAGGAAGCTGAAATGCCTCTGCAAGTTTCCCTCCTGGTTTTATTGCTGGGGCCAGTGGACCCTGGCAGGAATTGGAGCAGCAGGAATTGTGTGCTCCAGCCTCTCCTCACTTTCCCTGGACTCACCCTGGTTTTGTCTTGCAGGCCAAGAACAAGGAAACGGGTGCTTTGGCAGCTGCCAAGGTCATCGAGACCAAGAGCGAGGATGAGCTGGAGGATTACATGGTGGAGATCGAGATCCTGGCCACCTGTGACCACCCCCACATCGTCAAACTGCTCGGAGCCTTCTACTGGGACGGCAAACTCTGGGTAAGGGCTGTCCCCAGGAGGGACCTGTGACATCCTCACTCTGCTCACAGAAAGGGGCTGATCATGGTGAGCAAAACCTCTGGAGCTGCTTGAAGATCAGCAACGAGTCACTGTGGGATCAGGGCCTGGGTTTTCCCTGCTGTCTTTATGACCAAACTCTCCTCTAACTAAAGCTGCTCGTAAATACCCAAGGGAAGGCCAAGGGATCTTCACAGGGAAGCTGAAATTGTGTTTTTTCCACCATTTAGGGTTTGTAAAGGTAGAAAAAGCATCACCAGTAAGTTCCTCTCTCCTTTAAATCCCCCCTTTTACAACATCAGCTGGAAGGGTAACTCTTCCAATGGATTTTTTGGATTTGGGGCTAGTTTCTGGCTCAGCACTTGTAATGCAGAGGCACCTGATAGCAAGAGCTCCATTTCCCGTGGCTGTGGAGGTGCAGGGACATAAAATGCAATCGAGTGGGTTGGTGCAAGGGCTGGAACAGCAGGTTCCTGCATCTCCCTCCCCTAGCCCGGCAGGTTTATTTATTATTTTTTATTTCCCTGCCTGCTGTTTTCTCGGAGTGCCTGGCAGCAGAGGAAGCTGAGTGTGAAAGGCACCTTGCTGTGCTGTGCAGGGGATGGAGAGGCTGAGGGAATGAGCCCTTGGATACTCAACTCTGTGCCTGTGTCAGGATTGTGGAAATCAGGTGAACAGGAGGATTTCCAAACCCGTCTCCTCGGCCAATTCATCTGCTCCTCCTTCAACTGCAGGAAGTCAGGAGAGTGGCAAAGGCTGCGTTCAGCAGCTGTGGTACTCCTTCCTTCCTGTTTTTAATGTCTCAGATGCCTTTGTGGCCTCCCTGAGTAAATTTAATAGAGTTAAAGAAGAGATCTCAGCTTTGGGGACTTGCACTTGTGTGAGCTGAGCTGTTGGAGCCGCCAATCCCTGCCTGTGGTGCCGAGGGCTGAGGGGGGTAACACAATCCCTGTCTGGTTCATTCCTGGGCTGAGCAGTGCAGGAGAGGGATGTTTCATTGGGCTGATTCAGCAGCACCTTTTGCAACGTCAGCACGTGTCTTCTTATTTAAAAATCCGTGGATAAAGCCCCCAAGTTCTCTGGGACACCCAGCTTGGAGGGCTGGAGAGTTTCTGCTCTGTTTTCTGCTCTTGGGGGAGCTGAGTTGTCCAGTTGGTATTTTGGATGGATTCTACGTTCAAGAACAAAGTAAATACGTACCCTGCTAAGGAAGGGAAGGACAAACATCCCTCCTAGGAGGGGACTCGGGATTTGGATGGATTGCAACTGCAGCCAGGATTTATCTGGCCTAAAGTAAAAAGGCAAACGCACCCTGAGCCGGGGTGAGAGGTGAGGCTGCTTCATCTGCCTGGTTTTACCTCCCTGCTCTCCTGCATCCTCCACGTGGGCCTTGTTCCTTCTCTCAAATGTCAGCCCCCCCCCCTTCCCTCTTCCACCTCCTCCCTGCCGTAGGAAGCTTTGCCTTCCTTCCTGGAGGGAAGACGGATTGCAGAGTTCCTTGGCTCTGCTTTGTCCAGGGACTGCTTTGTGATGTCAAGTGCTCGCCGACCTACTAAAATTAAACAGCCTCTCTGGAACCACTGCAACAAGAGCCTCCTGTCTGAGCTCTCCCACGAGGCCAGGAGCTGGGAGTCTCTCAAATCCACGTTACAGCCCCGGCCATTGTTCTGGGAGCAGGATCCTTCTCTTTATTTGCATTTCATTGCTCAGGCTGGTTTTGTTAATGCTCCAGTGTTTTCCTGGCTTGGAGGGGAGTCACTAAGCCAGGCTGGTTTACTTCTGCAAGGCTTTTGGTCCCTACCAGGTTTTCCCTAGAGTCAAAAGCTTCCTTTTCTTGGTGACCAGTGCTGCTGGGGAGAATTTGCATCCAAATATAAACACCAGCTCTTATTGTTCTGCCCATATCCCATCCCTGGTTCCGTCTGTGCAGTTGTTTGAACCAGCATTTTCCTGGATCATTTGCATGCTGGATGCCTGGCTCCTGCTGTGCTCTTGCCTCTGAGTGGCTCTGGCTAAAACTTCTGGGGGTGCCCGTCTGGTCAGGAACCCACTGTGGCTTCCTTGCTCCTCACAGCCCAGCGTGGAAAGAGAATATTCCAAGTGAGCAGGTCCAGATGTGCCCAGCCCCCTGGATGGCTCTTGAATAATTCACAGCTCAGTGCCACAAGCAGGCTCGGCCCGAAGGGGCTTTTCCTAAATCAGTCTGGCTGCTCTTTCCTTGAATTAACAAGGAAAATGTGGGAGGAAACCTCGCCTTTGTGGTGGCTGCTG
This sequence comes from Corvus brachyrhynchos, assembly GCF_000691975.1. Lineage (NCBI taxonomy): Eukaryota > Metazoa > Chordata > Aves > Passeriformes > Corvidae > Corvus > Corvus brachyrhynchos. The sequence continues at coordinate 5,732,019 of NW_008236924.1, read as the reverse complement.
CAGAAGCCTCCTCATCCCCCTGAGCTGGGTCAGGTCCCCGTGGCTCCTCTGCCAGGCTCTGTGCTCCAGCAGCCGGGAGGGGACATGAAATATTTATGGAGCAAAAGCCCTTTCTGTGCAAGGGGAAGCGACTCGTCCTCCAGCAGCTGCTCGGAAATCCACAGCACTGAAAGGAAAGCACAAACCAGAGAATCCCTCTGGGTTTTATACCTGATTGGCATCAGGTATAAAAGGAGGAAAACCCCAGCTCTTGTGTGGGATGGAGCAAAGCCCACTGTGAGCAAGGGTTTGGAGACCCCCAGTGAGTCCCCAGGAATAAAACTGGTGGGGTAACAGCATCCAGCGTGAACTTTCTTGGCAAATAAATCCTCTGCAGAGAAGCTGTGCCCTGCCAGCAGCTCCTATCTCATTCCATCCCCCTCCATCTCCTTTTCTTTGCTCGTGGCAGAGGCCAAGAAGTCTTGTGCTGCTTGCAAACAGCCCAGGGAAGCTGCAAAACTGCCCTGGTGGGAGCTTTCAGGATTTTATTTTATTTTTATTACAAGCCCCATGGCATTTCATGTTCTTTTGCATAAATCCCGGCTGCTGGAAATGGGGGCACCAAATGAAAGCTGAGAATCTCCTACTTTTTTAAAAAAAGAGTTTGGTTTGAGTCCTCGTGGCTGGGACACATTTCAAAGTCTCTTTTCCTGCAGTGTGATGCAGGACTTGGAAGCACAGAAGCAAATCCCCCTCACCCAATATAACACAGCTTTAAAAATGGACTTTTTAAAGCTATGTGTGGCTGAGGAACGGGACTGAGATGGCCTTTGCTTGCTTTGAACAGATTTTTCACTGATAATTATTACAACGTGGGAAAGAAAAACAACAGCTCTTGTGTTTTGTGTCCCTCTCGAGGGCTATGTGTTTGGGGTTGGTTTTTTTTTTTTTTCCCCTTCCAAAACAACAACAACAAAAAAAGACTGAGACCTCAGAGGAAGGGAGGAACTTTTGATCTGCTGCTGCTGAATCCCTCTGCTGTTTCCGAGTGTCTCCTCCCGCAGCCAGAGCAGTGATAAGATGAGCGGGGAGGAGAGTTTTGTTTGCTGGGAAGAACTTGAACTTTCCTGCAGGAAACCTCTGTTCCCGGGGGATGGTGGCTGTGTCCAGACATCCCAACAGGATGGCAGCAGGGCAGGAAACCCAGGAACCTGTCGAGATGCTCCAGCACTGAGTCTGCAGGATTCTCTGGAAATTAATTAAAACATCATTTGGCCCCAGTGCTGAACCACTTTGCTGGTGATGGGACAACTTTTCCAGGGAAGCCCTGGGGAATTCTCTCCCCCTCCCTCCTTTTCTCTGCCCCACGGTTGCCATGGCAAACGGGTTTTTGAATAAACAGCCGTTTCCTGGAGATCAAAGCAGGGATTGCTGTACCGTGCAGGTAACCCTGCCTGGCTGGGCCGTTCGGGGAATGGTTCATTTAATCAGCTTAGGGTTTCCTCTGTGTGGGTACAAACTCCTCCAGCTGGCACAGAGACACCGGCTCTGTGCTGCTCTTTGTACTCGCCTTAAAAAAAGCCCTTTGCATTTTCTGTGGGCAGGCCCTGACCTGTTCAGCCGGGGACTTTTGGGATTGCTCCCCCTTTGATATGGATGCTGACTGGAGATTTGGGCATTCTTGAAAATCCTGTAGCATAAAGCAGCGCTCATTATCCCATGCACTCGACTGCTGGGCTATGTAAAGCATCTGCAGCGTTCCGTGCTCGGGGGTTGGCGATGCCTTTTCTTTAAAACAAACAGAAGAGCAGATAGCAGGATCAGGTTCCCCGCAGCTTTCCTTAGCAAAGGGAGGTTAGCACAGCTTGCAGGGATGTCTTGCAGGGTGAGCAGCCTGAGCTTGGCTGGATGCCTGTGGGGAGCCGTTTGTGTGAGTGCTGGACCCGAGCAGGGCTCAGCCCTCTGTCCCTGAGGAATCCCATGGCTCTTTGTGTCCCTTAAAAACTCCACTTGGCAGGCAGCAGAGCTGCAGCCCTTCCTACTTGGCCTCCTGCTCCTGGAGCTTTGTCCCAAACTTCCCCCAGAAGTTCTTGAACTTTGTTGTTTGCAGCCGCAGCCGAGGGAAAACCCAGGAAAACAAAGTGATCCCAAACTTTCTTAAACAGCTCACCAGCGTCCTAGAGGAACAGCAGTCCTTTCCCTTCCTCCTTGCCCCAGCTGCAGGAACATAAATCCCAATCCCTCCCAGCTCTGGCTGTTCCCTGGGACACGCAGGGCTCCGGCACTCGGGAGCTGCCGCAGGATCAGCCCCACTGGGAAAACCAGTGTGGGGGTGGGGTTTGCTGGACCGGTTTCCAAATTCCTACCAGTCCAGAATTTGGGGAGAACGGCAAAACACCCCCAGGAACTTCAGCAGGGTGGGTAGGAGAGGAGCAGGTGTGGGCAGATATCAGCACACATCGGAACATGGCATTGCTTGGAGCTGGGAGAGAGGCAGGGATATCACAGTGTCCTCTCCCTGTCCTGAGGGGCAGCTCCTCATCTTGGCCAGAGCTGCAAAGTGGAAAAAGTGATGGAGCCCAGTGGTTTTTTGGCACTTTCCTGCATTTTCAGGGTCAGCAATTTGCTGTTCAGAGTAGCGCAATTGAAGTTGGTGGTCACTTCTGCTCCAGCTTTGGGACTGTGTCTTTGCCAGCTGGGATGCTGTGGATCAGAGATTTGGGTGACATCCTCCTTCCCTTCTCTCTGCCTGGCCATTCCCAAAGACCTGGAGGGCTAAATCATCTTCAGCTGGAAATCTGGGCAGCAGCTTCCACGAGTGCACTCCGTGCTGTGAACGTGAGCTTTAGCACTCAGCCCCCTGGCAAGTCACTCTAAATCCTATTCTGGGTAAAACTGGGGGGTTTTCCCTTAAAACAGATGGAAACCGGATGATTTTTAGCAACTCCCCAAATTGATTTATGTATCAGGAGAATTGCCACAGCCCAGCCGAGTTCAAGAGTGCTCCTGCAGGTACCAACATGACAACCCAAAGCAGAACAGAAGCCTTTGTCTGCAACCTTTTGCACAGGATAACACTGCATGAAGAGGTTATTGAAGCCATAATAATTCCTTGTGATTGCACAGCCTTGTCATCTGAACACCCTGGAATGCTTTATAAAAGACCTGGTGTCATTATCCTGGCTCTGAGAGTGGAGGCACAGACAGGGATTTGCCTAAAGTTTCCCCAGGGGGTAAATGGCACTTGGGAGTAAGTCCTGGGTGCTGAATCCCAGTCCAGGGTTATAACAGGAGGCCGGAGTTTCGTGAAAAGAAAAGCAGAGCAGACAAGAAGCCTTATAGGCAAATCAGTTTTCAAAGCACTTGGAAACTTTGTTTAGGACTGCATTGCAATAAGCCACGTTCCCACTTGGCTGGATCTCCAAGGGAATGCTAAGGAGCAGTGTTTGCATATAAAGGAATATTTATGAACTCCCTGTGGATAGGAGACAGTGCCTTGAAACCTAACTTCAGCCTAAACCCTGCAATGAGGGATAGCTTGCAGGTTTAAACTTTATTCTGTTTCAGATATAGCCTGAAAGTTGTCCTTTGGAGGGAGGGAGGGATGTCCTTTTGCAGACCTCATGGCCTGGAGTGATCCATTGACTTCAAAGCTGAAACTGTTAAACAGCAACACTCAGCTTGTGTGATGGATCCAGGCACCTTGTGCTGGGAATCTGGGGATGATTAGGACCGATAGTTGTTTCTAGGGAGATGCCAGGCAGGAGTGGAAAGCTTTTCAAGCCCTTTGCCACCCCTTCACTGAATTGTCCCCGTGGCCAGGCAAGGCTTTGGGGCTGTGCTGGAACTGCTGACTTAATAAAAGACACCGGGAAACTTGTCCTGGGTCAAACTCCAGCTCTCCCAGTGAGCTTTGCCCTTCTGAAATGCATCATCTCTTTTAGATGCTGACACAGTCTCAGGGCACTTGAGGTTGGGGAATCTTCCCACTGAAGCAGCAACTTCTTCCTTTTTGCTATTTATGTTTGAAATTATTCTTGGAGTTTTGCTTCCCATCCCGTAGCAAAGTGAACTCAGTGGCCTCAAAATGCTGATAACTTGGTGAGAAAAGGGATCCCACTCACAGCCCTCCAAGCAGCAAAAGATGCTTTTTGCAACATCAAAACCGCTGTGGTTGAACTCAAAGGAGTTTTAATTTGTTCTCCCAAAATTGCAGTAGGCATGGGAATATTTCTGCCCACTGTGGGGGGCAGTCCAAGGAAATATTTTGTCATCTTGCAGTGATTTAAATGTGAAGAACTCGTCCCCAGTTTCCTTAAGATCAGCAGGGAGCTCTGCACTTCGCCAGGAGTATTGACTTTGTTCTCCACAAAGTTTTCCTGCTCTGAAACTCCCTAAACTTTGTGTTCCTCGTTTCCTGCCCTGCACCATCTTCCCCCCACCCCTTATGGGGGACAGCCTTTTTTCATTTCTGATTTCAAATATTTTTCTCTGTAGGTTATTTTGTCCAGAAAAGGGGGCAGAAAAGGTTTATTATATTTAAAGTCTCTGAATGGTGTCCTTGTCCATGAGGGAAAATTGGCAAGCTCGGAGCCCTCTCTTACAGAGAGTGAATTATTTCGCTTCCACCTACAGCATACTTGCCGTGTCAGGCCAGCTTTTGACATTTGTGCTGCTCTGGGCCAGCCAAGAGGCTTTTGGTGGCTTCTGGATTGTTTTGTGCCCTCTCTGGTGGGTGCTGAGGGCCGGCTGCAGCTGGAGCTGGTGGCTTTTGCAGGTCCTGGCAGCTCTTGGGTGTTATCCCCTTTTGTCTTGGTGCTGCTCTGGCCTCGTGGGGCTCTAGGAATGAGGCTGGGAAGGGTTTTGTGCCTTGCCCTGTGTTCAGGCCCCAGCAAAGAGCAGGAGCAGCTCAGCCTTGCTCTGGGTGAGCCCATCTGGTGGTTTATGAGCAACACCGGTGGAATCTGCTCCCCGTTTTCTCCCAGCCCTTTGGCATCGTTTTCTCCCAGCCCTTTGGTGTGTGGGGGGTGAAGAGCGTTGGGCAGGAGGCTGGTGGGGAAGGTGCCAAGTGAAGTGGGTGTAGGAATGTGATCCACCTCCTCCCTCTGCTCCGTAATGTAAACTGAATCCTTGGACTTCGGTCGGAGCGGGGAAGGCTGGGGAGATAACAGGGAGGCTCAGCCAGAGCTGCTCCAGCACAGCCTGGCCGGGAGGGAGGGAGGAGATCCGACCAAATGGGCCTTAAAAGCCAAGGTGGTGCTCCCCAAATCCACCCCCCGTGGTCCTGCACACCCCTGTGCTGTGAGGGGAGAGGGAGCGGCTCCCAGAAGGTCTGATCCCACTCCGATCTGCTCCTGGAAGTTCTGATCCTGTGTTCCTTATCCTGCCTCCTCCTGCAGCCACCAGGACGGCGTAGCTTCACTGCTAACCACCAGAACCCTGGGTTCAGATGTCACACAGATAAAGGATGTGGCTCTTGACCCTCACTAAATGTGGTTCCTGTGGCTCAATCTTTCCACGAGTGAGGAATGGCTCTGTCTCTGGTGTCTGTGTCACTCCGAAGCTGAAGCCTCTTTCTCAGTCCTGGGAAGTAGAAATGTGTCCAGAGGTTTTGCTGGAACTGTGATGGGCTTGGAGGAACAGGAGATGGAGCCAAGTGACCCAGGTGTTTGGAAGTGTTGGGAGCAGGTGAAATCCCTGACAGATACGTGGGGCTGGACATGAGCTGTTCACATATCCAGGCCGTAGCTGGGCTGTGGAGAAGGTGCTGGAATCTTGGAGGACACAGGAGATTGCTGCCTGTGTCCCAGTGGCCACTCTGTGTGTAGGACTGGGCCTCTGGCTCAGAGTGGCCTCAGGATGGGGCCTCAAGTCTGTGTCCATCGTTTATCTGGGCAGCTTTTGGACAAATGACCACCTGTGTTTTGTGCTGTGCTCTGTGTTTGCTGCAGCCAGTGTTGCTGGGCCAGGATCATCCCCTCCATGGGATTTGTGTGGATATTGGCTCCTGGTGCTCCTGACTTGTCAGAGTCCTCTCAGTGCCGTGGTGATGTGCAGAGTTTGAGAACAGAGCCAGCTGCTGCCTCTGCCCTTTCTTTTCCACAGCATCTGTGTTGTGGGACTTGGCAGTAGCGAGGAAAGCTGCTGGGTGCCACTGATGCTGAGGAGCTGGGTGGGAAAGCTGGAATTCAGCAGCCACTGTGGGTAACGGGGCTGGGAAGTTCCTGCATTGCTCAAGCCAGGCCTGAGGGCTGCAGGAAGATGCTCTCCTGGGCTTGCTCAGTCTGCTCTGCCTCTGAGTCAAGACCAAAAGCCCTGGAGACTGTCTGGGCTCTCAGCATCCCCCTGCTCCTGCGGGGCTGGGGAAGGAGCCTGTCTGGCCTGGGTTGTTATCCCAGTGCTGGGAGCAGGGACTGGCCTTGCTGTGACTCCTCTGTCGCTCATGGACAGGTCTGGACCATTTCCTGCAGCTTCTCAGCACCACCTGTGATCCAGGGCAGTATTCCCATCCCGTGTGGGCTTTGAGGAGCCTCCAGGAACCCCAGTCCTGTCCTGGGCTCATTGCACTGAAGGGAAACCCTGTGCCAAAACCAGAGAATATTTTGGACTGGGGGGCTGTACCTACGTGGGGCTCCTCCTGTATGGCCAGGAGTGGTGTGAGGGGTCCTGCCTGTGTTTGCTGTGCAGGGACAGAGGAACAGGAGGAAGGCACCAGGCTGGTGCCTGGAAGAGGAAGGGAGGCACCCGATTTCATGACCAAAACCTTCATCTTCATCACTGGCAGCACAGGGAGCTTGGCAAATGTTTTCCAGGGGTTCTCTGGGAGGGACAGCCCTGTCCCTGCACTGATGACAGGGCAGCAGGGTGGGGAAGGGCTCTGCAGCTGCTCTGTTGCTCAATGCACTCCTCTGTTGAAACCCAGGCAGGGGGACGCTCCCCGTGGGTTTGCACCGAGGTGATGCTGCCATGTGCTGCTGCCTCGGTGGCTTCTTGCCTCCCAGCCACGAGTTTCACTGCAGCAGGAAGAGGATTTAGACTTCCCCCTCGGGCAATCCCCCTGTGGAAAAGCAGGGGCTGCTGGCTAAAAAGCAGCTGTGTAAAATTCACCCTTGTTCCCTCACAACCTGCTGCCTCCCAAATGAGGCAGCTTTGGAAGAAGTGTCCATCACCTGGACATGATGGAAGGGTGGGATTCAGCTCACAGCAGTGCTGGCTCAGCAGATGGACCACAGGCAGGGTGAGGGCAGGGCCAGGCAGCCTGGAGAATGCCAGGCCAGCACGTGGAGCAGGGAGGTTCTGTAGCTGGGAGTTCCTGTAACTGTTCTGTGCCTCTCTCACTGCCACCCTCACACCAGGCAGCTCATCCCTGTCTGCAGCACCAGCACAGCCAGAGGCAGCCCAGGCCCCAGCCCGCTCTGGTTTTTTCTTTCCCTTTTCCCTTGGTTGTGGTTTTGCTGGATGTGAAGGATTCCTGCCCCTCTGGACCATGGGAGCTGCTGGTTTTGCTGTATTTCATCTGCTTTTGCTGTAAGTGGGTGGTGGTGCCAGGACAGCCCTGCTGTGCCCTGCTGGGGCACCCACGTGGGCACATCTGGCTCCTCGCTCCTGCCCCTCCATCCCAGCTCAGCCCAGGGATCTGCTGTGCTGTCCCTGCAGCGTCAGCTCCACGGGGAGCAGGACCGAATCCTCAGCTGCTGAGCGTGCCTTGTGACACACCCGCTCCTTTGCCGTGCTTGGAGAACACCCAGGTGGAAATTACTGCTGCCAACAGCAGCAAACCCCCAGGAACTTTGTGCCAACTCCACACTCTGGAGAGAGGGAAGGTGGACCTGCTGTGATGGGTGGCAAGGAGGGAACCCGACAGCATTTCCTTCCCCAGCTCTCTCTGCAAGTGGAGCACAGTTTCCTTTATCAAAATCATTTTTCTTATCTCCCCAGCCCCTCTGCACGAGGCTGTGCCGGGGGGTGCTTTCTGCTGTGGGTGACAAGGACACCTCTGAGCTGCCCCGGACACGTGGCAGAGCCGTGAGGCCACACGTGGGTGCCGGAGGTGGCCGTGGCAGCAGGATGCTGTGGGTTCTGGCAGCTGCTCACAAAAACAACGTGAACCCCTCTGCTGCAGATCAGGGGAGGAAATTGCCGAGGTGTTTCGGTTCTGCTGCAGTGTCTGGGCCAGGCGGGGGGGGTCTGGGGGCAGGAGGATGCTGGGGGCACGGTGCCGGTGCTGATGCCCATGGTGGCTGCAGTTCTTGTCACGGTGTCCCCACACAGGAATGGCCCTGGGAGCTCTGGAGCACCTCTGTGACCCCAACCTCCTCAACGTGCCCTGCACAAGCAGCAAAGTCCCAGGGGAAGCTGCAGGCAGCCGTCACCTCGGGTGCCTTGGCAGCCACTGGGCTGCCAGCCAAGGGCTGCTCTGTCCTGAGGGGACCTGGTGGCCTCCGGTGCCCGTGGGAAGTGCCTGGCACCCAGGGGTGCCCCGGGCAGGAGATGCCCCCAGCTTTCCCAGCTGATGGCTTTTGTTTTCCGCCCTCCTGTCCCTTTCTGCCCGTGAGAGGCTTTTCTGCCGTGCTGCCAGGGAAGGGTTGGTGGGCACTGCCCTCTGAGTGCCAGCCAGGTGAGTAAGAGCCGGGCTGAGGGCGCGTCCTCCCCTCTTAACTGGGCTTCAAACCCTGCTCAGGGCCATCAGCTGTTCCACCCCTGGCGACTGGGCAGTGTTTGGTGATATTATCTTCGAGATAAGCTTTTTGTGTGTGGTTTGTTGGTTTTTTCAGCGTTATAGAAAGTTCCAGGAGTTCAGACACACCCGGGAGGCAGGAGCCATCCTGCCCAGCATGGGACGAGGAGCCGGGACCCGGTGCCACCTGGGGGCACCTTGGTACCTGGGCAGGAGATGCTGGTCCTGCTTTGTCAGACCCAAAATGCTTCCAGATCCTGCTGTGATTAGGCCAGGATTAGGATGAGCCATGGGAAAAATCGAGGTGGCCAGCAAATCCCTTTAACTTGATCGGACCTTCGCTTTCAAATTTAAATTTAATGCTGCCCGTTGCAAAGGTTTTTTTGAAAAGGAAAGATTTTGTGGTGTCTGCATGCACACCTCTGCATTTTTGTTTTGTTAAAGGTGTAGGAGAAAAGGACCTTTTTTCTTAAAACTTTTAATCACAAAGGTTTTAAGAGGCAGTGAGAGCAAACTCCTTTCTCTTTCAACCCAGCTGCACAAATCTGTTCCTGTGTGCAGCCAGAGCATCCCTTGGAGCTGGGAGTGAGCCCAGGGGCTGGTGAGCTCCTTGGCTGTGATTTTGGAGCTGGGGGCTCTGGCTGTGGCTGTCACTGCGTTGTGTTGCTCAGATAACTCAGAGATCGAGCCACCGGTGAGTTTTGGTGCGGTTGTAACTGGAAACTAAAACGTTGCTGGTGTGTGATCCCTGGGATTTGTAGCAGCTTTGATGTGGCACAGGAACGCTGCGTGCCCCCAGCAGCCTTGGGTGAGGAAGTCCCTGCATTTCTTGTGCAGAGGAAATCATTATGGACAGGATGTTTGCTCCCGGCTGCTCCCTGCACACCCCACAGGGCTCCCGGACCCCGAGCAGCAGCAGCAGGAGGAGGTGTGGGTGCTCCCAGCTCGCACACACAGATGCTGATGTCACCAGCCCTGCCTTCCCACTGCTTCGATGGCAAAACGTTTTCCAGGCTGGCCCTGCTCCTGGAAGGAAGTGTGCTTGGAGGATGATCTGGGAGATTGCCGGCTGTGTTTGTTTAAATAGGATTTTCTGGCCTGAAACGAGCTCGTTATTTTTTTAGCTGCTCGGACCATCTGGCCACACCCATCATTATCCTTTGGCATCTCTGCCCTTGTTGAAAACGCCTATTTTGAAGCTTTCCGTGTTTCCCGTATTCCCGGTGCCCAGCTGCAGCCTGCTGTGCCTGGATAAACCCACAGGGTCACGCTGCTTCAGAGGGACTGATTTCCTGGATTTTCTCATTGCCAGCCTGCAAACCTGACTGGAATTTTGTGGGGTTCGCTCTGAGGAGCCTGGGAAGGGCTGGTGGCCACCGGTGGTTTCAGTCTGCTCTGATAAACGTGAGGAGGAACACCACAAAGACAATGGGTTGAAATGAGCCTCCCTGAGCTGTTTGGGGTGATGATGGGGCACAGGGCAGTTCCCTGCCTGGGGAGAACTGTGGCAGGAGGCAATTCCTGCTTTTCCATTTGCTGGGTGAGCTGCTGATGCTGTGGTTCAAGGTATTAAACAACAAGGAAAGTGTTGATATGTCCCACTGGTGCTCTGCTGCCAGGCTCTTGCTTGGATCTGTGCCACGTGTTTTGGTTCTCCTGGTTTGGGAATTGTTCAATTGTTTTCCCACATTGCTCCTTTCCACCTGCCTGTTTCAAACGCTCCCCCAGCCCTGGCCCCTGGTTATTCTCCTCTGATGGTGCCTCTGCCACACCTTTCCTGGGTTTGTCACCTCAGTTTGTCCCCTCTCCGACTCCTTGGACCTGGGCTGATTCCCACAGAGCAATTCCAGCTTTGCTGCATCCCAGCTCCCGCTCCCCGTTCTGCTCCAGGACAAAGCAGCTGTCTCCCACCCGCTGGTAACTGCATGTCCCTTGATTGCAGAGGAGCTGAAGGGTGGGATGTGGCTTTCCTGGAGCTGCAGGATCAAACCACAGGAAAGAGGGAGCTTGAACCTTCTCCCCTCAGCTCCTGGGCCAGAGCTTGGAGCTGCTTTGAGTAGCGTGGCCCCCTCTTGATGGGTTTAGAGAGCTGAGCTGGTAAACACGGCTCAGGCGCTGTCCTCGGAGTAAACTCTGGCATTTCACCGCTCTGGAATGCTGCCCTGTGTCACCTCGGCAAGGAGAAGAGCTTGTCGGAGAGGTGAAGCATCTCTTGGCCCTTGTGATCCCTGGCTGCTTGAAACTGTAATCAGTTTATCTGAGCAGCCCCCGAGGGGAGCGGGGAACTGAGGCCGGCAGCGGGGCGGCTCTGGGTGACTGTGCAGAGCTGAGGGGAGAGGAGCTGCATCCCTGAGGTGCTGGGGACAGCCGGGAGGGATGGCAGGGAGCAGGCAAGCAGATGTGTGGGGCTGCCAGGGCTCTGCACATCCCTGGAGAGAAATGGCAGAGTCTGGTGAACGTGCTCACCCTCTCTATTGACACAATTTCCCCTCAAGTTGCTCCAAAGAAGAGAGCAATGAACTACTGAGCAATGCGGGGAAATAAAAATAGTTAAAAAAAAACCAAAAAAAACAACCAACCACCCTAAAGACACGAGAGCCCTCCCCGTCCCTCATTTGGCAGGGAAAATCCTGCCTGATGCCTCGCAGCCACGTCAGCTCCCAGCTATGACAGTTATCCCATCCTGCTGGCAGGGCTGCTCCCAAAGGCAGCGGGAAGGGATGCAGACAGGGGCAGCTGGAAATCCTGAAGCTGCTGCTGGGGGGGGGGGCGGGGGGGGGGGCGGCGGGGGGGGGCCGCGCTGGGGCTCTAGGGGCCATGGGGGGAGGCTAAAAGGGGAATGGGCGAGGCAGAATCGTCTGTGGGCAGGGCTAAAGGGGGAAAGGCCGTGGCTGAAG
>NW_008236924.1:5719600-5720329 GCF_000691975.1 Corvus brachyrhynchos | reverse complement strand
GTGAGGCAGACAGGGGCAGCTGGAACTCCTGAAGCGGCTGCTGGGGGGGGCGTCGGGTGCGGGGCTGCTGGGGGGTCACAGCCACGGCAGGGTCCCTGGGAGGTGGGCAGAGTGTGGCATCTGCCCCCGGGGCTCGGAGATCCTTGGAGTGCCCAAGGGATGTGTGCTGGGGAGCTCCCACCCGCCGGCTGGGGCTGGGAGGCAGCTTTGCCACGCAGGGAAGCAAACGCAGCTTTTGTCTCCCCTTCCCTTCCCCAGTGAGGCACAGCCTGGCTTTAACCCTCTCTCTTTGTTCCCCCAGATCATGATCGAGTTCTGCCCCGGCGGGGCCGTGGATGCCACGATGCTGGGTGAGTGCAGCTCTGCCCTGTGCCCGGAGCGATGCTCACAGGGCATTTCCAGCCTCCTGGCACCACCCCAGGAGCAGCCCTCAGACAGATGGCAGGCATGGGTGCCACAGCTGCCCTTTCTCTCCCAGGCGTTCCCCTGTTTTCATACCCTGAGCAAAAGGTGTGGCCGCCCTAGGGTGGTTTTGGAGCTACCTGAATGTCCTTTTGTGATTTAAATGCTGCTGGGAGCAGCAGATCACAAGGCACGGGGAGCAGGGAGAGTCTGGCTGCGGGGGAAAGCTGAATTGAGGGATTTATCTGCTCGGGGCACTGGGTGCTTGGGCTCCCGTTCCCACAGCTCCCCGGGAAGGGCAGAAGGGCTGCGATGTTTAAGCTGGGT
>NW_008236924.1:5715543-5719569 GCF_000691975.1 Corvus brachyrhynchos | reverse complement strand
GACTCCTCCGTAGGGTATCAGTCATCTGGTGAGGCAGCAGAGCTCTCATCAGCTGCACTGGGCAGCAATCCCTTTTTAAACTCCTCCCTTCCACGCAGAGAGAGCTGCAGGGAGCAGGGCTGTGGGGATGTACCCCAAAACAGCCCTGGCTGGTACCTCAGCCCCTCTGTGGATGGACTCGGGGGGTGCCATCCCCTCTGCACAGCAATGAGACGCTCTGACATCACCTTGCCCGGAGCCCTGGGACAGAGCCACTTCTCTCTCCCCCGGGGGTTATTCCCTGTCAGCCCTGATCTTTCCAAAGGCCTCGCTTTCTTTTTATTTCCAGGAACCCAATTTATCATCTTTGACTCAGCCCTGAAACCTCGGCCCTCCTTTAGGGAATTTCTTTAAAGCGGGTCCAAGTCACGGCGTGAAAAAATACCTTTCCTGAGGTGCTGCAGGGAGTGATGCCTTGTCCATGGAAAACCTCAACAGGAGGGGTTTTTTACTCATCTCTTGGGACATGAAAATGCTCCTGAGTGTTTGTGGGTCCTCTTTAGAGGATCTGGCAAGGGCAGCACAGAAAACCATGAGAGAGTGGCCTGGCTGTAGCCCTGTGACCCCTGAGCGAGAGCCAGGAGGAGCTGGAGCTCAGGAATGCTCCCAGAATTAGTAAATTCAGAGTTGCTGAATGCTGCCTGCTCCATCTCCCCAACCCCACCAGCAGCTGGGGTTTGCCCCTCAAAAATGTACAAAACCCGTGGCCCACTGCAACTCCCTTTGCCAAAAAATCCATGGAGAGTGAAAATCATCAGCTTCTCCCAGTGCAGGGGAGATCTTGGTGAGGAAAGGAGGAACAAAATGACTGACCCAGCACCCCCAGGCTGTGGTTAAGATCCTTTCTCTGGACAAACATCTGTCCCAGTGGCTGGGGTCCCTCCATCAGCCCCATCTGGTGCTGTCTGAGCCCTGCTCTGCTTTGCTGGAGGAGGGATCTGCACTGCAGAGGCCTTGCCGAGGGAGGGAAGGCAGCTCAGGAGATGCTGACCATCTGGAAGGGTGATGCTTTGCAGAGCTGTGGCCTCGGAAGGCGCTCTGGGGTGGTGGAGTGGCCCAGCAGAGCTCAGCAGGGAGGTCACACCAGTGCCTGCGTGTCCCTGCGAGCACCAGGAATAGAATCACAGAATCACAGAACATCCTGAGCTGGAAGGAACCCATAAAATCCAGCTCCTGACCCTGCACAGGACAGCCCCAAAAATCCCATCGTGTGCCTGAGAGAGTCCAAACACTCCTTGAACTCTGGGACACACAGAGTAAGAACTGGTGCTACCCAAAAACCCAGCTCGGAGCATTTAAATCCTGTTCCTTTGGGAAGTGGTGTGTCCCTGGTGATGGTTAGGGGGCTACACTGCATCCCCACAGCAGGGATGACTCCCTAGTTCCCCTGTTCCCTGGGGAATGAGAGCTGCTGATGTTCATGCCTGTGCCTGACCCTGCTGTCCTGCAGCCCAGTTCCGCTCCCTCCTCTCACAGCAGCTGGGTGACACCCAGCTTGTTTGTGTTCCCAAATTGTCAGGGAATTTGCAGTTCAGACCCCATCCCGAGCATTTCTGGCTCCCCCTCCTCGTCCCCCTCATCCACTGTTCCAGGGCCTCAGCTGCACATTCCCAGGAGGGAGCTGTGAGCCAGCAGCTCCAAGAGGTGGAAATTCTGCAGCAAGTGCTGGCTTGGGGAATAAATCACCTTAACAAGCTGATTTCCATCATCTCCTGCTGCTCTGACACAGGGACAGAGGCTTTGCCATGCTCTGCTGGGTAACCTGGGCCTTCCTGCTGCTCAGCTGGAGCATCACTTTGTCCCTGTCCTGTTTAACATCCCTGTCCCTCCCCGCAGAGCTGGACCGGGGCCTGACTGAACCCCAGATCCAGGTGATTTGCCGCCAGATGTTGGAAGCTCTCCACTACCTGCACAGCAAAAGGATCATCCACAGGGACCTGAAGGCTGGGAACGTGCTCCTCACCCAGGATGGGGACATCAAGCTCGGTGAGGCCCTGGCAGCACTCCGTGCTCCACCAAGGACAGCTGGAGCTGGATGTGGGGGTTGGATGTCCCTGAGTGTGTTGGGATTGAGGGGTGCTCATTGCTGCCTGAGAGGAGCAACGAGGGGAAGGTTTTGTTCCACAGAAGGCAAACGGAGCCGTGTGCTGTGCTAAGCCCCCAAACCACAGCCACGCTCAGGTCCCCGATGGATTTTTTTTCTTCCCCGAGTTTGTTTAATCCCTCTCTGAACCCGATTCCTGTGCGTTTTGGCCTGCTGAGCATCCTGTGCAGGGTGCCAGTTGGCAGTGCTGGGAGCTGGAAGAATTCCTCTTATCTGCACAGCAGGTTTGGTGGTGACAGGGGGACTTCTGCCAAAGGGTTGCTTTGCCAGCTCGCTCTGGTTTGGAGTTTAATTGGCACCCAGCGACCTGCTGGGGGAGGAGAGCGCCCATTTATCTGCACAAACTGCCCAGAGGGTGACCCCCAGGCAGGGACACCCTGAGCTCAGGCTGCAGGTGGGTGACAGCTCCTCCAGCTGCCACCAGGGCTGTCCTGGAGAGCAAACCCAGCTGGAGTGGGCTCGGTACCCTCTGCAGGTCTGACCAGTTTGATTTGGGTTGACTTCAGCTGCTCTCTACGGAAGGGGCAAAATCAGGGAGAGGCATCTCGCAGTGGCTGGAGGGGAGAGAAGGAATGGAACAGCACTAGGGTTTTTCTGCTCTAAAATCAGGCTTTTTGCTAGGAAATAAGCCCTGAAATCTGCTGTGGAGGAATGTAACAGCACTTTGGTTTTTCTGCTCTAAAATCAGGCTTTTTGCTAGGAAATAAGCCCTGAAATCTGCCATGGAGCTGCTTTTATTTGAAGAAAAGAGCTCAGCTTCCTCCTAGATGCGTCAGGTTTGGCAGGAGGGAGTTGTTGTGCCTGTTTTATAATGGGAGAGGAAAATCCTGGGGGTCATGGACCCCAAACCAAGTTCCATTCCTGATGCTCAGCTCAGAGGACACGGCCTGTGGTATCACGTCCTTGCCTTCAGTGTGTGTTTGCTCCCCAGTCTGTGTCTCAGCCAAGTGTGCTAACTCAGAAGGGTTTTTCAGTTTTCCTCTGGCCTCTAATGTTACTGCTCTTTGCAGCTGACTTTGGAGTGTCTGCCAAGAACATGAAAACCTTGCAGAAGCGAGATTCCTTCATCGGGACCCCTTACTGGTGAGTCCCTGCTTGCTGAGAAATCCTGTGCTCACGAGGAGCTTGGCTCCTGAAAATCAGCTTTGCTCCAAAGCGGGGTCTGACGGCTCTGGGGTGTGTTGGACCACGGTGCCTTAGGGTGGGAGGATTTTTATGCGGATTCTTGGCCATTTCCAAGGTTTTTCCTTGCCTGAGCAGAGCTGTGAGCAGCCTCAGTGGTGTGGGAGCTCTGTGTGGTGCCACAGAGCCAGCACAGGGGTCACGGTGCGAGGGGCACACGAGTGTGCTCTCCCTGCTCCCCCCACCCCGGGGGCGGGATGGGCTTTGAAGGCACTCCAAGCACATGGGAGTGAGTCTCTGCCCCAGCAACACAACCTCTAAATCACCTGCCTCGCTGAAGGAATGGAACCTCGGGGATTAATTGATGCTCTGGAGCAACATCCGCACCAGATGTCAACGGCCTGGGGGTTTCCAGGCGCTGTCTCGGCTGCTCTGTGAAGGAGGGAGGGGGTTGCACCCCTTGGAAAAGATGCTGCTGCTTCTGAAGCCCAGAGCTGGGGGGAAAGCTGGGTTTTTGCAGCGCTGGGGATTACTTGAAGCGTTTAATTGCTGCTGCCAGGCTCGCGCTGGGTGGCAGCGGCGTCACCCCGGCCCTGCTCTGCCCTTCGCAGGATGGCCCCGGAGGTGGTGATGTGTGAGACCATGAAGGACACTCCCTACGACTACAAGGCCGACATCTGGTCCCTGGGGATCACCCTGATCGAGATGGCCCAGATTGAGCCACCCCACCACGAGCTCAACCCCATGAGGGTCCTGCTGAC
>NW_008236924.1:5707764-5715515 GCF_000691975.1 Corvus brachyrhynchos | reverse complement strand
AATGGTGAGGGGGGGCTTGGGGCAGCACGGGGAGCAGCTCCCAGCTCACACACAGAGAAAAACCAGTCGTTTTTAGCAGTTTTGTTGAATTTGAGTAGGATTTTAGCTGTATTCCAGGCCCAGCTGTGTGCAAGGGGCTGGGGAGGCACTACTGGCTAAGTCTGGGTGCTCACACTGAACAGCACAGGGAGAGCTACTGCTCACCCCCAGCCCCTCCAAAACCAGGGGTGACTCCTTGGCTGTTCTCAAGACATCCCGTGGGTATGAAAGGCAGATTTTTCTCTAAAGGTGGAGATGGCCAAGAGCTCCAGAATTGCTTTCCCTGAAGTCTGGAAAGCCACTTCTGCATGTAAAAGGAACCGAGCCAGTTAATTTTTATAATTTATTTATTTATTTGTTTGTTTGTTTCATTCATTAATTAATTTACTTATAAATCATAAAACCTGCAGCAGCAAATCACTGGCAGAGCACTGGAGTCCCAGCATAGCCCCAGCAGAGCAGGGTGGGAATGCTGCCTCTGGAGTTGCTCAGAAGCCAGGAGTGACATCAGGGACACGCTCTGGAGCTCAGAGCTGCACTTTGCAGGCTGAGGGTGCCCTCCTATGGGGTTCCTGGTCCTTCACAGCCACCCTTTCCCACTGGGCCTGTGGGGATGGCTCCTTGTCCCCAAGCAGCTCCTGCTGTGTCCTCCCCGTCTCTGTCTTGGCCCTGGGGCACAGGGGCCAGGGTTCACCATCTGTTGCCATCACAGGTAAAAGCAAAACCTGGTCCCTGACCCGGCCCTGTGGATGATTCTCTTACAAATAATCGGAGTAACTGAGCACAGGGTTTTCCATGAGAGAAAAATGCTCTCTGTGGCCAGTTGCAAGCTGGGACAGAACCTGCTAAGGGATCAAGCTGACCCCTGTGCCATTTGAAGCCTTTCCTCTGCTGAATTTCTCACCACCACCTGTGTTTGAAGGTCCCTGGAGTTCAGAGACTTCCTGAAGAAGGCGCTGGACAAGAACCCGGAGACCCGGCCCAGTGCTACCCAGCTGCTGGAGGTAGGGACCAGCACCAGCCCCAGACTGGTTTCAGATTATTCTTTAGACAGTTCATGGCACTTTTCAGCCACTGAAACACTCTGGAAAAGATCAGCAGTGTTTTTCCCTTCGGAGCAAACTGCAGGGCCCCTGTGGACACCATCTGGGATAGAAACAGCTCCTGCTGCCTGAAGGCGCCCATGTGGCAGCCAGCTCGGGCTGTACCTGGTTAGCCCTGATTGAAATTCAACTCCTTTCCTCCTGTCCCTTCCCAAAATCACAGCAAAAGCCTGGGAGCTCCTGTTCCCTGCTGACTGCACGCCCTCATTGTGTGCTGGTGCACCCACCCCAGGGACTCCCCGGCCTTTTGCTGCAGCTCAGCACCAACACCCCGCTGTGAGCGCTGAGTGATTCCAGCCCCGTTCCAATTAAACCTTCCCCCAGGCTCTGTTTGCTCCCAGGGACCCTGCAGACTGCTCCTGGTGACATTTTGTGGGCAGATGTCCCCTTGTTTAAATGCTGCTGCTGCTTTTTTGGAGGGGGCTGCTGCCAGAAAGCAGCTTTGGGGAGCATCTGTGTGCAGAGTGTGCCCTTAACCTCAGCACCAGCGTCTCTCCTGGGAATTCCTCTGGGGTTTAATCCCGGTGACACTGGAAAGAACCACACCCTCAGGTCTTTGAAAGCCAAAAGTCGTCCTTGAGCTCACAAAGTGTGGTTTTGGCCACCTCACACAGTTCACTGTGCTCGGTTTTCAGCATCCCTTCGTCAGCAAGGTCACCAGCAACAGGGCCCTGCGGGAGCTGGTGGCTGAGGCCAAGGCTGAGGTGATGGAGGAGATCGAGGAGAGCCGGGATGAAGCAGAGGAGGATGATTCCTTGGAGTCTGCCTCGGTGAGCAGTTTCACCAGTGTGGCTGTGCTGGGGGAAAGAGCCTGGCAGCTTTTCCAGGCTCCAAAAGCTGTTCAGGACCACATCAGGTGGAGGGGAAGTGGTTGCTCAGCCAGGGAGGGGCTGGGTTTGGTGGCTGCCAAGGGCATGGAGAAACAATGGTGCTGGCGGGTGGCCCAGTGCCCGCTCGCAGGAGGGGCTGGTGAAAAGTGGCTAAAAATCAAAAGGAAAAGGGAAAAAAAAAAGGAAAATAAGCCCTGATGCAGGCTGGGGAAGCTGGAGTGGAAGCAAAGGGGACAGACTACCAGCCCAAGGAGGGAGCTGGGCAGATCTGCCCCTGAGCTTGGCTCTTGGAAGGGGACATCTCAGAGCTGCCTGGGGACATGTCTCGACCTCCCTGCTCTGTCACAAAGGGAAGTGGTTCATCCATAGTGGAGTTAGGCTTGGGAAAAGGAGTTTGGTGTGCAAATTCCTCAGCTGCCTCTTCAGCATGTGCAGGTTCTGGAGTTTTTCATAGCTCCCCTTCCTTCCACCCAGGATCCACAGTCCTTGGGGCCACAAACCTGGAGAAGCATGGAACTATCCCAGGGCAGATGTCCCAAAAGGGAAACTTCCTCCCGATAACTCTTTAGCTGTGGGTGACTTTGCTCTGAAGAAGGGCCTTGTAGCCCCTGCAGTTGTGTTGAGTGGTGGTGCCAAACCCAACATTTCCCTTCCCTGTGTTTGCAGCCCCCTGGGAAGCACAAGCGGGACCCCTCCGAGGCGAGCCAGCTGAGTTTTGACGGGGAGAAACCTCTGGACTCCTCCTTGCCCAGCGCTGTGAACGGCTCCGTGGGAACTGGCAAGGATGGCCAGAGTGGCAAAGTCTCGGATAAAGGGATGAGCAGTGACAATGGCAAACTGGAGAGCAACCACTCCACAAAACCCCTCACCAGCTCGGCCACCCAGGACAAGCCGGACATCATCCTGCAGCCTGGACATTTGGGTAACTCCACGGAGGAGAACAAGGAGCCCAGGCCGGGCAGGGAGGAGAGGAAGAGCCTTGGGGAGAGGAAGAGCCTTGGGGAGAGGAAGAGCATCGTGGAGCGACCAGAGAGTGTTCTCCTGGAGAACTTCAGCGAGGAGAAGCTGGCCAATGGAATCCTGGATCCCCCGGCGCCGTTCCCCGGCAGCCGCTCCAAAGGGGACTCGGATTCCGGCAGCACCTCGGCCTCCGAGAGCATGGACCTCACCATCTCCCTGTCTGCTGACCTGTCCCTCAGCAGGGAGAGCGGCTCCATCTCCCTCAAGGTGAGAGTGGTGCCAGAGGGTGCTGGAGGACACAGAGCAGGGAGGAACCCTTCCCTAGGGAAAGCTTTCCAGGGTTTGTTTGCCGTGTTGCCTGTCCTGGCTGGGCTCAGGCCAGCACAGCATTTACAGCTGGGTTGAGCTGTGCCAGGGGGACGTGGAATGTCCTCAAGTGAAGGAGAAGCTCTCGGTGGAGCTGCTGCAGGTTCTCGTGTCCTCTGCTGTCCCACACCACTGAAATCGAGGGGAAGTCTGATGTCTTGTGGCTATTTTGTGTGAAGTAACCACGCCACGAGCCTGACTTGTCCTTGCTCAAGTGTGAAGCCCCAAAAGTGACTTCTAAACCTTATCCATAGCCCATCACTCTGCTGCTCTTCTCTAGGACACCTGGCCCCAGGAAAAAGTTCATCTGGGCTTGTGCCTCTCTCAATTTTCCCAACCTGCCCTACATCTGGCCTGGTTTGTGTCAGCAGGGGCTGCACAAAGACCTCCCAGGCTTCCTGGCTTTTGCTGAAGCTTCCTGGAGGCTGGGAATGCTTGGGACCTGGAGCTGACCAGGTCAGCATGGCTTAGAGGAAGGGGCAGAATAACTGGAATGGTATTTGCTGAGCTCCAGGAGAAGAAATGTTGTGACTTGAGGGGGCAGGGGGATGCGTTGCACAAGATCTTTATCACATTGCCTGCATGAGTGAGAGCTTCCCGGCACAGAAACGTGCCCAAAAACCTTTCTTGGCAAAACTTTCCCCACCTCCTAGTGTGAGCTGGAGAGCCACCATCCCCCACAGGAGCTGCAATCCCTAATGATTGGAAATGTGGAATGTTCCCCTCCTCACGACCTTTCCCAGGACACCTGGTCTCCGTGAGGAGGAGGAGGAGGAGGAAAGCGATGCCACACACAGAATTGCTCTCTGAGTTGGTCCTTTAGAGGGGGAAAGGAGTTATTTGGGTTTTTCAGGGAGTAAGCCATATTAGATCATGGTGAGGAAGGGTCTTTGGCAGGTGGGTCTGGTTTCTTCAGGGTGGAAGTCCTGCAGCTCTGTGCTGTGGTGGCCAGGCTGGATCTCCAAATTCACTGACAGGTTGTGCTCCATGTGGATTATTAAAATTGCTCTGAGGGCTCCAGCTGTTGCAGCCCTGGGGAGCTGCTTCACGGGCTCCTCCTTTCCTCCCTGCCCACCCCAGGATTCCCAGATGCACAAGAAGACCCTGAAACGCACCCGCAAGTTCGTGGTGGATGGGGTGGAGGTGAGCGTCACCACCTCCAAGATCATCAGCGAGGACGAGAAGAAGGATGAAGAAATGAGGTTTCTCAGGCAAGTGGGGCACTGGGGTGGAGGGAGGGCAGGGCTTTCCTCTCTGTGAGCTAATCCAGGAGTGACCTGAAGTCCTCTTGTGCCCTGTCTTGCTCCCACTTGGACAGGGGAAGGAGGGATGCAGCTCAAGATGCAGCAAGAGTGTGACAAGGGGAGCTTTGCTGTGCCTGGCTCTGTCCTCTGGGGATGACTGAATGCGTCCCCAGGGCTGGGGATGCCTGGCTCAATGGAAATAAGCTCAGAAATCTTCTGGAGAGGCTCCTCTTCCTTTTGTTCTCGCATCCCCTCAGACTTCATTAACAGGAAGGCCAAGGGAGTCCTAAACTCCTGGAGCATCATTTAATATTCATGGGTGTTTCCTCCCTCCTCGATGACTCCTCTTGCAGCTTTCGAACCTCCCTGACTCACTCTCAGAACGAGGAGCTGCAGTTTCTAGCACTGAAATGAAAAGGCCCTTAAAATAATTAAAATACAAATTGTTTCATTTGATGCCCAGTACCAGGCTCCCTCGTGCTGCTCTTGGGGGACTCCCTGAGAGGATAATTTGTCCTAAACACTTTGTGTCCCTGTGGCTGCCTTATTCCTCGGCCCCAATATCAGATTTATGTGAAAGCTCATTAGCAGAGGTCATTTGCTGGTGAGCTGGATGAGGGGAGCGATGCAATGTCGTGATAGATGGGTCAGAATTTGGGAAAACTGCCCTTTCTGCCCCCCAGGAGTGAGTAAGAGTGGATGTGGAGCACAGGGGCTGGTGCAGAGCAGTCCAGAGCTTGGCTTGAGTTGGGATTTGAGGACCACTGAGTACTAACCCAGCTGGCAGAATGGGTATTTGGGGTGCTGGGGGACACCAGTGCCTGCAGAATCACTTTAAAAGCTTTGCCAGGGCTTGTTTGAGAAGCTGTGGATGCTGACGGGCCTTGCCTGTGGAAGCTGATGGTTTTCCAGCAGTTCCCAGAAGTAGCATCCTGCTTCCTGCAGTGTCCCAGCGCCCAGGAGCACATCAGGCAGCTGGGATCTCCCTCCTGCCTGTGCTCAAAGCCAGGGCAGGGTGCTGTGGGATGGAGGTGCTGCTTCCACTCGCTGCTGAGATGCTCTGCCTGTGGCTGTGACCATCTCTGCCCATCCCATCCCTCCGACCTTGCCTGACTCTGCATTCCTCTGTCCCCCTGCCCCTCTGCAGGCGCCAGGAGCTGCGGGAGCTGCGTCTCCTGCAGAAGGAGGAGCACAGGAACCAGGCCCAGCTGAACAGCAAGCACCAGCTGCAGCTGGAGCAGATGCTGCGGCGCTTCGAGCAGGAAATGATGGTACGAGGGCAGGGAAAACCCCTGGGAATCAGCTGGGAACCCAGCTCCTCACACAGGGGGGCTGCTCTCCGGGTTGTGACAACCTTGGGCATCACAGGACTGCTGAGGAACCCCTTTGGGATTTGAAGCATGGATGGAAGGTGGAGGTTTTGTGGGCATCAAGCCCCCTGCAGCTTGGGAAGCACGGGTAGCCTTTGCTTGGCAGGGTGTAACAGGGGGAGGGTTGTTCTGGACTTTTCTCTCTTTAATGGTCTTTTCTTTCATGTCTCTTCATGGCTACTGTGAGAAACAGTTTATAGTGCTGTTGTAATTCACAGGGAAAAAAACCCCTTTGAATGAGAAAGCAGCATGGCCTGAGTGTGACAGCAAGAAATCTGGCAAGGCTTTGAGTGTAAATTGAATAAACTGGGCTCACACACTTGGTCCCTCCACGGGCAGCTTCTGTGGAGGGAGAATAATTTGGAAGTTAATCAGAGAATGGTTTGGGTTGGAAGGGACCTTAAAGATCTTCTCCTTCCAGGGCACTGTTGGAGCAGAGAGCTTCAAACCGTGTGAGGTGTTGGTTGGAAGTTTCCCTCCTTTGTAAAGAGGCTCAATCCAAGCAGGAGCAACCCCTTTTTTTTCTCTTTTCCCTTTTCCTTTTTAACTTTTGGAAGGCAGTGAAGCAGAGAGGAGGCTGAGGCTGACCTGTTTCCTTTGTCGCCTTCCCGGCCAGGCAAAGAAGAAGTTCTATGACACGGAACTGGAGAACCTGGAGCGGCAGCAGAAGCAGCAGATCGAGAGGATGGAACAGGAGCACTCCCTGCGCCGGCGCGAGGAGGCCAAGCGCATCCGCCTGGAGCAGGAGCGGGACCACGCCAGGTTCCTGGAGCAGCTCAAGCAGATGAAGAAGGAGGTAAAAAAGGGGATAGGAGGGAGGGAAGCTGCTTCCCTGCAGCTCCTTCTTCCCAGGAGGCTTCGGCATTTCTCGTGGCAGAACTTGCGAGGACAGCAGTTGGTGTTTCATGGGGGAAACCCTTGCTTTTGGGTGATTCCTGAGCCGTTCAGTGGCACGAGGTGGGGTTGTTCCTCACCTACAGTCATCTGCAGAGAAAGCTCATTTCCCTTCCCACAGGTCAAGAACGAGGTCGAGAAGCTGCCACGGCAACAGCGCAAGGGGAACCTGAAGGCGAAGATGGACGACTTCACCCAGAAAAAACAAACCATGGTGAGGCTCAGGGCAGATCCCCCCGGTCCCAGGACTGGGAAGTGTGCAGTAGATGGAAGCATCCCTGCTGCTGGAGGGACTGGCAGGTTCTGACCCGCCAGCAGCTGCTTTCCAAGCTGCAGCAGGAGGAGGGCTCATGGTGACCCTGCTGGTTTTTTAACAGGAACAGGAGTTTTTGGCCAAGCAGAAGGAGGACCTGGAGCAGGCCATGAAGAACATCACTGCCCAGAACAAAAAAGAGATCTGCGACAAGGAGCGTGAGTGCCTCAACAAGAAGCAGCAGCTCATGAGAGGTGGGTGGCAAAGGCTGTGAGGGAGGGGAGGGAATGCTGTAACCATGGGTTTATCCAGCCCTGGCTCTTCCCACACAGCAGATGCTGTGACAGGGTTGCAAGCTGGCAGGATGGGATGTGGAAAAAACCAGCCTTGCCAGGTCCTGTCTAAATGTTTAGCAATAATAATACTTAGTGCTTTTATCTTCAAAGAGCTTTACAAATATGAACCAATTAGGCTTCATAATTGAAAGAAATCAGGCTCCAATATGGTTTGCAACCAATTTCTCTTGGAAAACAGGAGGTGAATGATCAGCCCCAACATCTGCTGCACTGTTTGTGTGCACAGAGGTCTCTTGAGCTCGGGACACTTTGTGTGACCAAGCTGAGAGGCCAGGGTGGGTTATCTCCTGCTCCTTCTCCTCCCCACAGACCGGGAAGCTTGCATCTGGGATCTGG
>NW_008236924.1:5698927-5707719 GCF_000691975.1 Corvus brachyrhynchos | reverse complement strand
AGAAACACCACCTTGTCAAGCAGCAGCTGAAGGACCAGTATTTCCTCCAGAGGCATGAGTTGCTCCGGAAGCACGAGAAGGTGAAGGCTTTGCACCTTCCCACCCTGGTGGGGGTCAGCAAAGTGTCCAGGTGTCCCTGGGGCTTTCCCTTCCGGGCTGTAAGGGGGGAAGGGTGGGCTGGGAGTTAAAGGGCTTGGTCATTATTGGTGAAAAAGGACCAGATTAAAGCTGGTGGCAAGAAGGCAATAAAGCTGCCTTGCTTTGTGTTGTGTGCATTTGATGTGCAAGAAGTTGGGAATTTTGGGGGGCTTTTCTGGAAATCTGCCACTGCCCAGGATTTAACATGGTTGGCTCCCAGAGCAGGGAGTGCAGACTGGCACTTCCAGCCCCTTCTTTCACAGCATGTTCAGTCCTTGCCACCCCCTCTTGTCCCTCCGGAGTGTCACCAGCCACTTCCACGCTAGTCCCAAATCTGCTCTCCAGCTCTCTCTGTTCTCTCCAGGACTCTGGAGAGGTGTCCCTGCTCCTCTGACCCCTGTCTGTCTGCAGGAAAGGGAGCAAATGCAGCGCTACAACCAGCGCATGCTGGAGCAGCTGAAGGTCCGGCAGCAGCAGGAGAGGGCCCGGCTGCCCAAAATCCAGCGCAGCGAGGGCAAGACACGCATGGCCATGTACAAGAAGAGCCTCCACATCCACTCCAGCGGCAGCGCTGCCGAGCAGAGGGAGAAGATCAAACAGGTCAGGGCCTGAAAAGGCACCAGGAATTGAGGCTTGGCTTGGTGGGAGAAGGGAATTTGGGAAAATGCGGATATTTCCAGATTTTAACCCACTGCTGGGTTAGAGGGCTCTGTTTTGTGGCATCACGCGTGGTTTTTCAGCGCTGTCTCCATCGTGGCTTGTCTTGGGAAGCATCCTTGGGGCTTTTCCTTCTTTCCTGTGTAATAATGGAAGCTGGGCTGGTCTCTCAGCCAGCCCCAGGGACCAGGGCAATGGTGCCTACACGGGCCCCTGCTTTTCTCTCCCCCAGTTTGCTCTGCAGGAGGAGAAGAGGCAGAAGGCAGAGCGGCTGCACCAGCAGCAGAAGCACGAGTCGCAGATGAAGGACATGCAGGCCCAGTGTGAGAGCAACACCAACGAGCTCCAGCATCTGCAGGTACTCATCCCTCATGGCTTGGTCTCCCAGAGCTGCCTGTGCAGGTCTCAGCCTCTTGAGAGGTGGCTGCAGAGGGCTGTCAATGAGTTGATGTCCCCTTGCTCTTGCCTTGAGAGGCTTTTGTTGCCGTGTCTAAACGTGGAGCTCAGGGCTCTGAATGTCTCTGGCCAAGACAAATCCTGTTTGATGCACAGTTCTAGCTGCTTGATGGGTGTTGTGTTTGCTGATGTGTTTTTAGAATGAGAAGTGTCACCTCCTGATCGAGCACGAAACCCAGAAGCTGAAGTCCCTGGATGAGAACCACAACCAGCACATGAAGGAGTGGCGAGACAAGCTGAGGCCACGGAAGAAGGTGGGGCCTGCTGAGTGTGATGTGAGCAGGGTGTCCTGGCTGGCTGGCAGGAGGGGACAGTGCCCATAGCTCCAGGACAACCTCAAACACAGCTCTTGTGTTGTTCTCTTTGCTTAAGGCCCTGGAGGATGAGCTGAACCAGAAGAAGCGTGAGCAGGAGATGTTCTTCAAGCTGAGCGAGGAGGCCGATGGACAGACGCCAGTGTCCCCAACCAAACACGCCAAGTTCGTCCCCTTCAGCTCCTCAGAGAGCTTGTAATGCCTGGCAGGCCACCAGCTGGTACTGGCTGTGTCCTCCTGGGCTGCAGGGGGGTGACTTGGACTTGGAAGATCCTCTCAGCAGCCCCTTCTTACCACAGCACCCTCCTGTCCCCTCGCTCTGCCTGGGATAAACGTGGCCTCTGTGCTGAGGGAATGCTGACTGGAAGCTGGGGTGGCTTTCCCAGGAGCTCCAGGCTGGGAATGGGGGCAGGGCCCTCTCTGGATCGTACTTGCACTGTTGGCTGGATGCCTCCCTCCCGGCTGAGCCTGGTGCTCACTGGGTTTGTCAGCTCAGACTGGAGCAGTGACCACTGTGATCAGGAGGAACAGCCCCTCAGGGCAGGGCTGTCACCCCCTCTCTCCACCCTGGCTGCTCCTGTCCCAGTCCTTTGTAAGGCCTGGCCTGGGGCAGAGCAGCTTTGGCATCGTCTTAAACTCACCTTGGCCTTGAGGCCCCCAACACTTGCTTACTCCTCTCCACAGGGCCCTTTTTTGCCACAGAGAGACGGTGATTTGGGGGTTTTTGCCTAGGGAGGGCTGGGTTTTTTCTTTCCCCCTCCTCCCCACACAGACTATGCAGAAAAGGAGTCGATGTCCTCCCAAAGATGCTTCTGCTGTTCCTTTGCCGTGACCACAGCCCCTCTGGCACTGAGCTAACACTGTGTTAGCAGGATTCTGGGGTGATTCAAGTGTCCAGCTGGCTGCAGGCTCTGGTCCTTGAGGAAGTGTAAGTGCAGGTGCAGAGGGAAGGTTGGGGACGGCGCTCGGTCCCGCGGTGACACGGTGAAGGGTCTGTCACTGTCATGTGCCTTCGGGATGAGTGGAGGGTGAAGGGTGTTCGTGCCAGAGCTCTCAGGATCACACAGGTGCTTGAGACTGGTTTTTAAGTCCTTTCTGTGTGGGGCTGTGTGGCTCAGCCAGCCTGGCCAGCGGGTTACGGCTGCAGGGCATCGGTTGGGAGGAGTAAAGGAGCGGCAAAACAAGGGAAGAGATGCAAAGGGAAGAGATGCAAAGGGGACATCTCTTTGTCCACTGATGGCTCATCTCCTTGTGATGTGCCACAGCTTTTTGGATGGTTCTCCAGGCCGGGAGTCGTGGACAGAGTGGCAGAGCAGGTCCTCTGTCCTTTCTGTCCCGTCCTCCTGCACAAGGCAGGGCTTGGCTGAGCTGCTGGGTGGGACTCGGAGCACAGAGCTGGGGAGGGGGTCAGGGACCTCACTGGCAGCACCTTCCTCTTTACACAACCCAAAGGTGTAAGGCAGCACTTAGGTTTTCCTCTGGACAACATTGTTTGTTCTAGGCCTGTTTCTCAAGCAAGAAAAAAATATTTCTGCTTAAAAAAAAAAAAAAAAAGATAAGAAAAAGTTGTTATTTTCAAGTCTCCTCTGTTGATATACTGGCATTTCAGAGAAAGGTGGGATGTGATGTGCCTCACTTCTAGGTACTGGGCTGGAGGAGGCAGCCCCCAGGTCTTTAACTCTGTACCTGGGGTGGGCATTTCCTACCCATTTAGAGCTCCTGATCCATATTTATAAGCTTCCTGCAAGCTAGCAAGGCTCTGTCTCTTTGGGCCAGTCCAGGTTTCCTCTGATTTCACAGCAGTGATGTCTCTGTTAATGAGCATAGGAGGGGTTCCTGCCCCATCTCCAAAGTGTGCATTGTGCCTTTGAGATGTGGTAATGCCAGGTTGGGAACTGATGTAAGGTTGATGAATGCAAAGGGATGTGCCTAAATGGGACAAGGGGCTGATTGGGGACTTTTAATCACGTTAGGAATGTGTTACAACAGCCCCAGTGGTTCTGATCCTGGTCCTGTTGGGGTCAGGCTGGAGCTGTTCTACGAAATTGTGTCACAGGAATCAGAGCCCAGTGCCTGTCCCTGAAGGGGCCTGCGGAAGCTGTCCTGCAGCACTCTGTCACCACATTCCTCCTTCAGCTGAAGGGCAGTGCTGCCTCTGGTGCCTTCTCCACCAGCCCAGGGAGCATGGTCCCTCTCTGGACATCCTGCAGCCATGAGGAGGAGCTGTTTCTGGGGGCTCTCAAAGCTGATGCAATGCCCCCGTGGTAAATCAGTTGTCCCTTCCTCCAGTCCAGCTGATTTTCATCTTGGAGAGGGCAACACAGCCTTGCTGACAGAGGTAGGAATGGTTCTGTCCACTCCTTTTCCTATTTAGTGTTCCCTCCCTGGGTGTGCCAGGGCTCCAGGACCGTGTCCCTCTCCTAGAAGGGGAGCACATCATCTGATTGTCACGTTTACAGTGTGGTTATCATTTTCCCTCCTTTCAAAAGAGGATGTTTTTGTTGTTCCCTGATCAGAAGGAACCATGATTAAACCCAGCTTGCTTTTTTTGGGGGGGACACCATTTTAAAACATGTGGCTTTGAATAAAAAGGGGTTTTTTTTTAATATTTTGTAAAATATCTCCAGTGGGGCTACCACTCTGATGTAAAGACCTCTCTAATAAAGTAACACTCGGAAACCTGGGCATGGGTCTGATTTTGTGCCTGGTTGCCAGCTGTGCCCTCAGATCAGCTTTGCTTTTGGTCTGGATTCTACTGATTTAGGGAAACTGCTGGCATTTGACCTTTGCGAGGCTGAACCTCCAGTTCTTTAAAACTGAGCTGGAGCCTCTCCTGCTGCTCAGGGGCAGGGATAGGCTGCAATTCTGGTGGAGCTGAAAGCGAAGCAGCCGCTCCCTGGATGGCTTCAGTGCGTGTTCCGATGGTGCTGGGCTGACCCTGCTTGGTGAGGAGTGAGTATTGCACCCTGAGTGCAAAGCATGTCTGCCTTGTTCTTCCTTTTGAATCAGCTGGCCTGGCTTGAACAGGAATCTCAGGCAAAAGCCGCAGTTCCCGTGTTTCTGTGGGACAAAGAGGTCCTAGGGATGCCTCCCTGTCTCCTCGCACGCTCTCCTCTGCTCGGGAGAGCTTGGGGTGTGTTGTAGGACCAGGATGCAAATCATGTTTTGCCCTGTCAGTGCAGGGGGAGATCTCTGCCTCCTCCCTTGGGCTGCTCACAAAAGCTCCCACCACCTCTGTAACCCACCACGGAGCCCACGTGGCCTTTGTTCCCTGCTCAGAGCTTTTCACCTGCCGCTCTCATGGATTTCTCTCAAGGATGCACCACATTAAATTCGGGCAGCTTTGACACGAGCCCATGGAGCTGGTGTGGGTTTGCCCTGATTTTTGGAAGGTTGTGCCAGAAGCTGCCAATTTAACCGTGGATTTCAGGCAGGAAGTGACCTTCCTGGCAGTGTCCACTCCAGGGAAAAGTGCAGGATGTGAGTTCAGGTGAGGTGCTGAAAAGGAGATGGAATTGGGACTGGAAATTGTTGGTGGTGAGGTTTTAAATGAGCAGAGAGAGAAGGATGAGCAAAGCCTGAGGGTTCCTGTCTCCTTGCTCCACAAGACAGTAAGGAATGGAGTAGCTGAGGACATGTAATTAATCATTTTGTTTGTGTGTACTGGGACTGCACTGGTCTCACTCCGTGTATCCCAGTGAAGCAGGAGATCTGGGAATATTTAACTTCATCTGCATGTCCTTGGCAGTGCCTGAGGGGAGCTTCAACCATGAAGATTCAACATACATTTATAAATACTGTATATTCCAGAAATAACTGCTAACTCCCATTTTGTCCCGGTGCTGTGCTGAAAACAGAGCAAAAGTAAAAATCTTTCCTAATTTTTAAAAACAGACCTGACAGCCCTGAGGAGTTCCTGGTGCTGCAGCAGCTGCAGCATTCCCTGTGGCTCATGTCCTGTCACATCTGGGCTCCAAACTCCTCTGGGCTGCCCAAGGGCTTTTGCAGTTCGGGCTGATGGAGCTCTCTGGGGAAAACAAAAGCAGGGCAGGCAGGGAGAGTCTTGGGGCTTGTGCCTGAGTGCTTTCCTCCCATGGCTGCATCTGTGCTCCCTTTGTCTCTGCAGGAGTCCTTGAAAATCACCCACACCCTCTGAAGCCAAACGCTGCTGTGCTCCTGCTGCCCTGGCCCTGCTTTATTCTCCTGATGCCAAATCTCCATGGCTTGAGCAATCCGAGCCTCCCCGGAGGTGCTGGCCCTGCCTTGCTGTGGTGGTTGTTGTTGCTCCTCTCCTGGCCGGCATGGGGCTGGGTTTCGGGGGCACACTGCCCTGGCAGCCCATCCTGGGCTGCTCTGGACCCGATTCCCAGGCTGGCAGGGGCTGGACGTTTGCTGCTCTTCCTCTCGCTCACTAGATGGCACAACCCTGGAGCTCCTGAAAGGCTCTCTCGCTCTTCTCCCTGGGTTTTCACTCTCTGTGGCACCCCCTCCACCAGATCTCTGCTTCTCCTCGGGGTTTCAGGACTTTTCTTGCATTGTCCTCAGGGCTGAGCATGTGCCCTGCATGGGTTCTGTTCTCCCTGGGCAGGCTGGGTGCTGCCTGCTGCCAGCCTGGCTGTGATGGGTGGCACCTAAACCCCGCAATTCAGGGGTCACAGCAGTGGAAAATCATCCCTGGTGGCAGCTGGGAATCAGTGACATCCACCCCTGGTGTGGTCCCAGCTCTGCTGTGCTGGGCTTCAGCTGCAGGGATTTGTCCCCTGTAGGGGTAGGAGCAGAATTTTTGACTGATCTTTGTGAGGTGGCTCAGGGAAGATGGATGCATTTGTTCAGTACACAGGGAGGACCAGGACATTCAGTCACCTGGCACAACCTCCCAGTTCTAAAGCTGAGAAGTGAGCAGCAGCAGCGGGCTCTCCATGCCAGGACGACTGCAGACAGCATTCCCTCTGCAGCTCAGGGCTGATGGTGGGGCACTGCTTTCTCTTTCCATTCCCTCCCTCACACCAGGCAGACCTCAGGGACTGCCCAGCTGTGCCCAAACAGCTGCAGTCCACTTAGAGCCGTGCAGAAACCCGTTTGTACACCCGAGCTGAGGGGTGGCTTCTCAGAAGTCATTTGCTCTCTTGCTTTAAATCGCTCAGCTGATCCTGACAGACACGGGGGAGAGCGCACGTTCCTGACTCTTGTATCGGTCGTGACCTCTCCTGTGTAGTTATTTTATTATAGTTATGTTATTTTATTTTGCTTCATGAAGCTTCAGCCTCTGGTTAGGGCAGCAGGGGATGACGTGTTAATCCTGAAACTCCCCTCAGTTGCACCTGTACCACCCAACCTTATCATGGGATGTGCTGCTGTCCTGCACAGCATCCCCAGGGGTGTGGGCCGGGGACAGGACTCCCAGGTCACTCACAAGCCCCTCATTTGGACTCCTTTAGTAAATCCTTGACAGATTCCTTGATAAATGACCAAGGCACAGCAAGGCCCAAGGCAGGCTCTGCCTCTCCACAGTCGCTTCCCAGAGTTTCTCCCTGGGGAGGTGATGTGGGCAGCATGCAGAGCCACTCTCCTCTCAACAGCCCTCATTAGACTCGTTAATTAAACACAGGAGCCATTTTGCAGCCTGAGCTGTGATTCTCTCCAAGCCCTGCTTGTTCCTGGGTGCTCATTAGCTGCCAGCCAGTGCCTGGTGCTGCCGGGGGCCAGGAGTGATGGAATCGCTTCAGCAGCTCAGGGGGGAAGGCCATGCTGATGCTGAACTGCTTCTCTACCTTAATTTTTCTTTTCAGCATGCGAAGACCAGAAATTGTTTTATTCCTCTCTTAATCTGCTTTCTCTGTTGCTCCACATCTCAGTGTACACTCCCTCTCTTAGCAGCAGCTTTGGATGTTTTCCTCACCATCCTTTGGAGGATTTGTGCATCTTTTGGGGCTTTTGAAAACAGTAAAACTCCTTCTGCTCCAGCTTGGGCACTCCACACAACATCAGGAGCTGCAGTTCCAGGTGCTGGTGCTATCCCAGGCTCTTGATGAGCACTTCCAGGTCCAGCCCCAGCATCCCACATGAAGGTCAGAATGACAGAAGGGAGGGAGGATTCCACAGGTCGTCTCCATGTCCTCCACGTCTGGCCGAGGAGCGATGACTGGGGCAGGGGTGCGGGTGATGTACAGCTGGTCCACAAGTAACCCAGCGCTGTGTCTGCACCCCAGCAGGCAGCAGGGAGGTCACCATGGCCTGATGCCCCCTTCAGACAACCCAGCAACCTTCCTGCAGCCACCTCTGCAGGGGCACTGTGGTCTGGGGCTTGGCTGAGGGGGAGGAGGATGAAGACGAGCCCTTGGGGAGGGGCAGTAAAGCACTGGCAACCTGCCTGCACCTCCTTTAATTCTCTGGGGTGGCTGTAGCAAAGTTAATAGTATTAAAAAGAGCCACATTTAAGGAGCCGCTAAGGAGTGAGATGAGTTGTTTATGATTAAATTAAATTCATATGAAAACTAATGACCTGCCAGTGTAAGCCTTGAGTAACTTTATAATGTAATTAAAAGCCCAACGGGGGAAGAGAGCTGTGGTTATGCCACGTGTTGAGGAGCTGCTGGGAAGACGGAGGCCACGGGTAAGTGCTGATGTAGAGAAGTGCCTGGTCACTGCCCCGGCTCCTCTGCTGGCACAAGGGCACAGCTGGACACGGAATGTGGCAGAGGAGGGAGTGCCAGGAGCAGAGGTGGGTGTGGTTGGTCAGCTCCTGGCTCACAGGGATAGAATCATGGACTGGTTTGGGTTGGAAGGGACCTTAAAAATCATCCCGTTCCATGGGCAGGGACACCTCCTGCTATCTCAGGTTGCTCCAAGCCCCGTCCAACCTGGCCGCGGACACTTCCAGGGATGGAACTTCCCTGGACAACCTGTGCTAGTGCCTCACCGTGCTCACGGTAGAGAATTCCTTCCTGATATCCAATCTTAATCTACTCTCAGTTCGGAGCCATTCCCCCTTCCTGTCGCTACACGCCCTTGTACACAGTCTCTCCACGCAGGTATGCGACTTGTCCTGACCAAGACAGACCTTTCCCTGCTCATCCCCTGCATCCTTTAGGGACGCGGCTGCTGGCGGCCAACCCACGGCCGCCTTGGGGCTCTTGTGGCGGGACAAGAGCGGGGTGCAGAACCAACACGAGGTAGCGGAGCGCAAGCGGGGCAAGCCGGGACCCCTCCCCGGGAGGGACCGGGAGG
>NW_008236924.1:5688016-5698362 GCF_000691975.1 Corvus brachyrhynchos | reverse complement strand
ACCACCCGGCTCTTGCTTTCTGCTCCCTGGGTAGTGCTCGGTCCCTAGGAAGGATCCCTCGTGTCCCCTCCCTCCTGCCCAGCGCCTTCCTGCGTGCTCCGGGGCATCTTCCAAACTGTTGTGGGTTTGGCTATTTTTTTTTTTTTATGATTTAAACTTTGGTGTGTTTCCAGGCACCCGTGGAGAGCTTGTGGGTGGATCTTGGTAACAGCCGTAAAACAAAGACCAAAATGTTCTTCCCTCCCGTTTTGCCTTAGACCAGGGTGACCCAGTGACACACTGTTCGTGGCACATTTGGGTTGTGCGGATTTGGTGTTTGCTCTGCCTGGAGTCTGTTGTCAGAAGAGCCAGGCTTTCAGAGCTCTTGGGAGATCAAGGGCTTCTCCAGGTCCCCTCGGCTGGCCTGTGGCATTGAGCAACAATTGGAGGAAAGCCGAGGGCAGCCAGCTCCAGGAGGGGAGGGCAGAGGGGTCTCTCCTTACATCAGGGATGCGGCGTGGCTGCTGCCACCCACCTCCTTATCACCCCTTCTTCCTGCTGCCCTGGCCTGGAGCTTTATCAGCCCTGGCTGAGCCTGGCGCCGGCTCCAGATGTGCCCTTTTCCTGCCGTGTCCATCCCGGCCTTACTCATCGCGGCTGTGCCGTGCCCCCCGCTCCGGAGCAGCGCGTACGTGCGGAGCTTTGTGCGCTGCTGTTTGTCTTGGCGGATCCGGGGCTTCGCCGTCAGGTCCCGTAACGAGGCCGGGCTGGGATGGTCTGTGGCAGCTCCTCTGCTCTCGCTTCGGCCCCTCCTGTGCGCCTCAGCAGCGGTGTCCCCACGGCTGGGCCACGCACCCCGAGTGCCGCACACGACCTGCTTTGTGCGCTGTCCCTGCTCGCCCTCCGCCCGTCATGGAGAAGTCGGGTGGAGTTGGGCATAGCACAAATAATCCCTGTGAGGCTGGAAAACTGGGACAGCGATGTTTTCTGAGCAGAGAGCTGGATGGCGGGGCCATGGGTGGGGACACCGGAGCTCCGGGAGCGGTGGGAGAAGGCGGCTGCTCACGGTCCGTGACAGCTGTGCAGCCCGGCCGTTCGGCCTCCTCAGCGGATCCCTCTGCCTCCAGCCTTTCCCTGGACTTGTCTTGGACCGAATTCCAGCAGCGGGAGCCAGCGTGGCTCGCAGAGGGCTGAGCCCAGGGAGGGGCCGGCAGCCTGCAGGCAGCTGCATCCCCCGAGCAGCGCTGGAGTGATGGGAGCGCTCGCCTTGCTGGAGGAATCAATAGAACCAGGCAGATTCACAAAGCCAGTTAATTATATGAAACCAAAACCTTTTTTTTTTTTTCCCCCCTTCCTCCTCCTGCGAAGAGAGAGAGAGGCAGCAAATCATGGCTGAATCATCTGTAGGCAGCGGCTGGTGGCACAGTGTGAATCCGAGGCCACCACCAAGTGTCCATGTAAAACCTTTGCCCTCTGCCTTCTTCCTGTGAGCACAGATGTGCTCTGCTCTGTCCCTGAGGCAGCTCTCCTGTCCCTGGGGAGGCTGGAGGAGCACGCTGGCTTTTCCTCCTGTTGCTCCTGTGGTGACCTGCCCTGCTCAGGCTCCTCTGCATCAGGTGGAGGCTTCTCTTTGCTGGACAAAGGTGCGCTTGTGTCGCTCGTGTGAGGCCACAGAACAAAGTTATGAATTCCACTTTCCCAGAAAAGTGAGATCGAGCCAGTGTTTCAACGTCCTTGTTGCACCTGCAGTGGGGAGAGCTGGCTCTATTCAGGCTGCTGTGGTTTGCCTTTCACCTGGGTAATTGATACAAAAAGAATTGCATTGCCTGAGACAAAAAGCTGTTTTTTTGCAGCTCTGCTATGAAGCAGGAGGCACAATATTTCCCCAAACGGCAGGGCAAGGACCCAGCAAGGTGCTGGGCAGGATTTGGGTAGCTGGCTACAGGTGCTGAGCTGGGGTTCAGCTGGGGACCCAAGCACAGCCTTGTGCCCTCTAACTCCACTTGTGTTTTAAAGCTTTTTTTCATGGGCATTACCCGAGGCAGTGAGAAATCCTTGTGCAGGTGTTTGTTGCAGGATGCTCTGGCTCTTTGCAGCCCATTATCCAAGGAAAAAGGCGACTCCATCCTTCAGGCAGTGGCTGAGGTAATGTTTTCAGTAAAGTTTCCCATCCAATCCTGTGTGAAGTGATCACAGTTCAGGGATGCTGCCAGCGCGGCCTCCGGGGCCATCCTGCAAATCTGAGAAGGCAAAGTCCAAGAGTAAAGTTTAAAAATAATCATTGTGAGAGACAGAGTAGCAGACTGTCATTTCTCTGGTCTGGCCAAGTCTCTGATAAATGAATGTTTATTCAGAAAAGACCCAAAACAAAGCCATAGTTGACACAGACTGGATTTTCCTTTAAAGGACTTCACGCGGGACCTTTTTATAGTGTTGTGTTTGTTATTCTCGAGTAGAAGCCCTAAAATAAAGCTTTTTCCTACTAAATCCAGATTTGGGTGGTTTTCTTTCCCTTGGGCAAGCTTCAGGATATTTTGTTCTGATACAGCTGCAATGTGTGTGTTTGTATGTGTTAATAGCAATGCCTTTGAATCCCGTCTACATTTCTGCCTACCAGGAACATTTCCATGGTCACACAGGTTTAAATAGTTGTTCTGGAGCACCATCCAAAATCCAACATATCCATTCAGTAGGAAAGAGAGAGCAGCATGCTGTTTGGGTGGGTTCATTTATTGGGAAAGCTGGGTTATGTTCTCACTCCCAGCCTCCATGTATCCATGAAAAGGGGAAATTTAAAAGAAGTGTGCAGCATTTATTTTGCAAGCCCAGTGAACAAGATGGCAAAACTTCCAACAAGGTGAAGACCTCATTTGTGGCAGCTTCGTTGTGAAAGTAATTAACAGTGTGTGGTGGAATCTGGTTGATGGAATCTACAGGTATTTTAAAACAAATTTGAGGAGAACCACATTCAAAAAGTGAAGGTGTTACATTTTTGATGTGGAATCTGTGCTGTGATGGGAGGTTAGGGTTAGGGTTTTCTGTTCCTTGTCACGGTGGGGCCGTTTGTGGTTTCATTCCTCATCCAGCCCAGCCCCATTTCTTATCTGGAACCGATTATGGAGTGTTTGAATGACAAGAGGACAGAGCTGCCAATCTACAGCCTCAGTAGTTCCTTGGTGCCTTATATTTGTAGAGCTGAAGGTGTTTCTGAGGAACTCGTGCCCCATGGGCTGTGTTTTGTGGTGCCCTGGTTGCCCAGCTGGAGCAGAGCTCGGTGGGCACCTGGCACGGTGTCACCTGGTACAGCTGAGTTATTCCCCTGGATTTTCGGTGTTATTTCTGCCCTTCTGAATCATTCTGGCTTCAAAGGGGCACCAGGGGATGACTCCCCCTGTGCTGTCTCCACGGGAAGGGTGACCATGCCCTTGGTATGGTGGGAATGTCCTGTGGGCAGCCGGAGGAGCTGAATGAGGCAGGAGGAGGTTGGCATGAGTAGTGTGAAATCCATGCAGTGTCGTGTCCCCAGATAACCAAACTAGGAATGAAAGAGAGCCAGGGGGAAGCTGCAGTCTGACTCTTGGTGGCCTCTAAAGGTTTGAGGGCTTTCTCAGCATCCTTAGTGGTGTTTTGCTGCTGTATCCTGTGGTTGTGCCTTGCCTCATCCCGTTTCCTGTCAGCTGCATGATGCTGTCCCAGCGAGGCAGGCCACAGGCAGGGAGTGTGGTAGGAATTTTGCCCTGTCCTCGTGCCTGGCCCTGCTCTTCTCCCCAGAGCTCACCAGTCTTTTCTCCTCACCTCGGCAGAGTTGGGGTTTAATGGAGCACTCTTAGCTTTGTGGATGAAAACCAGCACTCCAACTCAAATTCTCCTTTGTTTTTCTTCCCCAGTCACGTTACTCAAGGCTGTTGAAAATCTTGAATGTGGAAGGGCCAAATCCTGCCTGGCCCATGTCTGCTGAGGTGGGAGCAGCTCCGTGTGGGAAGCTGATGCTCACACTTGATTCCAGCAGTGAGCCTCAGCACTGGGGCCATCCCTGGCCTCTGCCTGCCCCCAGCTCTCTGACCTTGCTCCCCCGCAGCTCAGCTTTGGAGGGTATCTCTGTCTTCCGGCTGTTTCATGCCGCAGTGGGAAATAGGAAACAGAAGAATCCATACGTGTGACCTTCGCTGTGACCGGGGGCAGGTGCTTTTGTTGTGACTGAGGGGTCTGAGCCGGCCCTGCTGGGTTGTCCTTGGGGTCCCTGCCTTTGGCACAGCCTTGTGTGTGTGCCCTTTCCATCCCAGCAGTGCTGGCGGTGTGCTCAGGCCGTGCTGTGCCCGGTCAGGCTGTACAGCAGTGGGTGGGAAGAGGGTACAAATCAAAGGGATCAACTGGAGCGAGGGGAGGCGGCTGCTTTGCAGTCCTGGGTCAGGCTGGTTTGGGTGGTGGTGAAGGTTTGCCTGCCCTGGTGCTGCTCCATCCCAGTCACCCAGCCCCCTGCAGCTCTGCCTTGCTGCTTCTGCCTCCCCTTTGCCACAGGGCCCGTGGCAGCATCCCTGGTGCCCGGTAGCTGCAGTGCCTTCTCCGTGCCTTCCCCAGGGCGGGCTCAGCCAGCATCACCCTTCTCCCAGTTCCCCAGCCACAAAGCAGCAGTGAGGGGCTCACAAGCTGTCTGCTCGCTGAGCTGGGGGCTGGCTCTCCCTCTCCTGCTCCAAGCTTTGGCATCCCATGGCACGGGAGCCCCCATCTCCCCTCCCCAGCCCTGCAGCCTGCGGCAGCGAAGGCTGATGGAGAGGGGCCAAGCACAGCAGCGTGGTGCCAAGAACTTTCTTTGTTTCCAGCCACCTCCCTCCTTTTTTTTTTTTTTTCTTTTCCTCTTACAATTTCCCACTCCCTTTTCTATATTAAACCCGCTCTGGCCTGGCTGGATTGCTCAGCTCCTTTGCTTTCTCTGCCCCTTTGGGTTTCTCGTGCAGTGGGCAAAGGGAGGGTGAGGCTCTCACATCTCCCCTCGTTTCAGGGTCGGGGTATCGTGGGTGATATCAAAAGCCTGATGCTTTTGACTGACGCTTTTTCCCTTTGCTGGTGAAAGATGCTTTAAATATGTGGAGTTTTCCACAGAGAGGTTTATTGTGCAGAGTCTCCCTGGACCCGAGACCACACAGGCTCCAAGCCTTTGGAAACAGCTCTGCAGACAGCTCTGCCCCCGCTGGAGGCTGTTATGTCTGGAGCTGCTGCAGGAGCTCTGCTGGAGGCTGGGGACCTTCTCTGGTGTCCCTGCATTCCCGTGGAGGTGTCTTTGCAAGTGACCGTGGCATTTCTTTCCACCCTGCCCATGTCTGTGCGCAGGAGCTCTGGGCACAGGGATGCCAGGGAAGCGCCAGGATCGCTGCAGAGCCCCCAGGGAAGGCTGTGCTGTGCCGGGAGAGCCGCCCTTGGCATGGCTGAGCTGCTCCTGGGCTCCGCCTGGCAGAGCTGGATGGTGCTGAGCTTGGGGTGGCCTTGCTGCCTGGTTCAGCTGGGTGCCAGGCAGAGTTCTCAGGCAGCTGCCATCTCTTTGTGGGCTTTCTGTGTGTGTCCCCCAGCCAGGATGCCGTGCAAATAAATCTCCGTGCAAAACTTTGGGACACTCCTGTAGGAGGAGAGAAGCTGAAGCTGCAGCTCTAGGTTTTCCTCACCTTCACTCTGCCTTTTTCCTGCTCCCATTTAAGCAGCCCAGGCTGCTTCCCAGCTTGTCCTGGTGTGTTTATGCAAGGAGTCCAGAAGTGATTCTTCTGCGAGGTCACACGGCCTCGTGTTTAAGAACGGGAAACTGGTTCTGTTGTTTTATTTTTTTTTCCAGTATCTGTTCTTAATTTCCTTGCCTCAAGTCAGCAGTTTGAATCAGCTCCTCTCCCTCCCCATGCTGTTGTGTGGGACTTTGTGCCTTTTCGGGAAGAGCAAGACCAAGGATTTGGGAATGGCTCTGGAGCCCTGGCTCCCTTTGAGCAGTGGAAGTCGCCAGGAGCCACTGCTGTGTGCAGCACCAGGGCTCTCCAGCAGCCCCTGGAAAAACCCTTTTGGTGGCTGACTGCTCCCAGGGCTTGCTGCTTCATTTCTTCAAGAGGAAAAGAAAGAGAAAAAGATGAAATCTCTGGCTGCCCTTTTCGCACTGGCTTCTCATCCCCTCTGTCCCCGTGACTCCCATGGCTCTGGATGTGTCTGAGCTGGCTCCTGAAGCCTCCCAGGAGTTCCCGTCCTGCCTGGGCTGCCCTCCTGCCCAGGAGGGATGTCCTGGATCTCCCCGTGGCTCTCTCCTGCCATGAGCTGCCAGCGTGTTCCCCCCGGGAGCTCCCCCTGACAGCTCTGTCACGGTTGGCCAGGTGCCGTTCGCATTTCGTGTAGCAAACTGTCGTTTTTCTGACACTTCCCATCCAAAGGTTTTCAGCCCCATTTCCCACTGGCCCCTTCTCCCTCTGAGAGAGCTGCTGGGGAGGGGACAGCAGTGACAGATGCTGGGAGATGATGGAGGGGACCAAGCTTGTGGTGCCCACTGGGAAGGCGCCCCGGGGATCCCCAGGGACTCTTTCCACATTTTATTTCCATTTAGGGCATTTAGTGTGACTGGGGAGAACCTTGAGCAGTGGTTGGTGGTCCTGATGTCACACTTCTCAAGTGGTCATTTTTAAGTAGTTGGTTTGTGACCATTTCCTTGTAACATAGGGAGTTTGGGAATCCCAAGGAGTCTGGGAGCCCAATCCCAGTGGAGTCTGTTGTATTCGGCCTTGTGCATCTGCAAGTTTCCATTTTCTGTGAAGGATCTGTTCCATTTCTGCCCTCCAAGGGACGGGAGCATGGAGAGGGTTTGGTGGTCATGAGAAAGGCTCCTCTGACCTGGCATGAAACAAGATCCACCTGCACCTCAAAAATTGTCCCTGTGGCTTCTGTACCTCCCAGGACTGGAGGCTCTCAGGGCTGGGAGAAGGGTCAGGTGTCCTTTCCAGAGGGAGGGAGGAAGGGGAGCCACCATTCCTGGCTCTCACCGACTCAGCTCCTTCCCTTCCCTGCTGCAGACCGCACAGCTGGCCCGGGGAGGGCTGTAGATATTTGGATATTTGGGATTTGGACAGCTCGGCTGTTGATTTTGGCCAGGGGCCTTGAGCCCCCTGCCTGGATCCGGCCACCCCTCCCTGCCATCCCCTCGGCTCCCCCATCCCTCAGGAATCCCTGGAGCAGGATCCAAGTGCCAGTCGCCATCCCTGTGGGGGCACACCCCAGAGCTGTGCCAGCTGCAGCCCGGGGAGATCCCCTCTCCACGGAAAAGCGCTGTGGTGGTTTCTCCGTGCGATGTCTCTGAAGGGCCGTGGAGGTCAGAGCTGGAGAAGACCCGTGCAATAACTGCTTCCACATGTCCTCACCCCCACACGGGCTGGGAAAAAGCCTCTCCTCGGAGCAGCCTCTGCAGGGCAGGGGGCTGAGGGGGCAGCCGATGGGGTGGCTCCTACTGGGAAAAAATTTGGGCTATTGAGGTAGCTGCTTCGTGGTGGCTGCTCCTGGCAGGACACGGTGCAGTGCCAGGCCAGGAGGGGAAACTTCGGACCAAGTGCAATGGCTTTAAAGCTGTCTTGATCGCTGGAAGTTGGATCATTCCAAAAGCACCTGAGGAAGGGATTTGTGGGTCTGTAGGAGCTTGGTGCCTCATGTCCAGTCCCTCTGGAAGCCCTCGCTGGGTGGCTGAGGGCACTGTTCATCCCTTTCCAAACCTGCACCGTCGTTGTTGGGTGAGGAGAGCACCAGAGTTGTATTTTCCAGTGGGTGTTTTATTCCTGGGCCAGCAGGGGACTGGATCAGGTAGTGGCAGAGACCAAGATCTGGTGGGGTGGGGCTGTTGGAAGGACGAGGAATATCCACAAGCAGAGAGGAAGTTGGCTTTCCCCAGGTTTTATGGATACTGAGGAGCTCCCGTTCCCGTGGGCTTCCCCATCTTCTCTGCCTTCCATAAGTCGGTTGAGGAGATAACCCTGGAGACCTCTCTGCTGCTGGAAAGGGCTGTGCAAGAAACTGCTCTCCTGACTCCTGGGAGATGTGCCTTCCAGCAAAACACCAGTGAGCTCAGCCCTGAGGAGAAACGCTCCTTCCCTCTGCTGCAAAGGGCACAAGGAAGCCTGGGGTGCCCTCGGACCTCGTGGCTTTGTTACCCTGAAGAGCTCTGAATTATTTTGGCTCGAGTATATCCATATCCTGATTAAAATCCCAGTCTAATAAGCTGTTGACTCCAAATAAAGGCAGGATAGGAATAAACAAGGAGGAAAAGTTGGCTCCTCCTGCTGCCCCAGTGGAAGGCTCTCTCCAGGCAGGCGGCCAGCGGTGATATAACCCCGAGGAGTGCTGTGGACTGGTAAGAAAACTGGGATATCAGCTGAGCTTCCAGCCCACATGAGCTCATGCTGGCCCAGCAGCAAGTCCTGGGGAGAGGGTAAAGGAGTTTGAACGTGTGTTAACATCGGGTTAACCCTTGGTTTTCTGGTGGGGTGCTGCCTCCCCTGGAGCACAGCGTGGTCCTTCCAGGCCTCCCCAGCTGGAGCAGATGTTGCCTTGGAGAATCCATCTGTGTTCCCTGTGTTCATACGGAGGAAGTGCAGGTCCTTCGTCTCAAAATCAGAGTTTGTGAAGGAAAGCAGAGCAGGGAATGGCTTCAGGCTGAGAGAGTGGGTTTAGATGGGATATTGGGAAGCGATTCTCCCCTGTGAGG
The DNA here is from genome assembly GCF_000691975.1 of Corvus brachyrhynchos. Classification (NCBI taxonomy): domain Eukaryota; kingdom Metazoa; phylum Chordata; class Aves; order Passeriformes; family Corvidae; genus Corvus; species Corvus brachyrhynchos. The sequence goes on along the minus strand of NW_008236924.1, from coordinate 5,689,673 downwards.
TGGTGACGAAGAAGCACCACAGGGTGCCCAGAGCAGCTGTGGCTGCCCCTGGATCCCTGGCAGTGCCAGGTTGGACACTGGTGCTTGGAGCCACCTGGGACAGTGGAAGGTGTCCCTGCCCATGGCAGGGGGTGTAATTTAAATGATCTTTAAGCTCCCTTTCAACCCAACCCGAGTTCAACAAAAGTGGGCCTTGAATTACTGGTTTGAAAGTAAGGAAGTTGGTTCTTTATTTTGGCAATAAGAACTTGATCCCTCTCGCTGCCTCGTTTTCTGCCTTAATTTGGAAGTGATTCCACTGGGAAGAGTTTGTCACCCCTCAGGAGTGTCCTCACCTCGGTGGCTCAGGCTGCGTCCGCCCTCTGAACAGCAGAGCGAGATTTGAGGTAGATTTTCAGTACAGGACTGGAGCAGGTTTGATAAACTCAAATAATTGAGTGCTGAGCTATCCACGTGAGATTCCTGGTGTTGGAGTTTGGATATGGGTTTAGGATGTTGGTCACATTTCCAGAACCTGGGAAAATGGGCATCTCTGTGGGAAAAACCTTGTGGAACTCCTGCGGGATTCTGTTTTCAATACTAAACCATCAGCATTTAAGAGCCTTCATGCTTGATTCTGCCAGCAGAAGTTCCAGCAGGTCCCTTCACCTGGGCTTCTGCATGTTTTGGTCCTTCTTCAGGGAACTGATACTTGAATTTCTGGTGGAAATACGCACACGAGTTAGGAGAAAAAAAAAAAATCCCGGTGGTTCTGCTCAGCCAGTCTGTTATCAATTTGAGATCTGTATGGCTTGGGTGTTGCACTGGCACCTCACCAAGGGTTATCTCTGCTCTCCGTGAAAAACAAGGGAGGACATCAGAGCAGTAATTGCCTCATTCTGTGATTTGCTTGTTGTCTTTCAAGGAAGAATTAATGCCGAAATGGGCTGGGTTTGGTGTTTTGTTTTGCACTCATCACCAGTTAAAGCCTGGACATGGGGGTCTGTGAATAACCTGCAATGAATAGGGCTGATTGTGGGGTATTTTAAGGATCAGGAGGGTGATTTGCACCCCAGCAAGTGTAAGAAACCCAAACCTCGGAGCTGCTCATGGCAAAACAGGTGGAGTTTCAAACCCTGGGGGCTTGAGCTCCTGCAGTCCCAGTCCCAGGGGCCAGGCTGGTGCAGGTGCTGCCCTGGGATCTCAACACCTGCAACTGTAGGTGGGATATCCAAGGTTTAGTTCTTAGCTCCTGTGTCTGGAGGGCTCTGTGCTGTGTTTTTACACTGAAATGTCATTTCACGTTCAATGTGTGCCCCTCTTTGGGGCCACAGAGCTCAGTTCACCACTAGAAATAACCATTTGGTTAAGCTGCAGCAGTGGGGCTCAATAATTTAGGCTTGCCTATGTTGTGGTGTTGCTGAAGTGATCTGAAGTGTTGTCACCCAGCCGTGGGGGCTGCACTGGCGGCTTTTTGGGTTGTGGGGGGGCTTTTTGGGTCCCCTCTCTCTGATTTGTCCCTCTGTCCCTTCCAGGTCTACATCATCAAGGTCACCTGGTCCAATGGAGCCACGGAGGTCATTTACCGGCGGTACAGCAAGTTCTTCGACCTGCAGGTAGGGAATCCTCCAGTTCCTGGGGGTTTGGCTGGGGAGGATGAAAGGCTGAGGTCACCTGA
>NW_008236924.1:5683330-5687930 GCF_000691975.1 Corvus brachyrhynchos | reverse complement strand
ACTGGATTCCTGGGAGCAGGGCCTGGGGAAGTGCCCACTCCCTGCGCTGGCAGCCCAGAGGGCAGCTGGCAGCAGCTGCTTTGGTACCTGGAGGAGCCAACAAGAAAGATGGAGAGGGATTTTTTACAAGAGCATGAAGTGACAGGATAAGGGGGAATGGCTTCAAACTGAGGGACAGTGGGTTTAGATCAGATATCGGGAAAAAATTCCTCACCTGTGAGGGTGCTGAGGCCCTGGCACAGGGTGCCCAGAGAAGCTGTGGCTGCCCCATCCCTGGAAGTGTCCCAGAAGAGGCTGGATGGAGATGTGAGCAAGCTGGTGTGGTAGAAGATGTCCCTGCCCATGGCAGGGGGTTGTAACAAAGTGATCTGTAAGGTCCCTTCCAACCCAGGCCATTCCATGGTTCTGTGACTTCTTTCCCTCCTGATGCAGGAGGGAGCCAGGAGGAGAATGGAAGCGGGAGGGAGGAGACTGGAAAGGCAGCTGGGGTGGGCTGGGCTGCAGAAAACCCAAACCAGTGCTCTGGGTGAGCAGGCAAAGGGTGTTTTCTACCTCCTCCTTGGTGGAGATGAGCCAAGGGGTCTGGCTGGGCTTTATGAGCCAGAATGCAAACCGAGCTGCTGGAACAGGCTCTGTGCAGAGGAGAAAAAGCGCACAAAGGGATCTCTGGACTGGCAGCAGCTGCCAGAGGGGCCATTGGAATGCCCTTCCTGGGCTGTTTGTGGCACCAGGGGAGGAGCTGGGCACCCTGTGCCCCCAGAACCCTCTCACGTGAGGCTGTGAGCTGCATTCCAAAGGGGAAGGAGAAAGCCTTTCCTGAGACCTCAGCATGCAGGCACAAACACTGCTGAAATTACAGCCTGCCCAGCAGAGCGAGCCCTGGGGAATGCAGATGGCTTTCCCAGCTTCAGCTGGCTTCTCCAAAGTCTGGGATTGGGGCAGATGCTGCTCACTGCCATCAGTGGTGCCCTGTCCCCTGCCCAGCAGGACACCTTCAGCAGAGCTGTGGCCGTCACCATGAGCTCACCAGCTTTGGCAGCACCCTGGGCATCCCTGCCCTGCCCTGCACTGCTGCCACACAGCCCCAGCCCCAGGTAGGGTGGCCCAGGCAGGGGTTAAGCTGTGTGCAGCTGCTTGTGTAACCAAGGAAATATTAAAGTAAATAAACAAGGAACAGCTGTTGGGCAGCAGCCAGGGCTGGAAGGAAATGGAACTCGTGCTTCCTTCTCTGCAGCATCTCGTCTTCTCTGGTGCTCCACGGTGGTGGCCAAGCTCGTTCCGTTGTCTGCTGCGAGGGGGGCACGGCCTTTTGGGGCTTTTGTTTGGGGTTTTTGTGCCTCCAGCTGTGCTGTGTCCCTGGGCTGGGGAGGGAATGTGGGGAATCGTGGCTGTCCTCCCTCTCTCCCTCCCCTCCATCCTGGCTGGAGCTGTGCACGCTCCTGAGATGGAAAACGTCGTCACTGGAGCCAGAGGCTCTGCAAAACACCCTGGAGCACCTCTAGATGCAGGAATACTTTATAAATACATATATTTTATATATATATGTATGTATATGTCGTGGTGGAGGTGGGAATGTCTAAAGCAGAGATCTCCCCCCTTTCGTTGCTCCCCTGCAGCTTTTTCTTAAAAAAAAAAAATAATAAGAACCACTCCTTTTTGGCTGTGTTGAAAGAATGAAAGAAGCTGTGGTTTTCCTGTTCCTTCCCCCTTATCACACATCCTTCCTGGTGTCCTTATTTTAAACTTGTGGTGCAGGACAGTGGAAATTGGATTGAGAGGCGAGGAGTGAAACAGATCCTCTGAGCACAGTGGAAAAAAATGCTCTAGGTAGGCTTGGTAGCACTGACTGTTGCCATTGCTGGAGGCCTTTCTTGTGTGACTCTTGGATGATTCCATGCCAATTTTAGCTCTTTAGGCAGAAGTTTTCCATGCTGGAAATTATTCGTGCCTCTGGTTATTTATAAAAAAAACCCGAAAAATTCCACACAACCCCCCACAAAAGAAGTGAGGGACTGAAACGGTTCAGCTGCTTCTGAAAAAAGCAAGAGGGGAAAATATTTTTCCTAGGTCCAGTTCTGATGATCTTTTTGATGCGCTGGAGGAAGAACTGGAAACTTGAGTCGCAGGTGATCTGTGTGTCAAGAATCTGTCTCTCATGTTATCCAGGGAAAATCCATCCAGATTTATCCATCCTCACAGCCTTGAGCAATCCCAGTACATGCATGTTTGGGTCGGGATATTTGTTCATTTAGCAATGTTCCCAGTGGTTCTGGCTGCACTTTCCATGCTCCTGTCAGAGGCTGAGCAGGGTTTGTTTGTTCAAGAGCAGCTCTGGCTGCATTTGGGTGAAGGTTGGTGCACCCTCCTTGGCTGCCAGTGGCTGTTCCTTGTCAGGGACATGGAAGCTTCTGGATCCAAGTGGGAGAGAAGAGCTCGGTGGGGCTGAGCCTGGGCTGAGGAGGTGCTGCAGCTCAGTGTGTGAGTGGCTGGGAAGCTTCTCCTGATGTTCCCAGTGGGGAATCCACAGCTAAAATCATTTGTCACCTTCCATCGTGGCTAAACAATTATTTCAGGAGCAGGGCCAAGGAAGACACGAGCACGCTCAGCGCTGACAGCAGAGCCACGGGGCAAAGTGTCCTCCCCTCCCCAGCCAGGCAGGAAGGACGCTCCAAACACCCACTGAACCAGGAGTGAAGCCTGGAGTCTGCTGGACTCTGATTCCACAGAATCCTCGAGGCTGGAGAAGAGCTCCAAGATCAGAGTCCCACCTGTGCCCCATCCCCACCTCGTCCCCAGCCCAGAGCTCTGAGTGCCACCTCCAGCCCTTCCTTGGGCACCTCCAGGGATGGGCACTCCAAACCTCCCTGGGCAGCCCCTGCCAAGGCCTGAGCACCCTTTCCATGGGGAAATTCCTTTGCCTTGAAGACATCAGAGCAGCTGCATTCCCTGTGCTGGAATGAGGAGTGTCAAAAGCCACCTTGCTGGCCACAGTGATGCCACAGGTTCCGGCCAGGAGCATTTGAGGCTTTGCCTGGGCGCTGTGGGCTTGCAGAGCTCTTCTGTTTCCTGTCCTTGGTAGCCAAACCTGACCCTGTCCTGCAGAATTCCAGGCTTCCAGCTCATAGCTGCAGCAGCCTTTGTACCCTGCCTTTCTCTTCCAAGGGTGGCAGGACCTCCTCTTTTCCCCTAATTACCTCTTTCCATTCCTTGGGCCACACCAGGGGCCAGTCACTGTCCCACAGGGAGCTGTCACCTCCTCTCGGGGCTGGTGACCAACACTCGCTCCTGAATTGGGCTCAGCACGAGGCACTGGCTGCTTCCTCCTGGACCCAGGCCCGCAGTTGGAGCAGATGAAGTGGTGGCTCCCATCCCTTGGGAAGTCCTCAGGTCGTGCCCTTTCCTGCTCCAGGGCTGCCATTCCAGGTGCTGAAATTGGGATGAGAATTCTTAAGCCGAGGATCAGCTCCACCTCCTGCTCTTTGCAGGAGCTCAGTGAGCTGGGCAGTGCTCAGGAGGGGTTTTGCTGTGCAGATGCTCTGCCTCTCCTCCTTGTGTTCTCCATGAACGCTTTCTGTCACATGGCAATTTACATGAGAGCAGCTTGGAAGGAAGGAAGGAAGATAAAATTGTAATTCTGAAGTTTAAAACGTGGTGTAACTGTAGGATTTGTAGTAAATTTGTAACTCTGAGTCCTAAATTCGGTTCTGCATAAATCTCTTTTCTGGAGGAATAATTTCCTTCAAATAGCACTGAGGCTCTTTCACAACGCTCACTGTTCCAGATGTGAGCTGCTGGGAGCAGATGGATGCTGTTCCTAAGAAATAAAGGGAATGGGATTGATGCTTACAGGGATGCCAGCTGTATCCAGGACACTAATTGGGGCTGGCAGGGATGCTGGGAATGTCAGCTGGCATGGAGGGTGGCGATCAGACATGGGAGTGGCTTCTGTGGTGGCCAGAGAGAGAGGATCAGGCTCTGGTCCTGCCTGGGAGATGTTTCCAGCCCTGCCAGAAGTGGAAAAGCCATGGAGTGACTGTGGGACTCACTTGGATCGCGTGGGATGCACCACGTGGGAGGAGCCTGATGAGTTCCTTGGAAGGATCCTCTTGAAACCCTTGGCTGCAAGGAGTGGCACTGCTGGTTACAGAATGGATTCTGGCTGGTCTCTTGTGGTTTCTCATGGAAACCCCCAAAAAGAAACATTTTTTCCCCCCTTTGTCATTCTGAGCTCATCAGGCACGGCTGGCAGTCACTTCAGGTCTTCATGTGACCGAGAGCCACTGTTGTCTTGCTGCACTCCTAAAACATCCTAAATCCAACCCTTTCACACCTTTCCTGCTCTTGCCAGCCCCCCATGGAGCCCCACTCCATGTCCTCAGCATCCTCTGCCTTTTGGCTGCAGCCACATTCTCAGAATCCCAGAATTACTGAGGTTGGAAAAGATCTCTGAGGCCACCAAGTCCCAGCCTGTGCCCGGTCCCCACCTTGTCCCCAGCCCAGAGCTCTGAGTGCCACCTCCAGCCCTTCCTTGGGCACCTCCAGGGATGGGCACTCCAAACCTCCCTGGGCAGCCCCTGCCAAGGCCTGAGCACCCTTTCCC